>NC_083726.1:83069695-83369695 GCF_028564815.1 Eubalaena glacialis | reverse complement strand
CTTGTGCTTCTAGTTCCTAGTTGGAAGCTCACCCTGCTCTACTCTATACCAAACGTGAAAGTCAATGTGAGCACTAGCCTCGAAGTAAGGCCCTGATTATCCTGGCAAAACGGGAGGCGTGCAGCAGCTCCATGAGGCCTTCATCGCTGTTCTGCTTTAGTTTCACGGTAGTAAGCTTTCCAAGACTCCTAGGGACTTTGCTTAAGCAACCGTTTCGGTACCAGAACACTGCGTAGAGACAGTAAGCTCTGGTCCTGCGTGTATGCTGCGTGTCAACCTAGAAATTGGAGACTGATGGCATAAGGCTTCTTTTCCCATTATGAAAGCTCCGTTCATGCGGCCTCGAAGCTACCTGAAAAGCATTGTTGTTGCCGGGGTTTTCCTCACTGCCGGCATGGTTCTGAGAAGAAAATGAGTTTTCTCCTAAGAAACCTTGGGTTTCCAGTTCCTTGTTGGAAGCTCACCCTGCTCTGCTCTATACCTAAAGTGAAAGTCAATGTGAGCCCAAGCTTCGAAGTAAGGCCCTGATTATCCTTGCAAAACGAGAGGCGTGCAGCAGCTCCATGAGGCCTTCATCGTTGTTCTGCTTTAGTGTCAAGGTAGTAAGCTTTTCAACACTCCTAGGGGCCTTGCTTCAGCACCCGTTTCAGTACCAGAACACTGCGTAGAACCAGGAAGCTCTGCTCCTGCGTGTATGCTGCGTGTCAACCTAGAAATTAGAGACTGATGGCACAAGGCTAGTTTTCCCATTATGAAAGATCCGTTGATGCGGCCCCGAAGCTACCTGAAAAGCACTGTTGTTACCGTGCTTTTACTTACAGCCGGCATGGCTCATAGAAGAAAATGAGTTTTCTCGAAAGAAACCTTGTGCTTCCAGTTCCTAGTTGGACGCTCACCCTGCTCTGCTCTATACCAAACGTGAAAGTCAATGTGAGCACTAGCCTCGAAGTAAGGCCCTGATTATGCTGGCAAAACGGGAGGCGTGCAGCAGCTCCATGAGGCCTTCATCGCTGTTCTGCTTTAGTTTCACGGTAGTAAGCTTTCCAAGACTCCTAGGGACTTTGCTTAAGCAACCGTTTCGGTACCAGAACACTGCGTAGAGACAGTAAGCTCTGGTCCTGCGTGTATGCTGCGTGTCAACCTAGAAATTGGAGACTGATGGCATAAGGCTTCTTTTCCCATTATGAAAGCTCCGTTCATGCGGCCTCGAAGCTACCTGAAAAGCATTGTTGTTGCCGGGGTTTTCCTCACTGCCGGCATGGTTCTGAGAAGAAAATGAGTTTTCTCCTAAGAAACCTTGGGTTTCCAGTTCCTTGTTGGAAGCTCACCCTGCTCTGCTCTATACCTAAAGTGAAAGTCAACGTGAGCCCAAGCTTCGAAGTAAGGCCCTGATTATCCTTGCAAAACGAGAGGCGTGCAGCAGCTCCATGAGGCCTTCATCGTTGTTCTGCTTTAGTGTCAAGGTAGTAAGCTTTTCAACACTCCTAGGGGCCTTGCTTCAGCACCCGTTTCAGTACCAGAACACTGCGTAGAACCAGGAAGCTCTGCTCCTGCGTGTATGCTGCGTGTCAACCTAGAAATTAGAGACTGATGGCACAAGGCTAGTTTTCCCATTATGAAAGCTCCGTTGATGCGGCCCCGAAGCTACCCGAAAAGCACTGTTGTTACCGTGCTTTTACTTACAGCTGGCATGGCTCTTAGAAGAAAATGAGTTTTCTCGAAAGAAACCTTGTGCTTCCAGTTCCTAGTTGGAAGCTCACCCTGCTCTGCTCTATACCAAACGTGAAAGTCAATGTGAGCACTAGCCTCGAAGTAAGGCCCTGATTATGCTGGCAAAACGGGAGGCGTGCAGCAGCTCCATGAGGCCTTCATCGCTGTTCTGCTTTAGTTTCACGGTAGTAAGCTTTCCAAGACTCCTAGGGACTTTGCTTAAGCAACCGTTTCGGTACCAGAACACTGCGTAGAGACAGTAAGCTCTGGTCCTGCGTGTATGCTGCGTGTCAACCTAGAAATTGGAGACTGATGGCATAAGGCTTCTTTTCCCATTATGAAAGCTCCGTTCATGCGGCCTCGAAGCTACCTGAAAAGCATTGTTGTTGCCGGGGTTTTCCTCACTGCCGGCATGGTTCTGAGAAGAAAATGAGTTTTCTCCTAAGAAACCTTGGGTTTCCAGTTCCTTGTTGGAAGCTCACCCTGCTCTGCTCTATACCTAAAGTGAAAGTCAACGTGAGCCCAAGCTTCGAAGTAAGGCCCTGATTATCCTTGCAAAACGAGAGGCGTGCAGCAGCTCCATGAGGCCTTCATCGTTGTTCTGCTTTAGTGTCAAGGTAGTAAGCTTTTCAACACTCCTAGGGGCCTTGCTTCAGCACCCGTTTCAGTACCAGAACACTGCGTAGAACCAGGAAGCTCTGCTCCTGCGTGTATGCTGCGTGTCAACCTAGAAATTAGAGACTGATGGCACAAGGCTAGTTTTCCCATTATGAAAGCTCCGTTGATGCGGCCCCGAAGCTACCTGAAAAGCACTGTTGTTACCGTGCTTTTACTTACAGCTGGCATGGCTCTTAGAAGAAAATGAGTTTTCTCGAAAGAAACCTTGTGCTTCCAGTTCCTAGTTGGAAGCTCACCCTGCTCTGCTCTATACCAAACGTGAAAGTCAATGTGAGCACTAGCCTCGAAGTAAGGCCCTGATTATGCTGGCAAAACGGGAGGCGTGCAGCAGCTCCATGAGGCCTTCATCGCTGTTCTGCTTTAGTTTCACGGTAGTAAGCTTTCCAAGACTCCTAGGGACTTTGCTTAAGCAACCGTTTCGGTACCAGAACACTGCGTAGAGACAGTAAGCTCTGGTCCTGCGTGTATGCTGCGTGTCAACCTAGAAATTGGAGACTGATGGCATAAGGCTTCTTTTCCCATTATGAAAGCTCCGTTCATGCGGCCTCGAAGCTACCTGAAAAGCATTGTTGTTGCCGGGGTTTTCCTCACTGCCGGCATGGTTCTGAGAAGAAAATGAGTTTTCTCCTAAGAAACCTTGGGTTTCCAGTTCCTTGTTGGAAGCTCACCCTGCTCTGCTCTATACCTAAAGTGAAAGTCAACGTGAGCCCAAGCTTCGAAGTAAGGCCCTGATTATCCTTGCAAAACGAGAGGCGTGCAGCAGCTCCATGATGCCTTCATCGTTGTTCTGCTTTAGTGTCAAGGTAGTAAGCTTTTCAACACTCCTAGGGGCCTTGCTTCAGCACCCGTTTCAGTACCAGAACACTGCGTAGAACCAGGAAGCACTGCTCCTGCGTGTATGCTGCGTGTCAACCTAGAAATTAGAGACTGATGGCACAAGGCTAGTTTTCCCATTATGAAAGCTCCGTTGATGCGGCCCCGAAGCTACCTGAAAAGCACTGTTGTTACCGTGCTTTTACTTACAGCCGGCATGGCTCATAGAAGAAAATGAGTTTTCTCGAAAGAAACCTTGTGCTTCTAGTTCCTAGTTGGAAGCTCACCCTGCTCTACTCTATACCAAACGTGAAAGTCAATGTGAGCACTAGCCTCGAAGTAAGGCCCTGATTATCCTGGCAAAACGGGAGGCGTGCAGCAGCTCCATGAGGCCTTCATCGCTGTTCTGCTTTAGTTTCACGGTAGTAAGCTTTCCAAGACTCCTAGGGACTTTGCTTAAGCAACCGTTTCGGTACCAGAACACTGCGTAGAGACAGTAAGCTCTGGTCCTGCGTGTATGCTGCGTGTCAACCTAGAAATTGGAGACTGATGGCATAAGGCTTCTTTTCCCATTATGAAAGCTCCGTTCATGCGGCCTCGAAGCTACCTGAAAAGCATTGTTGTTGCCGGGGTTTTCCTCACTGCCGGCATGGTTCTGAGAAGAAAATGAGTTTTCTCCTAAGAAACCTTGGGTTTCCAGTTCCTTGTTGGAAGCTCACCCTGCTCTGCTCTATACCTAAAGTGAAAGTCAACGTGAGCCCAAGCTTCGAAGTAAGGCCCTGATTATCCTTGCAAAACGAGAGGCGTGCAGCAGCTCCATGAGGCCTTCATCGTTGTTCTGCTTTAGTGTCAAGGTAGTAAGCTTTTCAACACTCCTAGGGGCCTTGCTTCAGCACCCGTTTCAGTACCAGAACACTGCGTAGAACCAGGAAGCACTGCTCCTGCGTGTATGCTGCGTGTCAACCTAGAAATTAGAGACTGATGGCACAAGGCTAGTTTTCCCATTATGAAAGCTCCGTTGATGCGGCCCCGAAGCTACCTGAAAAGCACTGTTGTTACCGTGCTTTTACTTACAGCCGGCATGGCTCATAGAAGAAAATGAGTTTTCTCGAAAGAAACCTTGTGCTTCCAGTTCCTAGTTGGACGCTCACCCTGCTCTGCTCTATACCAAACGTGAAAGTCAATGTGAGCACTAGCCTCGAAGTAAGGCCCTGATTATGCTGGCAAAACGGGAGGCGTGCAGCAGCTCCATGAGGCCTTCATCGCTGTTCTGCTTTAGTTTCACGGTAGTAAGCTTTCCAAGACTCCTAGGGACTTTGCTTAAGCAACCGTTTCGGTACCAGAACACTGCGTAGAGACAGTAAGCTCTGGTCCTGCGTGTATGCTGCGTGTCAACCTAGAAATTGGAGACTGATGGCATAAGACTTCTTTTCCCATTATGAAAGCTCCGTTCATGCGGCCTCGAAGCTACCTGAAAAGCATTGTTGTTGCCGGGGTTTTCCTCTCTGCCGGCATGGTTCTGAGAAGAAAATGAGTTTTCTCCTAAGAAACCTTGGGTTTCCAGTTCCTTGTTGGAAGCTCACACTGCTCTGCGCTATACCTAAAGTGAAAGTCAACGTGAGCCCAAGCTTCGAAGTAAGGCCCTGATTATCCTTGCAAAACGAGAGGCGTGCAGCAGCTCTTGAGGCGTTCATCTTTGTTCTGCTTTAGTTTCAAGGTAGTAAGCTTTTCAACACTCCTAGGGGCCTTGCTTCAGCACCCGTTTCATTACCAGAACACTGCGTAGAACCAGGAAGCTCTGCTCCTGCGTGTATGCTGCGTGTCAACCTAGAAATTAGAGACTGATGGCACAAGGCTAGTTTTCCCATTATGAAAGCTCCGTTGATGCGGCCCCGAAGCTACCTGAAAAGCACTGTTGTTACCGTGCTTTTACTTACAGCCGGCATGGCTCATAGAAGAAAATGAGTTTTCTCGAAAGAAACCTTGTGCTTCCAGTTCCTAGTTGGAAGCTCACCCTGCTCTGCTCTATACCAAACGTGAAAGTCAATGTGAGCACTAGCCTCGAAGTAAGACCCTGATTATGCTGGCAAAACGGGAGGCGTGCAGCAGCTCCATGAGGCCTTCATCGCTGTTCTGCTTTAGTTTCACGGTAGTAAGCTTTCCAAGACTCCTAGGGACTTTGCTTAAGCAACCGTTTCGGTACCAGAACACTGCGTAGAGACAGTAAGCTCTGGTCCTGCGTGTATGCTGCGTGTCAACCTAGAAATTGGAGACTGATGGCATAAGGCTTCTTTTCCCATTATGAAAGCTCCGTTGATGCGGCCTCGAAGCTACCTGAAAAGCATTGTTGTTGCCGGGGTTTTCCTCACTGCCGGCATGGTTCTGAGAAGAAAATGAGTTTTCTCCTAAGAAACCTTGGGTTTCCAGTTCCTTGTTGGAAGCTCACCCTGCTCTGCTCTATACCTAAAGTGAAAGTCAACGTGAGCCCAAGCTTCGAAGTAAGGCCCTGATTATCCTTGCAAAACGAGAGGCGTGCAGCAGCTCCATGAGGCCTTCATCGTTGTTCTGCTTTAGTGTCAAGGTAGTAAGCTTTTCAACACTCCTAGGGGCCTTGCTTCAGCACCCGTTTCAGTACCAGAACACTGCGTAGAACCAGGAAGCTCTGCTCCTGCGTGTATGCTGCGTGTCAACCTAGAAATTAGAGACTGATGGCACAAGGCTAGTTTTCCCATTATGAAAGCTCCGTTGATGCGGCCCCGAAGCTACCTGAAAAGCACTGTTGTTACCGTGCTTTTACTTACAGCCGGCATGGCTCATAGAAGAAAATGAGTTTTCTCGAAAGAAACCTTGTGCTTCTAGTTCCTAGTTGGAAGCTCACCCTGCTCTACTCTATACCAAACGTGAAAGTCAATGTGAGCACTAGCCTCGAAGTAAGGCCCTGATTATCCTGGCAAAACGGGAGGCGTGCAGCAGCTCCATGAGGCCTTCATCGCTGTTCTGCTTTAGTTTCACGGTAGTAAGCTTTCCAAGACTCCTAGGGACTTTGCTTAAGCAACCGTTTCGGTACCAGAACACTGCGTAGAGACAGTAAGCTCTGGTCCTGCGTGTATGCTGCGTGTCAACCTAGAAATTGGAGACTGATGGCATAAGGCTTCTTTTCCCATTATGAAAGCTCCGTTCATGCGGCCTCGAAGCTACCTGAAAAGCATTGTTGTTGCCGGGGTTTTCCTCACTGCCGGCATGGTTCTGAGAAGAAAATGAGTTTTCTCCTAAGAAACCTTGGGTTTCCAGTTCCTTGTTGGAAGCTCACCCTGCTCTGCTCTATACCTAAAGTGAAAGTCAACGTGAGCCCAAGCTTCGAAGTAAGGCCCTGATTATCCTTGCAAAACGAGAGGCGTGCAGCAGCTCCATGAGGCCTTCATCGTTGTTCTGCTTTAGTGTCAAGGTAGTAAGCTTTTCAACACTCCTAGGGGCCTTGCTTCAGCACCCGTTTCAGTACCAGAACACTGCGTAGAACCAGGAAGCTCTGCTCCTGCGTGTATGCTGCGTGTCAACCTAGAAATTAGAGACTGATGGCACAAGGCTAGTTTTCCCATTATGAAAGCTCCGTTGATGCGGCCCCGAAGCTACCTGAAAAGCACTGTTGTTACCGTGCTTTTACTTACAGCCGGCATGGCTCATAGAAGAAAATGAGTTTTCTCGAAAGAAACCTTGTGCTTCCAGTTCCTAGTTGGACGCTCACCCTGCTCTGCTCTATACCAAACGTGAAAGTCAATGTGAGCACTAGCCTCGAAGTAAGGCCCTGATTATGCTGGCAAAACGGGAGGCGTGCAGCAGCTCCATGAGGCCTTCATCGCTGTTCTGCTTTAGTTTCACGGTAGTAAGCTTTCCAAGACTCCTAGGGACTTTGCTTAAGCAACCGTTTCGGTACCAGAACACTGCGTAGAGACAGTAAGCTCTGGTCCTGCGTGTATGCTGCGTGTCAACCTAGAAATTGGAGACTGATGGCATAAGACTTCTTTTCCCATTATGAAAGCTCCGTTCATGCGGCCTCGAAGCTACCTGAAAAGCATTGTTGTTGCCGGGGTTTTCCTCTCTGCCGGCATGGTTCTGAGAAGAAAATGAGTTTTCTCCTAAGAAACCTTGGGTTTCCAGTTCCTTGTTGGAAGCTCACCCTGCTCTGCGCTATACCTAAAGTGAAAGTCAGCGTGAGCCCAAGCTTCGAAGTAAGGCCCTGATTATCCTTGCAAAACGAGAGGCGTGCAGCAGCTCTTGAGGCGTTCATCTTTGTTCTGCTTTAGTTTCAAGGTAGTAAGCTTTTCAACACTCCTAGGGGCCTTGCTTCAGCACCCGTTTCAGTACCAGAACACTGCGTAGAACCAGGAAGCTCTGCTCCTGCGTGTATGCTGCGTGTCAACCTAGAAATTAGAGACTGATGGCACAAGGCTAGTTTTCCCATTATGAAAGCTCCGTTGATGCGGCCCCGAAGCTACCTGAAAAGCACTGTTGTTACCGTGCTTTTACTTACAGCCGGCATGGCTCATAGAAGAAAATGAGTTTTCTCGAAAGAAACCTTGTGCTTCCAGTTCCTAGTTGGAAGCTCACCCTGCTCTGCTCTATACCAAACGTGAAAGTCAATGTGAGCACTAGCCTCGAAGTAAGGCCCTGATTATGCTGGCAAAACGGGAGGCGTGCAGCAGCTCCATGAGGCCTTCATCGCTGTTCTGCTTTAGTTGCACGGTAGTAAGCTTTCCAAGACTCCTAGGGACTTTGCTTAAGCAACCGTTTCGGTACCAGAACACTGCGTAGAGACAGTAAGCTCTGGTCCTGCGTGTATGCTGCGTGTCAACCTAGAAATTGGAGACTGATGGCATAAGGCTTCTTTTCCCATTATGAAAGCTCCGTTCATGCGGCCTCGAAGCTACCTGAAAAGCATTGTTGTTGCCGGGGTTTTCCTCACTGCCGGCATGGTTCTGAGAAGAAAATGAGTTTTCTCCTAAGAAACCTTGGGTTTCCAGTTCCTTGTTGGAAGCTCACCCTGCTCTGCTCTATACCTAAAGTGAAAGTCAACGTGAGCCCAAGCTTCGAAGTAAGGCCCTGATTATCCTTGCAAAACGAGAGGCGTGCAGCAGCTCCATGAGGCCTTCATCGTTGTTCTGCTTTAGTGTCAAGGTAGTAAGCTTTTCAACACTCCTAGGGGCCTTGCTTCAGCACCCGTTTCAGTACCAGAACACTGCGTAGAACCAGGAAGCTCTGCTCCTGCGTGTATGCTGCGTGTCAACCTAGAAATTAGAGACTGATGGCACAAGGCTAGTTTTCCCATTATGAAAGCTCCGTTGATGCGGCCCCGAAGCTACCTGAAAAGCACTGTTGTTACCGTGCTTTTACTTACAGCCGGCATGGCTCATAGAAGAAAATGAGTTTTCTCGAAAGAAACCTTGTGCTTCCAGTTCCTAGTTGGACGCTCACCCTGCTCTGCTCTATACCAAACGTGAAAGTCAATGTGAGCACTAGCCTCGAAGTAAGGCCCTGATTATCCTTGCAAAACGAGAGGCGTGCAGCAGCTCCATGAGGCCTTCATCGTTGTTCTGCTTTAGTGTCAAGGTAGTAAGCTTTTCAACACTCCTAGAGGCCTTGCTTCAGCACCCGTTTCAGTACCAGAACACTGCGTAGAACCAGGAAGCTCTGCTCCTGCGTGTATGCTGCGTGTCAACCTAGAAATTAGAGACTGATGGCACAAGGCTAGTTTTCCCATTATGAAAGCTCCGTTGATGCGGCCCCGAAGCTACCTGAAAAGCACTGTTGTTACCGTGCTTTTACTTACAGCTGGCATGGCTCTTAGAAGAAAATGAGTTTTCTCGAAAGAAACCTTGTGCTTCCAGTTCCTAGTTGGAAGCTCACCCTGCTCTGCTCTATACCAAACGTGAAAGTCAATGTGAGCACTAGCCTCGAAGTAAGGCCCTGATTATGCTGGCAAAACGGGAGGCGTGCAGCAGCTCCATGAGGCCTTCATCGCTGTTCTGCTTTAGTTTCACGGTAGTAAGCTTTCCAAGACTCCTAGGGACTTTGCTTAAGCAACCGTTTCGGTACCAGAACACTGCGTAGAGACAGTAAGCTCTGGTCCTGCGTGTATGCTGCGTGTCAACCTAGAAATTGGAGACTGATGGCATAAGGCTTCTTTTCCCATTATGAAAGCTCCGTTCATGCGGCCTCGAAGCTACCTGAAAAGCATTGTTGTTGCCGGGGTTTTCCTCACTGCCGGCATGGTTCTGAGAAGAAAATGAGTTTTCTCCTAAGAAACCTTGGGTTTCCAGTTCCTTGTTGGAAGCTCACCCTGCTCTGCGCTATACCTAAAGTGAAAGTCAACGTGAGCCCAAGCTTCGAAGTAAGGCCCTGATTATCCTTGCAAAACGAGAGGCGTGCAGCAGCTCTTGAGGCGTTCATCTTTGTTCTGCTTTAGTTTCAAGGTAGTAAGCTTTTCAACACTCCTAGGGGCCTTGCTTCAGCACCCGTTTCATTACCAGAACACTGCGTAGAACCAGGAAGCTCTGCTCCTGCGTGTATGCTGCGTGTCACCCTAGAAATTAGAGACTGATGGCACAAGGCTAGTTTTCCCATTATGAAAGCTCCGTTGATGCGGCCCCGAAGCTACCTGAAAAGCACTGTTGTTACCGTGCTTTTACTTACAGCCGGCATGGCTCATAGAAGAAAATGAGTTTTCTCGAAAGAAACCTTGTGCTTCCAGTTCCTAGTTGGAAGCTCACCCTGCTCTGCTCTATACCAAACGTGAAAGTCAATGTGAGCACTAGCCTCGAAGTAAGGCCCTGATTATGCTGGCAAAACGGGAGGCGTGCAGCAGCTCCATGAGGCCTTCATCGCTGTTCTGCTTTAGTTTCACGGTAGTAAGCTTTCCAAGACTCCTAGGGACTTTGCTTAAGCAACCGTTTCGGTACCAGAACACTGCGTAGAGACAGTAAGCTCTGGTCCTGCGTGTATGCTGCGTGTCAACCTAGAAATTGGAGACTGATGGCATAAGGCTTCTTTTCCCATTATGAAAGCTCCGTTCATGCGGCCTCGAAGCTACCTGAAAAGCATTGTTGTTGCCGGGGTTTTCCTCACTGCCGGCATGGTTCTGAGAAGAAAATGAGTTTTCTCCTAAGAAACCTTGGGTTTCCAGTTCCTTGTTGGAAGCTCACCCTGCTCTGCTCTATACCTAAAGTGAAAGTCAACGTGAGCCCAAGCTTCGAAGTAAGGCCCTGATTATCCTTGCAAAACGAGAGGCGTGCAGCAGCTCCATGAGGCCTTCATCGTTGTTCTGCTTTAGTGTCAAGGTAGTAAGCTTTTCAACACTCCTAGGGGCCTTGCTTCAGCACCCGTTTCAGTACCAGAACACTGCGTAGAACCAGGAAGCTCTGCTCCTGCGTGTATGCTGCGTGTCAACCTAGAAATTAGAGACTGATGGCACAAGGCTAGTTTTCCCATTATGAAAGCTCCGTTGATGCGGCCCCGAAGCTACCTGAAAAGCACTGTTGTTACCGTGCTTTTACTTACAGCCGGCATGGCTCATAGAAGAAAATGAGTTTTCTCGAAAGAAACCTTGTGCTTCCAGTTCCTAGTTGGACGCTCACCCTGCTCTGCTCTATACCAAACGTGAAAGTCAATGTGAGCACTAGCCTCGAAGTAAGGCCCTGATTATGCTGGCAAAACGGGAGGCGTGCAGCAGCTCCATGAGGCCTTCATCGCTGTTCTGCTTTAGTTTCACGGTAGTAAGCTTTCCAAGACTCCTAGGGACTTTGCTTAAGCAACCGTTTCGGTACCAGAACACTGCGTAGAGACAGTAAGCTCTGGTCCTGCGTGTATGCTGCGTGTCAACCTAGAAATTGGAGACTGATGGCATAAGACTTCTTTTCCCATTATGAAAGCTCCGTTCATGCGGCCTCGAAGCTACCTGAAAAGCATTGTTGTTGCCGGGGTTTTCCTCTCTACCGGCATGGTTCTGAGAAGAAAATGAGTTTTCTCCTAAGAAACCTTGGGTTTCCAGTTCCTTGTTGGAAGCTCACCCTGCTCTGCGCTATACCTAAAGTGAAAGTCAGCGTGAGCCCAAGCTTCGAAGTAAGGCCCTGATTATCCTTGCAAAACGAGAGGCGTGCAGCAGCTCCATGAGGCCTTCATCGTTGTTCTGCTTTAGTGTCAAGGTAGTAAGCTTTTCAACACTCCTAGGGGCCTTGCTTCAGCACCCGTTTCAGTACCAGAACACTGCGTAGAACCAGGAAGCTCTGCTCCTGCGTGTATGCTGCGTGTCAACCTAGAAATTAGAGACTGATGGCACAAGGCTAGTTTTCCCATTATGAAAGCTCCGTTGATGCGGCCCCGAAGCTACCTGAAAAGCACTGTTGTTACCGTGCTTTTACTTACAGCCGGCATGGCTCATAGAAGAAAATGAGTTTTCTCGAAAGAAACCTTGTGCTTCCAGTTCCTAGTTGGACGCTCACCCTGCTCTGCTCTATACCAAACGTGAAAGTCAATGTGAGCACTAGCCTCGAAGTAAGGCCCTGATTATCCTTGCAAAACGAGAGGCGTGCAGCAGCTCCATGAGGCCTTCATCGTTGTTCTGCATTAGTGTCAAGGTAGTAAGCTTTTCAACACTCCTAGGGGCCTTGCTTCAGCACCCGTTTCAGTACCAGAACACTGCGTAGAACCAGGAAGCTCTGCTCCTGCGTGTATGCTGCGTGTCAACCTAGAAATTAGAGACTGATGGCACAAGGCTAGTTTTCCCATTATGAAAGCTCCGTTGATGCGGCCCCGAAGCTACCTGAAAAGCACTGTTGTTACCGTGCTTTTACTTACAGCTGGCATGGCTCTTAGAAGAAAATGAGTTTTCTCGAAAGAAACCTTGTGCTTCCAGTTCCTAGTTGGAAGCTCACCCTGCTCTGCTCTATACCAAACGTGAAAGTCAATGTGAGCACTAGCCTCGAAGTAAGGCCCTGATTATGCTGGCAAAACGGGAGGCGTGCAGCAGCTCCATGAGGCCTTCATCGCTGTTCTGCTTTAGTTTCACGGTAGTAAGCTTTCCAAGACTCCTAGGGACTTTGCTTAAGCAACCGTTTCGGTACCAGAACACTGCGTAGAGACAGTAAGCTCTGGTCCTGCGTGTATGCTGCGTGTCAACCTAGAAATTGGAGACTGATGGCATAAGGCTTCTTTTCCCATTATGAAAGCTCCGTTCATGCGGCCTCGAAGCTACCTGAAAAGCATTGTTGTTGCCGGGGTTTTCCTCACTGCCGGCATGGTTCTGAGAAGAAAATGAGTTTTCTCCTAAGAAACCTTGGGTTTCCAGTTCCTTGTTGGAAGCTCACCCTGCTCTGCGCTATACCTAAAGTGAAAGTCAACGTGAGCCCAAGCTTCGAAGTAAGGCCCTGATTATCCTTGCAAAACGAGAGGCGTGCAGCAGCTCTTGAGGCGTTCATCTTTGTTCTGCTTTAGTTTCAAGGTAGTAAGCTTTTCAACACTCCTAGGGGCCTTGCTTCAGCACCCGTTTCATTACCAGAACACTGCGTAGAACCAGGAAGCTCTGCTCCTGCGTGTATGCTGCGTGTCACCCTAGAAATTAGAGACTGATGGCACAAGGCTAGTTTTCCCATTATGAAAGCTCCGTTGATGCGGCCCCGAAGCTACCTGAAAAGCACTGTTGTTACCGTGCTTTTACTTACAGCCGGTATGGCTCATAGAAGAAAATGAGTTTTCTCGAAAGAAACCTTGTGCTTCCAGTTCCTAGTTGGAAGCTCACCCTGCTCTGCTCTATACCAAACGTGAAAGTCAATGTGAGCACTAGCCTCGAAGTAAGGCCCTGATTATGCTGGCAAAACGGGAGGCGTGCAGCAGCTCCATGAGGCCTTCATCGCTGTTCTGCTTTAGTTTCACGGTAGTAAGCTTTCCAAGACTCCTAGGGACTTTGCTTAAGCAACCGTTTCGGTACCAGAACACTGCGTAGAGACAGTAAGCTCTGGTCCTGCGTGTATGCTGCGTGTCAACCTAGAAATTGGAGACTGATGGCATAAGGCTTCTTTTCCCATTATGAAAGCTCCGTTCATGCGGCCTCGAAGCTACCTGAAAAGCATTGTTGTTGCCGGGGTTTTCCTCACTGCCGGCATGGTTCTGAGAAGAAAATGAGTTTTCTCCTAAGAAACCTTGGGTTTCCAGTTCCTTGTTGGAAGCTCACCCTGCTCTGCTCTATACCTAAAGTGAAAGTCAACGTGAGCCCAAGCTTCGAAGTAAGGCCCTGATTATCCTTGCAAAACGAGAGGCGTGCAGCAGCTCCATGAGGCCTTCATCGTTGTTCTGCTTTAGTGTCAAGGTAGTAAGCTTTTCAACACTCCTAGGGGCCTTGCTTCAGCACCCGTTTCAGTACCAGAACACTGCGTAGA
Source organism: Eubalaena glacialis (assembly GCF_028564815.1). Taxonomy (NCBI): domain Eukaryota; kingdom Metazoa; phylum Chordata; class Mammalia; order Artiodactyla; family Balaenidae; genus Eubalaena; species Eubalaena glacialis. The sequence continues at coordinate 83,356,070 of NC_083726.1, read as the reverse complement.
ACCAGGAAGCTCTGCTCCTGCGTGTATGCTGCGTGTCAACCTAGAAATTAGAGACTGATGGCACAAGGCTAGTTTTCCCATTATGAAAGCTCCGTTGATGCGGCCCCGAAGCTACCTGAAAAGCACTGTTGTTACCGTGCTTTTACTTACAGCCGGCATGGCTCATAGAAGAAAATGAGTTTTCTCGAAAGAAACCTTGTGCTTCCAGTTCCTAGTTGGACGCTCACCCTGCTCTGCTCTATACCAAACGTGAAAGTCAATGTGAGCACTAGCCTCGAAGTAAGGCCCTGATTATGCTGGCAAAACGGGAGGCGTGCAGCAGCTCCATGAGGCCTTCATCGCTGTTCTGCTTTAGTTGCACGGTAGTAAGCTTTCCAAGACTCCTAGGGACTTTGCTTAAGCAACCGTTTCGGTACCAGAACACTGCGTAGAGACAGTAAGCTCTGGTCCTGCGTGTATGCTGCGTGTCAACCTAGAAATTGGAGACTGATGGCATAAGACTTCTTTTCCCATTATGAAAGCTCCGTTCATGCGGCCTCGAAGCTACCTGAAAAGCATTGTTGTTGCCGGGGTTTTCCTCTCTGCCGGCATGGTTCTGAGAAGAAAATGAGTTTTCTCCTAAGAAACCTTGGGTTTCCAGTTCCTTGTTGGAAGCTCACCCTGCTCTGCGCTATACCTAAAGTGAAAGTCAACGTGAGCCCAAGCTTCGAAGTAAGGCCCTGATTATCCTTGCAAAACGAGAGGCGTGCAGCAGCTCTTGAGGCGTTCATTTTGTTCTGCTTTAGTTTCAAGGTAGTAAGCTTTTCAACACTCCTAGGGGCCTTGCTTCAGCACCCGTTTCATTACCAGAACACTGCGTAGAACCAGGAATCTCTGCTCCTGCGTGTATGCTGCGTGTCAACCTAGAAATTAGAGACTGATGGCACAAGGCTAGTTTTCCCATAATGAAAGCTCCATTGATGCGGCCCCGAAGCTACCTGAAAAGCACTGTTGTTACCGTGCTTTTACTTACAGCTGGCATGGCTCTTAGAAGAAAATGAGTTTTCTCGAAAGAAACCTTGTGCTTCCAGTTCCTAGTTGGAAGCTCACCCTGCTCTGCTCTATACCAAACGTGAAAGTCAATGTGAGCACTAGCCTCGAAGTAAGGCCCTGATTATGCTGGCAAAACGGGAGGCGTGCAGCAGCTCCATGAGGCCTTCATCGCTGTTCTGCTTTAGTTTCACGGTAGTAAGCTTTCCAAGACTCCTAGGGACTTTGCTTAAGCAACCGTTTCGGTACCAGAACACTGCGTAGAGACAGTAAGCTCTGGTCCTGCGTGTATGCTGCGTGTCAACCTAGAAATTGGAGACTGATGGCATAAGGCTTCTTTTCCCATTATGAAAGCTCCGTTCATGCGGCCTCGAAGCTACCTGAAAAGCATTGTTGTTGCCGGGGTTTTCCTCACTGCCGGCATGGTTCTGAGAAGAAAATGAGTTTTCTCCTAAGAAACCTTGGGTTTCCAGTTCCTTGTTGGAAGCTCACCCTGCTCTGCTCTATACCTAAAGTGAAAGTCAACGTGAGCCCAAGCTTCGAAGTAAGGCCCTGATTATCCTTGCAAAACGAGAGGCGTGCAGCAGCTCTTGAGGCGTTCATCTTTGTTCTGCTTTAGTTTCAAGGTAGTAAGCTTTTCAACACTCCTAGGGGCCTTGCTTCAGCACCCGTTTCATTATCAGAACACTGCGTAGAACCAGGAAGCTCTGCTCCTGCGTGTATGCTGCGTGTCAACCTAGAAATTAGAGACTGATGGCACAAGGCTAGTTTTCCCATTATGAAAGCTCCGTTGATGCGGCCCCGAAGCTACCTGAAAAGCACTGTTGTTACCGTGCTTTTACTTACAGCCGGCATGGCTCATAGAAGAAAATGAGTTTTCTCGAAAGAAACCTTGTGCTTCCAGTTCCTAGTTGGAAGCTCACCCTGCTCTGCTCTATACCAAACGTGAAAGTCAATGTGAGCACTAGCCTCGAAGTAAGGCCCTGATTATGCTGGCAAAACGGGAGGCGTGCAGCAGCTCCATGAGGCCTTCATCGCTGTTCTGCTTTAGTTTCACGGTAGTAAGCTTTCCAAGACTCCTAGGGACTTTGCTTAAGCAACCGTTTCGGTACCAGAACACTGCGTAGAGACAGTAAGCTCTGGTCCTGCGTGTATGCTGCGTGTCAACCTAGAAATTGGAGACTGATGGCATAAGGCTTCTTTTCCCATTATGAAAGCTCCGTTCATGCGGCCTCGAAGCTACCTGAAAAGCATTGTTGTTGCCGGGGTTTTCCTCACTGCCGGCATGGTTCTGAGAAGAAAATGAGTTTTCTCCTAAGAAACCTTGGGTTTCCAGTTCCTTGTTGGAAGCTCACCCTGCTCTGCTCTATACCTAAAGTGAAAGTCAACGTGAGCCCAAGCTTCGAAGTAAGGCCCTGATTATCCTTGCAAAACGAGAGGCGTGCAGCAGCTCCATGAGGCCTTCATCGTTGTTCTGCTTTAGTGTCAAGGTAGTAAGCTTTTCAACACTCCTAGGGGCCTTGCTTCAGCACCCGTTTCAGTACCAGAACACTGCGTAGAACCAGGAAGCTCTGCTCCTGCATGTATGCTGCGTGTCAACCTAGAAATTAGAGACTGATGGCACAAGGCTAGTTTTCCCATTATGAAAGCTCCGTTGATGCGGCCCCGAAGCTACCTGAAAAGCACTGTTGTTACCGTGCTTTTACTTACAGCCGGCATGGCTCATAGAAGAAAATGAGTTTTCTCGAAAGAAACCTTGTGCTTCCAGTTCCTAGTTGGACGCTCACCCTGCTCTGCTCTATACCAAACGTGAAAGTCAATGTGAGCACTAGCCTCGAAGTAAGGCCCTGATTATGCTGGCAAAACGGGAGGCGTGCAGCAGCTCCATGAGGCCTTCATCGCTGTTCTGCTTTAGTTTCACGGTAGTAAGCTTTCCAAGACTCCTAGGGACTTTGCTTAAGCAACCGTTTCGGTACCAGAACACTGCGTAGAGACAGTAAGCTCTGGTCCTGCGTGTATGCTGCGTGTCAACCTAGAAATTGGAGACTGATGGCATAAGGCTTCTTTTCCCATTATGAAAGCTCCGTTCATGCGGCCTCGAAGCTACCTGAAAAGCATTGTTGTTGCCGGGGTTTTCCTCACTGCCGGCATGGTTCTGAGAAGAAAATGAGTTTTCTCCTAAGAAACCTTGGGTTTCCAGTTCCTTGTTGGAAGCTCACCCTGCTCTGCTCTATACCTAAAGTGAAAGTCAACGTGAGCCCAAGCTTCGAAGTAAGGCCCTGATTATCCTTGCAAAACGAGAGGCGTGCAGCAGCTCCATGAGGCCTTCATCGTTGTTCTGCTTTAGTGTCAAGGTAGTAAGCTTTTCAACACTCCTAGGGGCCTTGCTTCAGCACCCGTTTCAGTACCAGAACACTGCGTAGAACCAGGAAGCTCTGCTCCTGCATGTATGCTGCGTGTCAACCTAGAAATTAGAGACTGATGGCACAAGGCTAGTTTTCCCATTATGAAAGCTCCGTTGATGCGGCCCCGAAGCTACCTGAAAAGCACTGTTGTTACCGTGCTTTTACTTACAGCCGGCATGGCTCATAGAAGAAAATGAGTTTTCTCGAAAGAAACCTTGTGCTTCCAGTTCCTAGTTGGACGCTCACCCTGCTCTGCTCTATACCAAACGTGAAAGTCAATGTGAGCACTAGCCTCGAAGTAAGGCCCTGATTATGCTGGCAAAACGGGAGGCGTGCAGCAGCTCCATGAGGCCTTCATCGCTGTTCTGCTTTAGTTTCACGGTAGTAAGCTTTCCAACACTCCTAGGGACTTTGCTTAAGCAACCGTTTCGGTACCAGAACACTGCGTAGAGACAGTAAGCTCTGGTCCTGCGTGTATGCTGCGTGTCAACCTAGAAATTGGAGACTGATGGCATAAGACTTCTTTTCCCATTATGAAAGCTCCGTTCATGCGGCCTCGAAGCTACCTGAAAAGCATTGTTGTTGCCGGGGTTTTCCTCACTGCCGGCATGGTTCTGAGAAGAAAATGAGTTTTCTCCTAAGAAACCTTGGGTTTCCAGTTCCTTGTTGGAAGCTCACCGTGCTCTGCGCTATACCTAAAGTGAAAGTCAACGTGAGCCCAAGCTTCGACGTAAGGCCCTGATTATCCTTGCAAAAGGAGAGGCGTGCAGCAGCTCTTGAGGCGTTCATCGTTGTTCTGCCCTAGTTTCAAGGTAGTAAGCTTTTCAACACTCCTAAGGGCCTTGCTTCAGCACCCGTTTCAGTACCAGAAGACTGCGTAGAACCAGGAAGCTCTGCTCCTGGGTGTATGCTGCGTGTCAACCTAGAAATTAGAGACTGATGGCACAACGCTTGTTTTCCCGTTTTGAAAGCTCCATTCATGCGGCCTCGAAGCTACTTGAAAAGCACTGTTGTTACCGTGCTTTTACTTACAGCTGGCATGGCTCATAGAAGAAAATGAGTTTTCTCGAAAGAAACCTTGTGCTTCCAGTTCCTAGTTGGACGCTCACCCTGCTCTGCTTTATACCAAACGTGAAAGTCAATGTGAGCACTAGCCTCGAAGTAAGGCCCTGATTATCCTGGCAAAACGGGAGGCGTGCAGCAGCTCCATGAGGCCTTCATCGCTGTTCTGCTTTAGTTTCACGGTAGTAAGCTTTCCAAGACTCCTAGGGACTTTGCTTAAGCAACCGTTTCGGTACCAGAACACTGCGTAGAGACAGTAAGCTCTGGTCCTGCGTGTATGCTGCGTGTCAACCTAGAAATTGGAGACTGATGGCATAAGGCTTCTTTTCCCATTATGAAAGCTCCGTTCATGCGGCCTCGAAGCTACCTGAAAAGCATTGTTGTTGCCGGGGTTTTCCTCACTGCCGGCATGGTTCTGAGAAGAAAATGAGTTTTCTCCTAAGAAACCTTGGGTTTCCAGTTCCTTGTTGGAAGCTCACCCTGCTCTGCTCTATACCTAAAGTGAAAGTCAACGTGAGCCCAAGCTTCGAAGTAAGGCCCTGATTATCCTTGCAAAACGAGAGGCGTGCAGCAGCTCCATGAGGCCTTCATCGTTGTTCTGCTTTAGTGTCAAGGTAGTAAGCTTTTCAACACTCCTAGGGGCCTTGCTTCAGCACCCGTTTCAGTACCAGAACACTGCGTAGAACCAGGAAGCTCTGCTCCTGCGTGTATGCTGCGTGTCAACCTAGAAATTAGAGACTGATGGCACAAGGCTAGTTTTCCCATTATGAAAGCTCCGTTGATGCGGCCCCGAAGCTACCTGAAAAGCACTGTTGTTACCGTGCTTTTACTTACAGCCGGCATGGCTCATAGAAGAAAATGAGTTTTCTCGAAAGAAACCTTGTGCTTCCAGTTCCTAGTTGGACGCTCACCCTGCTCTGCTCTATACCAAACGTGAAAGTCAATGTGAGCACTAGCCTCGAAGTAAGGCCCTGATTATGCTGGCAAAACGGGAGGCGTGCAGCAGCTCCATGAGGCCTTCATCGCTGTTCTGCTTTAGTTTCACGGTAGTAAGCTTTCCAAGACTCCTAGGGACTTTGCTTAAGCAACCGTTTCGGTACCAGAACACTGCGTAGAGACAGTAAGCTCTGGTCCTGCGTGTATGCTGCGTGTCAACCTAGAAATTGGAGACTGATGGCATAAGACTTCTTTTCCCATTATGAAAGCTCTGTTCATGCGGCCTCGAAGCTACCTGAAAAGCATTGTTGTTGCCGGGGTTTCCCTCTCTGCCGGCATGGTTCTGAGAAGAAAATGAGTTTTCTCCTAAGAAACCTTGGGTTTCCAGTTCCTTGTTGGAAGCTCACCCTGCTCTGCGCTATACCTAAAGTGAAAGTCAACGTGAGCCCAAGCTTCGAAGTAAGGCCCTGATTATCCTTGCAAAAGGAGAGGCGTGCAGCAGCTCTTGAGGCGTTCATCTTTGTTCTGCTTTAGTTTCAAGGTAGTAAGCTTTTCAACACTCCTAAGGGCCTTGCTTCAGCACCCGTTTCAGTACCAGAAGACTGCGTAGAACCAGGAAGCTCTGCTCCTGGGTGTATGCTGCGTGTCAACCTAGAAATTAGAGACTGATGGCACAACGCTTGTGTTCCCGTTTTGAAAGCTCCATTCATGCGGCCTCGAAGCTACCTGAAAAGCACTGTTGTTACCGTGCTTTTACTTACAGCTGGCATGGCACATAGAAGAAAATGAGTTTTCTCGAAAGAAACCTTGTGCTTCCAGTTCCTAGTTGGAGGCTCACCCTGCTCTACTCTATACCAAACGTGAAAGTCAATGTGAGCACTAGCCTCGAATTAAGGCCCTGATTATGCTGGCAAAACGGGAGGCGTGCAGCAGCTCCATGAGGCCTTCATCGCTGTTCTGCTTTAGTTTCACGGTAGTAAGCTTTCCAAGACTCCTAGGGACTTTGCTTAAGCAACCGTTTCGGTACCAGAACACTGCGTAGAGACAATAAGCTCTGGTCCTGCGTATATGCTGCGTGTCAACCTAGAAATTGGAGACTGATGGCATAAAGCTTCTTTTCCCATTATGAAAGCTCCGTTCATGCGGCCTCAAAGCTACCTGAAAAGCATTGTTGTTGCTGGGGTTTTCCTCACTGCCGGCATGGTTCTGAGAAGAAAATGAGTTTTCTCCTAAGAAACCTTGGGTTTCCAGTTCCTTGTTGGAAGCTCACCCTGCTCTGCTCTATACCTAAAGTGAAAGTCAACGTGAGCCCAAGCTTCGAAGTAAGGCCCTGATTATCCTTGCAAAACGAGAGGCGTGCAGCAGCTCCATGAGGCCTTCATCGTTGTTCTGCTTTAGTGTCAAGGTAGTAAGCTTTTCAACACTCCTAGGGGCCTTGCTTCAGCACCCGTTTCAGTACCAGAACACTGCGTAGAACCAGGAAGCTCTGCTCCTGCGTGTATGCTGCGTGTCAACCTAGAAATTAGAGACTGATGGCACAAGGCTAGTTTTCCCATTATGAAAGCTCCGTTGATGCGGCCCCGAAGCTACCTGCAAAGCACTGTTGTTACCGTGCTTTTACTTACAGCCGGCATGGCTCATAGAAGAAAATGAGTTTTCTCAAAAGAAACCTTGTGCTTCCAGTTCCTAGTTGGACGATCACCCTGCTCTGCTCTATACCAAACGTGAAAGTCAATGTGAGCACTAGCCTCGAAGTAAGGCCCTGATTATCCTGGCAAAACGGGAGGCGTGCAGCAGCTCCATGAGGCCTTCATCGCTGTTCTGCTTTAGTTTCACGGTAGTAAGCTTTCCAAGACTCCTAGGGACTTTGCTTAAGCAACCGTTTCGGTACCAGAACACTGCGTAGAGACAGTAAGCTCTGGTCCTGCGTGTATGCTGCGTGTCAACCTAGAAATTGGAGACTGATGGCATAAGGCTTCTTTTCCCATTATGAAAGCTCCGTTCATGCGGCCTCGAAGCTACCTGAAAAGCATTGTTGTTGCCGGGGTTTTCCTCACTGCCGGCATGGTTCTGAGAAGAAAATGAGTTTTCTCCTAAGAAACCTTGGGTTTCCAGTTCCTTGTTGGAAGCTCACCCTGCTCTGCTCTATACCTAAAGTGAAAGTCAACGTGAGCCCAAGCTTCGAAGTAAGGCCCTGATTATCCTTGCAAAACGAGAGGCGTGCAGCAGCTCCATGAGGCCTTCATCGTTGTTCTGCTTTAGTGTCAAGGTAGTAAGCTTTTCAACACTCCTAGGGGCCTTGCTTCAGCACCCGTTTCAGTACCAGAACACTGCGTAGAACCAGGAAGCTCTGCTCCTGCGTGTATGCTGCGTGTCAACCTAGAAATTAGAGACTGATGGCACAAGGCTAGTTTTCCCATTATGAAAGCTCCGTTGATGCGGCCCCGAAGCTACCTGAAAAGCACTGTTGTTACCGTGCTTTTACTTACAGCCGGCATGGCTCATAGAAGAAAATGAGTTTTCTCGAAAGAAACCTTGTGCTTCTAGTTCCTAGTTGGAAGCTCACCCTGCTCTACTCTATACCAAACGTGAAAGTCAATGTGAGCACTAGCCTCGAAGTAAGGCCCTGATTATCCTGGCAAAACGGGAGGCGTGCAGCAGCTCCATGAGGCCTTCATCGCTGTTCTGCTTTAGTTTCACGGTAGTAAGCTTTCCAAGACTCCTAGGGACTTTGCTTAAGCAACCGTTTCGGTACCAGAACACTGCGTAGAGACAGTAAGCTCTGGTCCTGCGTGTATGCTGCGTGTCAACCTAGAAATTGGAGACTGATGGCATAAGGCTTCTTTTCCCATTATGAAAGCTCCGTTCATGCGGCCTCGAAGCTACCTGAAAAGCATTGTTGTTGCCGGGGTTTTCCTCACTGCCGGCATGGTTCTGAGAAGAAAATGAGTTTTCTCCTAAGAAACCTTGGGTTTCCAGTTCCTTGTTGGAAGCTCACCCTGCTCTGCTCTATACCTAAAGTGAAAGTCAATGTGAGCCCAAGCTTCGAAGTAAGGCCCTGATTATCCTTGCAAAACGAGAGGCGTGCAGCAGCTCCATGAGGCCTTCATCGTTGTTCTGCTTTAGTGTCAAGGTAGTAAGCTTTTCAACACTCCTAGGGGCCTTGCTTCAGCACCCGTTTCAGTACCAGAACACTGCGTAGAACCAGGAAGCTCTGCTCCTGCGTGTATGCTGCGTGTCAACCTAGAAATTAGAGACTGATGGCACAAGGCTAGTTTTCCCATTATGAAAGCTCCGTTGATGCGGCCCCGAAGCTACCTGAAAAGCACTGTTGTTACCGTGCTTTTACTTACAGCCGGCATGGCTCATAGAAGAAAATGAGTTTTCTCGAAAGAAACCTTGTGCTTCCAGTTCCTAGTTGGACGCTCACCCTGCTCTGCTCTATACCAAACGTGAAAGTCAATGTGAGCACTAGCCTCGAAGTAAGGCCCTGATTATGCTGGCAAAACGGGAGGCGTGCAGCAGCTCCATGAGGCCTTCATCGCTGTTCTGCTTTAGTTTCACGGTAGTAAGCTTTCCAAGACTCCTAGGGACTTTGCTTAAGCAACCGTTTCGGTACCAGAACACTGCGTAGAGACAGTAAGCTCTGGTCCTGCGTGTATGCTGCGTGTCAACCTAGAAATTGGAGACTGATGGCATAAGGCTTCTTTTCCCATTATGAAAGCTCCGTTCATGCGGCCTCGAAGCTACCTGAAAAGCATTGTTGTTGCCGGGGTTTTCCTCACTGCCGGCATGGTTCTGAGAAGAAAATGAGTTTTCTCCTAAGAAACCTTGGGTTTCCAGTTCCTTGTTGGAAGCTCACCCTGCTCTGCTCTATACCTAAAGTGAAAGTCAACGTGAGCCCAAACTTCGAAGTAAGGCCCTGATTATCCTTGCAAAACGAGAGGCGTGCAGCAGCTCCATGAGGCCTTCATCGTTGTTCTGCTTTAGTGTCAAGGTAGTAAGCTTTTCAACACTCCTAGGGGCCTTGCTTCAGCACCCGTTTCAGTACCAGAAGACTGCGTAGAACCAGGAAGCTCTGCTCCTGCGTGTATGCTGCGTGTCAACCTAGAAATTAGAGACTGATGGCACAAGGCTAGTTTTCCCATTATGAAAGCTCCGTTGATGCGGCCCCGAAGCTACCTGAAAAGCACTGTTGTTACCGTGCTTTTACTTACAGCCGGCATGGCTCATAGAAGAAAATGAGTTTTCTCGAAAGAAACCTTGTGCTTCCAGTTCCTAGTTGGACGCTCACCCTGCTCTGCTCTATACCAAACGTGAAAGTCAATGTGAGCACTAGCCTCGAAGTAAGGCCCTGATTATGCTGGCAAAACGGGAGGCGTGCAGCAGCTCCATGAGGCCTTCATCGCTGTTCTGCTTTAGTTTCACGGTAGTAAGCTTTCCAAGACTCCTAGGGACTTTGCTTAAGCAACCGTTTCGGTACCAGAACACTGCGTAGAGACAGTAAGCTCTGGTCCTGCGTGTATGCTGCGTGTCAACCTAGAAATTGGAGACTGATGGCATAAGACTTCTTTTCCCATTATGAAAGCTCCGTTCATGCGGCCTCGAAGCTACCTGAAAAGCATTGTTGTTGCCGGGGTTTTCCTCACTGCCGGCATGGTTCTGAGAAGAAAATGAGTTTTCTCCTAAGAAACCTTGGGTTTCCAGTTCCTTGTTGGAAGCTCACCCTGCTCTGCGCTATACCTAAAGTGAAAGTCAACGTGAGCCCAAGCTTCGAAGTAAGGCCCTGATTATCCTTGCAAAAGGAGAGGCGTGCAGCAGCTCTTGAGGCGTTCATCGTTGTTCTGCCCTAGTTTCAAGGTAGTAAGCTTTTCAACACTCCTAAGGGCCTTGCTTCAGCACCCGTTTCAGTACCAGAAGACTGCGTAGAACCAGGAAGCTCTGCTCCTGGGTGTATGCTGCGTGTCAACCTAGAAATTAGAGACTGATGGCACAACGCTTGTTTTCCCGTTTTGAAAGCTCCATTCATGCGGCCTCGAAGCTACTTGAAAAGCACTGTTGTTACCGTGCTTTTACTTACAGCTGGCATGGCTCATAGAAGAAAATGAGTTTTCTCGAAAGAAACCTTGTGCTTCCAGTTCCTAGTTGGACGCTCACCCTGCTCTGCTCTATACCAAACGTGAAAGTCAATGTGAGCACTAGCCTCGAAGTAAGGCCCTGATTATCCTGGCAAAACGGGAGGCGTGCAGCAGCTCCATGAGGCCTTCATCGCTGTTCTGCTTTAGTTTCACGGTAGTAAGCTTTCCAAGACTCCTAGGGACTTTGCTTAAGCAACCGTTTCGGTACCAGAACACTGCGTAGAGACAGTAAGCTCTGGTCCTGCGTGTATGCTGCGTGTCAACCTAGAAATTGGAGACTGATGGCATAAGGCTTCTTTTCCCATTATGAAAGCTCCGTTCATGCGGCCTCGAAGCTACCTGAAAAGCATTGTTGTTGCCGGGGTTTTCCTCACTGCCGGCATGGTTCTGAGAAGAAAATGAGTTTTCTCCTAAGAAACCTTGGGTTTCCAGTTCCTTGTTGGAAGCTCACCCTGCTCTGCTCTATACCTAAAGTGAAAGTCAACGTGAGCCCAAGCTTCGAAGTAAGGCCCTGATTATCCTTGCAAAACGAGAGGCGTGCAGCAGCTCCATGAGGCCTTCATCGTTGTTCTGCTTTAGTGTCAAGGTAGTAAGCTTTTCAACACTCCTAGGGGCCTTGCTTCAGCACCCGTTTCAGTACCAGAACACTGCGTAGAACCAGGAAGCTCTGCTCCTGCGTGTATGCTGCGTGTCAACCTAGAAATTAGAGACTGATGGCACAAGGCTAGTTTTCCCATTATGAAAGCTCCGTTGATGCGGCCCCGAAGCTACCTGAAAAGCACTGTTGTTACCGTGCTTTTACTTACAGCCGGCATGGCTCATAGAAGAAAATGAGTTTTCTCGAAAGAAACCTTGTGCTTCCAGTTCCTAGTTGGACGCTCACCCTGCTCTGCTCTATACCAAACGTGAAAGTCAATGTGAGCACTAGCCTCGAAGTAAGGCCCTGATTATGCTGGCAAAACGGGAGGCGTGCAGCAGCTCCATGAGGCCTTCATCGCTGTTCTGCTTTAGTTTCACGGTAGTAAGCTTTCCAAGACTCCTAGGGACTTTGCTTAAGCAACCGTTTCGGTACCAGAACACTGCGTAGAGACAGTAAGCTCTGGTCCTGCGTGTATGCTGCGTGTCAACCTAGAAATTGGAGACTGATGGCATAAGACTTCTTTTCCCATTATGAAAGCTCCGTTCATGCGGCCTCGAAGCTACCTGAAAAGCATTGTTGTTGCCGGGGTTTTCCTCACTGCCGGCATGGTTCTGAGAAGAAAATGAGTTTTCTCCTAAGAAACCTTGGGTTTCCAGTTCCTTGTTGGAAGCTCACCCTGCTCTGCGCTATACCTAAAGTGAAAGTCAACGTGAGCCCAAGCTTCGAAGTAAGGCCCTGATTATCCTTGCAAAAGGAGAGGCGTGCAGCAGCTCTTGAGGCGTTCATCGTTGTTCTGCCCTAGTTTCAAGGTAGTAAGCTTTTCAACACTCCTAAGGGCCTTGCTTCAGCACCCGTTTCAGTACCAGAAGACTGCGTAGAACCAGGAAGCTCTGCTCCTGGGTGTATGCTGCGTGTCAACCTAGAAATTAGAGACTGATGGCACAACGCTTGTGTTCCCGTTTTGAAAGCTCCATTCATGCGGCCTCGAAGCTACCTGAAAAGCATTGTTGTTGCCGGGGTTTTCCTCACTGCCGGCATGGTTCTGAGAAGAAAATGAGTTTTCTCCTAAGAAACCTTGGGTTTCCAGTTCCTTGTTGGAAGCTCACCCTGCTCTGCTCTATACCTAAAGTGAAAGTCAACGTGAGCCCAAGCTTCGAAGTAAGGCCCTGATTATCCTTGCAAAACGAGAGGCGTGCAGCAGCTCCATGAGGCCTTCATCGTTGTTCAGCTTTAGTGTCAAGGTAGTAAGCTTTTCAACACTCCTAGGGGCCTTGCTTCAGCACCCGTTTCAGTACCAGAACACTGCGTAGAACCAGGAAGCTCTGCTCCTGCGTGTATGCTGCGTGTCAACCTAGAAATTAGAGACTGATGGCACAAGGCTAGTTTTCCCATTATGAAAGCTCCGTTGATGCGGCCCCGAAGCTACCTGAAAAGCACTGTTGTTACCGTGCTTTTACTTACAGCCGGCATGGCTCATAGAAGAAAATGAGTTTTCTCGAAAGAAACCTTGTGCTTCTAGTTCCTAGTTGGAAGCTCACCCTGCTCTACTCTATACCAAACGTGAAAGTCAATGTGAGCACTAGCCTCGAAGTAAGGCCCTGATTATGCTGGCAAAACGGGAGGCGTGCAGCAGCTCCATGAGGCCTTCATCGCTGTTCTGCTTTAGTTTCACGGTAGTAAGCTTTCCAAGACTCCTAGGGACTTTGCTTAAGCAACCGTTTCGGTACCAGAACACTGCGTAGAGACAGTAAGCTCTGGTCCTGCGTGTATGCTGCGTGTCAACCTAGAAATTGGAGACTGATGGCATAAGGCTTCTTTTCCCATTATGAAAGCTCCGTTCATGCGGCCTCGAAGCTACCTGAAAAGCATTGTTGTTGCCGGGGTTTTCCTCACTGCCGGCATGGTTCTGAGAAGAAAATGAGTTTTCTCCTAAGAAACCTTGGGTTTCCAGTTCCTTGTTGGAAGCTCACCCTGCTCTGCTCTATACCTAAAGTGAAAGTCAATGTGAGCCCAAGCTTCGAAGTAAGGCCCTGATTATCCTTGCAAAACGAGAGGCGTGCAGCAGCTCCATGAGGCCTTCATCGTTGTTCTGCTTTAGTGTCAAGGTAGTAAGCTTTTCAACACTCCTAGGGGCCTTGCTTCAGCACCCGTTTCAGTACCAGAACACTGCGTAGAACCAGGAAGCTCTGCTCCTGCGTGTATGCTGCGTGTCAACCTAGAAATTAGAGACTGATGGCACAAGGCTAGTTTTCCCATTATGAAAGCTCCGTTGATGCGGCCCCGAAGCTACCTGCAAAGCACTGTTGTTACCGTGCTTTTACTTACAGCCGGCATGGCTCATAGAAGAAAATGAGTTTTCTCAAAAGAAACCTTGTGCTTCCAGTTCCTAGTTGGACGCTCACCCTGCTCTGCTCTATACCAAACGTGAAAGTCAATGTGAGCACTAGCCTCGAAGTAAGGCCCTGATTATCCTGGCAAAACGGGAGGCGTGCAGCAGCTCCATGAGGCCTTCATCGCTGTTCTGCTTTAGTTTCACGGTAGTAAGCTTTCCAAGACTCCTAGGGACTTTGCTTAAGCAACCGTTTCGGTACCAGAACACTGCGTAGAGACAGTAAGCTCTGGTCCTGCGTGTATGCTGCGTGTCAACCTAGAAATTGGAGACTGATGGCATAAGGCTTCTTTTCCCATTATGAAAGCTCCGTTCATGCGGCCTCGAAGCTACCTGAAAAGCATTGTTGTTGCCGGGGTTTTCCTCACTGCCGGCATGGTTCTGAGAAGAAAATGAGTTTTCTCCTAAGAAACCTTGGGTTTCCAGTTCCTTGTTGGAAGCTCACCCTGCTCTGCTCTATACCTAAAGTGAAAGTCAACGTGAGCCCAAGCTTCGAAGTAAGGCCCTGATTATCCTTGCAAAACGAGAGGCGTGCAGCAGCTCCATGAGGCCTTCATCGTTGTTCAGCTTTAGTGTCAAGGTAGTAAGCTTTTCAACACTCCTAGAGGCCTTGCTTCAGCACCCGTTTCAGTACCAGAACACTGCGTAGAACCAGGAAGCTCTGCTCCTGCGTGTATGCTGCGTGTCAACCTAGAAATTAGAGACTGATGGCACAAGGCTAGTTTTCCCATTATGAAAGCTCCGTTGATGCGGCCCCGAAGCTACCTGAAAAGCACTGTTGTTACCGTGCTTTTACTTACAGCCGGCATGGCTCATAGAAGAAAATGAGTTTTCTCGAAAGAAACCTTGTGCTTCTAGTTCCTAGTTGGAAGCTCACCCTGCTCTACTCTATACCAAACGTGAAAGTCAATGTGAGCACTAGCCTCGAAGTAAGGCCCTGATTATCCTGGCAAAACGGGAGGCGTGCAGCAGCTCCATGAGGCCTTCATCGCTGTTCTGCTTTAGCTTCACGGTAGTAAGCTTTCCAAGACTCCTAGGGACTTTGCTTAAGCAACCGTTTCGGTACCAGAACACTGCGTAGAGACAGTAAGCTCTGGTCCTGCGTGTATGCTGCGTGTCAACCTAGAAATTGGAGACTGATGGCATAAGGCTTCTTTTCCCATTATGAAAGCTCCGTTCATGCGGCCTCGAAGCTACCTGAAAAGCATTGTTGTTGTCGGGGTTTTCCTCACTGCCGGCATGGTTCTGAGAAGAAAATGAGTTTTCTCCTAAGAAACCTTGGGTTTCCAGTTCCTTGTTGGAAGCTCACCCTGCTCTGCTCTATACCTAAAGTGAAAGTCAATGTGAGCCCAAGCTTCGAAGTAAGGCCCGGATTATCCTTGCAAAACGAGAGGCGTGCAGCAGCTCCATGAGGCCTTCATCGTTGTTCTGCTTTAGTGTCAAGGTAGTAAGCTTTTCAACACTCCTAGGGGCCTTGCTTCAGCACCCGTTTCAGTACCAGAACACTGCGTAGAACCAGGAAGCTCTGCTCCTGCGTGTATGCTGCGTGTCAACCTAGAAATTAGAGACTGATGGCACAAGGCTAGTTTTCCCATTATGAAAGCTCCGTTGATGCGGCCCCGAAGCTACCTGAAAAGCACTGTTGTTACCGTGCTTTTACTTACAGCTGGCATGGCTCTTAGAAGAAAATGAGTTTTCTCGAAAGAAACCTTGTGCTTCCAGTTCCTAGTTGGACGCTCACCCTGCTCTGCTCTATACCAAACGTGAAAGTCAATGTGAGCACTAGCCTCGAAGTAAGGCCCTGATTATCCTGGCAAAACGGGAGGCGTGCAGCAGCTCCATGAGGCCTTCATCGCTGTTCTGCTTTAGTTTCACGGTAGTAAGCTTTCCAAGACTCCTAGGGACTTTGCTTAAGCAACCGTTTCGGTACCAGAACACTGCGTAGAGACAGTAAGCTCTGGTCCTGCGTGTATGCTGCGTGTCAACCTAGAAATTGGAGACTGATGGCATAAGGCTTCTTTTCCCATTATGAAAGCTCCGTTCATGCGGCCTCGAAGCTACCTGAAAAGCATTGTTGTTGCCGGGGTTTTCCTCACTGCCGGCATGGTTCTGAGAAGAAAATGAGTTTTCTCCTAAGAAACCTTGGGTTTCCAGTTCCTTGTTGGAAGCTCACCCTGCTCTGCTCTATACCTAAAGTGAAAGTCAACGTGAGCCCAAGCTTCGAAGTAAGGCCCTGATTATCCTTGCAAAACGAGAGGCGTGCAGCAGCTCCATGAGGCCTTCATCGTTGTTCTGCTTTAGTGTCAAGGTAGTAAGCTTTTCAACACTCCTAGGGGCCTTGCTTCAGCACCCGTTTCAGTACCAGAACACTGCGTAGAACCAGGAAGCTCTGCTCCTGCGTGTATGCTGCGTGTCAACCTAGAAATTAGAGACTGATGGCACAAGGCTAGTTTTCCCATTATGAAAGCTCCGTTGATGCGGCCCCGAAGCTACCTGAAAAGCACTGTTGTTACCGTGCTTTTACTTACAGCCGGCATGGCTCATAGAAGAAAATGAGTTTTCTCGAAAGAAACCTTGTGCTTCCAGTTCCTAGTTGGAAGCTCACCCTGCTCTGCTCTATACCAAACGTGAAAGTCAATGTGAGCACTAGCCTCGAAGTAAGGCCCTGATTATGCTGGCAAAACGGGAGGCGTGCAGCAGCTCCATGAGGCCTTCATCGCTGTTCTGCTTTAGTTTCACGGTAGTAAGCTTTCCAAGACTCCTAGGGACTTTGCTTAAGCAACCGTTTCGGTACCAGAACACTGCGTAGAGACAGTAAGCTCTGGTCCTGCGTGTATGCTGCGTGTCAACCTAGAAATTGGAGACTGATGGAATAAGGCTTCTTTTCCCATTATGAAAGCTCCGTTCATGCGGCCTCGAAGCTACCTGAAAAGCATTGTTGTTGCCGGGGTTTTCCTCACTGCCGGCATGGTTCTGAGAAGAAAATGAGTTTTCTCCTAAGAAACCTTGGGTTTCCAGTTCCTTGTTGGAAGCTCACCCTGCTCTGCGCTATACCTAAAGTGAAAGTCAACGTGAGCCCAAGCTTCGAAGTAAGGCCCTGATTATCCTTGCAAAACGAGAGGCGTGCAGCAGCTCCATGAGGCCTTCATCGTTGTTCTGCTTTTGTGTCAAGGTAGTAAGCTTTTCAACACTCCTAGGGGCCTTGCTTCAGCACCCGTTTCAGTACCAGAAGACTGCGTAGAACCAGGAAGCTCTGCTCCTGCGTGTATGCTGCGTGTCAACCTAGAAATTAGAGACTGATGGCACAAGGCTAGTTTTCCCATTATGAAAGCTCCGTTGATGCGGCCCCGAAGCTACCTGAAAAGCACTGTTGTTACCGTGCTTTTACTTACAGCCGGCATGGCTCATAGAAGAAAATGAGTTTTCTCGAAAGAAACCTTGTGCTTCCAGTTCCTAGTTGGACGCTCACCCTGCTCTGCTCTATACCAAACGTGAAAGTCAATGTGAGCACTAGCCTCGAAGTAAGGCCCTGATTATGCTGGCAAAACGGGAGGCGTGCAGCAGCTCCATGAGGCCTTCATCGCTGTTCTGCTTTAGTTTCACGGTAGTAAGCTTTCCAAGACTCCTAGGGACTTTGCTTAAGCAACCGTTTCGGTACCAGAACACTGCGTAGAGACAGTAAGCTCTGGTCCTGCGTGTATGCTGCGTGTCAACCTAGAAATTGGAGACTGATGGCATAAGACTTCTTTTCCCATTATGAAAGCTCCGTTCATGCGGCCTCGAAGCTACCTGAAAAGCATTGTTGTTGCCGGGGTTTTCCTCACTGCCGGCATGGTTCTGAGAAGAAAATGAGTTTTCTCCTAAGAAACCTTGGGTTTCCAGTTCCTTGTTGGAAGCTCACCCTGCTCTGCGCTATACCTAAAGTGAAAGTCAACGTGAGCCCAAGCTTCGAAGTAAGGCCCTGATTATCCTTGCAAAACGAGAGGCGTGCAGCAGCTCCATGAGGCCTTCATCGTTGTTCTGCTTTAGTGTCAAGGTAGTAAGCTTTTCAACACTCCTAGGGGCCTTGCTTCAGCACCCGTTTCAGTACCAGAAGACTGCGTAGAACCAGGAAGCTCTGCTCCTGCGTGTATGCTGCGTGTCAACCTAGAAATTAGAGACTGATGGCACAAGGCTAGTTTTCCCATTATGAAAGCTCCGTTGATGCGGCCCCGAAGCTACCTGAAAAGCACTGTTGTTACCGTGCTTTTACTTACAGCCGGCATGGCTCATAGAAGAAAATGAGTTTTCTCGAAAGAAACCTTGTGCTTCCAGTTCCTAGTTGGACGCTCACCCTGCTCTGCTCTATACCAAACGTGAAAGTCAATGTGAGCACTAGCCTCGAAGTAAGGCCCTGATTATGCTGGCAAAACGGGAGGCGTGCAGCAGCTCCATGAGGCCTTCATCGCTGTTCTGCTTTAGTTTCACGGTAGTAAGCTTTCCAAGACTCCTAGGGACTTTGCTTAAGCAACCGTTTCGGTACCAGAACACTGCGTAGAGACAGTAAGCTCTGGTCCTGCGTGTATGCTGCGTGTCAACCTAGAAATTGGAGACTGATGGCATAAGACTTCTTTTCCCATTATGAAAGCTCCGTTCATGCGGCCTCGAAGCTACCTGAAAAGCATTGTTGTTGCCGGGGTTTTCCTCACTGCCGGCATGGTTCTGAGAAGAAAATGAGTTTTCTCCTAAGAAACCTTGGGTTTCCAGTTCCTTGTTGGAAGCTCACCCTGCTCTGCGCTATACCTAAAGTGAAAGTCAACGTGAGCCCAAGCTTCGAAGTAAGGCCCTGATTATCCTTGCAAAACGAGAGGCGTGCAGCAGCTCTTGAGGCGTTCATCGTTGTTCTGCCCTAGTTTCAAGGTAGTAAGCTTTTCAACACTCCTAAGGGCCTTGCTTCAGCACCCGTTTCAGTACCAGAAGACTGCGTAGAACCAGGAAGCTCTGCTCCTGCGTGTATGCTGCGTGTCAACCTAGAAATTAGAGACTGATGGCACAACGCTTGTTTTCCCGTTTTGAAAGCTCCATTCATGCGGCCTCGAAGCTACCTGAAAAGCACTGTTGTTACCGTGCTTTTACTTACAGCTGGCATGGCACATAGAAGAAAATGAGTTTTCTCGAAAGAAACCTTGTGCTTCCAGTTCCTAGTTGGAGGCTCACCCTGCTCTACTCTATACCAAACGTGAAAGTCAATGTGAGCACTAGCCTCGAAGTAAGGCCCTGATTATGCTGGCAAAACGGGAGGCGTGCAGCAGCTCCATGAGGCCTTCATCGCTGTTCTGCTTTAGTTTCACGGTAGTAAGCTTTCCAAGACTCCTAGGGACTTTGCTTAAGCAACCGTTTCGGTACCAGAACACTGCGTAGAGACAATAAGCTCTGGTCCTGCGTGTATGCTGCGTGCCAACCTAGAAATTGGAGACTGATGGCATAAAGCTTCTTTTCCCATTATGAAAGCTCCGTTCATGCGGCCTCGAAGCTACCTGAAAAGCATTGTTGTTGCCGGCGTTTTCCTCACTGCCGGCATGGTTCTGAGAAGAAAATGAGTTTTCTCCTAAGAAACCTTTGGTTTCCAGTTCCTTGTTGGAAGCTCACCCTGCTCTGCTCTATACCTAAAGTGAAAGTCAACGTGAGCCCAAGCTTCGAAGTAAGGCCCTGATTATCCTTGCAAAACGAGAGGCGTGCAGCAGCTCCATGAGGCCTTCATCGTTGTTCTGCTTTAGTGTCAAGGTAGTAAGCTTTTCAACACTCCTAGGGGCCTTGCTTCAGCACCCGTTTCAGTACCAGAACACTGCGTAGAACCAGGAAGCTCTGCTCCTGCGTGTATGCTGCGTGTCAACCTAGAAATTAGAGACTGATGGCACAAGGCTAGTTTTCCCATTATGAAAGCTCCGTTGATGCGGCCCCGAAGCTACCT
Organism: Eubalaena glacialis; assembly: GCF_028564815.1. Lineage (NCBI taxonomy): Eukaryota > Metazoa > Chordata > Mammalia > Artiodactyla > Balaenidae > Eubalaena > Eubalaena glacialis. The sequence continues at coordinate 83,336,521 of NC_083726.1, read as the reverse complement.
GAAAAGCACTGTTGTTACCGTGCTTTTACTTACAGCCGGCATGGCTCATAGAAGAAAATGAGTTTTCTCGAAAGAAACCTTGTGCTTCCAGTTCCTAGTTGGACGCTCACCCTGCTCTGCTCTATACCAAACGTGAAAGTCAATGTGAGCACTAGCCTCGAAGTAAGGCCCTGATTATCCTGGCAAAACGGGAGGCGTGCAGCAGCTCCATGAGGCCTTCATCGCTGTTCTGCTTTAGTTTCACGGTAGTAAGCTTTCCAAGACTCCTAGGGACTTTGCTTAAGCAACCGTTTCGGTACCAGAACACTGCGTAGAGACAGTAAGCTCTGGTCCTGCGTGTATGCTGCGTGTCAACCTAGAAATTGGAGACTGATGGCATAAGGCTTCTTTTCCCATTATGAAAGCTCCGTTCATGCGGCCTCGAAGCTACCTGAAAAGCATTGTTGTTGTCGGGGTTTTCCTCACTGCCGGCATGGTTCTGAGAAGAAAATGAGTTTTCTCCTAAGAAACCTTGGGTTTCCAGTTCCTTGTTGGAAGCTCACCCTGCTCTGCTCTATACCTAAAGTGAAAGTCAACGTGAGCCCAAGCTTCGAAGTAAGGCCCTGATTATCCTTGCAAAACGAGAGGCGTGCAGCAGCTCCATGAGGCCTTCATCGTTGTTCTGCTTTTGTGTCAAGGTAGTAAGCTTTTCAACACTCCTAGGGGCCTTGCTTCAGCACCCGTTTCAGTACCAGAACACTGCGTAGAACCAGGAAGCTCTGCTCCTGCGTGTATGCTGCGTGTCAACCTAGAAATTAGAGACTGATGGCACAAGGCTAGTTTTCCCATTATGAAAGCTCCGTTGATGCGGCCCCGAAGCTACCTGAAAAGCACTGTTGTTACCGTGCTTTTACTTACAGCCGGCATGGCTCATAGAAGAAAATGAGTTTTCTCGAAAGAAACCTTGTGCTTCCAGTTCCTAGTTGGACGCTCACCCTGCTCTGCTCTATACCAAACGTGAAAGTCAATGTGAGCACTAGCCTCGAAGTAAGGCCCTGATTATGCTGGCAAAACGGGAGGCGTGCAGCAGCTCCATGAGGCCTTCATCGCTGTTCTGCTTTAGTTTCACGGTAGTAAGCTTTCCAAGACTCCTAGGGACTTTGCTTAAGCAACCGTTTCGGTACCAGAACACTGCGTAGAGACAGTAAGCTCTGGTCCTGCGTGTATGCTGCGTGTCAACCTAGAAATTGGAGACTGATGGCATAAGGCTTCTTTTCCCATTATGAAAGCTCCGTTCATGCGGCCTCGAAGCTACCTGAAAAGCATTGTTGTTGCCGGGGTTTTCCTCACTGCCGGCATGGTTCTGAGAAGAAAATGAGTTTTCTCCTAAGAAACCTTGGGTTTCCAGTTCCTTGTTGGAAGCTCACCCTGCTCTGCTCTATACCTAAAGTGAAAGTCAACGTGAGCCCAAGCTTCGAAGTAAGGCCCTGATTATCCTTGCAAAACGAGAGGCGTGCAGTAGCTCCATGAGGCCTTCATCGTTGTTCTGCTTTAGTGTCAAGGTAGTAAGCTTTTCAACACTCCTAGGGGCCTTGCTTCAGCACCCGTTTCAGTACCAGAACACTGCGTAGAACCAGGAAGCTCTGCTCCTGCGTGTATGCTGCGTGTCAACCTAGAAATTAGAGACTGATGGCACAAGGCTAGTTTTCCCATTATGAAAGCTCCGTTGATGCGGCCCCGAAGCTACCTGAAAAGCACTGTTGTTACCGTGCTTTTACTTACAGCCGGCATGGCTCATAGAAGAAAATGAGTTTTCTCGAAAGAAACCTTGTGCTTCTAGTTCCTAGTTGGAAGCTCACCCAGCTCTACTCTATACCAAACGTGAAAGTCAATGTGAGCACTAGCCTCGAAGTAAGGCCCTGATTATCCTGGCAAAACGGGAGGCGTGCAGCAGCTCCATGAGGCCTTCATCGCTGTTCTGCTTTAGTTTCACGGTAGTAAGCTTTCCAAGACTCCTAGGGACTTTGCTTAAGCAACCGTTTCGGTACCAGAACACTGCGTAGAGACAGTAAGCTCTGGTCCTGCGTGTATGCTGCGTGTCAACCTAGAAATTGGAGACTGATGGCATAAGGCTTCTTTTCCCATTATGAAAGCTCCGTTCATGCGGCCTCGAAGCTACCTGAAAAGCATTGTTGTTGCCGGGGTTTTCCTCACTGCCGGCATGGTTCTGAGAAGAAAATGAGTTTTCTCCTAAGAAACCTTGGGTTTCCAGTTCCTTGTTGGAAGCTCACCCTGCTCTGCTCTATACCTAAAGTGAAAGTCAACGTGAGCCCAAGCTTCAAAGTAAGGCCCTGATTATCCTTGCAAAACGAGAGGCGTGCAGCAGCTCCATGAGGCCTTCATCGTTGTTCTGCTTTAGTGTCAAGGTAGTAAGCTTTTCAACACTCCTAGGGGCCTTGCTTCAGCACCCGTTTCAGTACCAGAACACTGCGTAGAACCAGGAAGCTCTGCTCCTGCGTGTATGCTGCGTGTCAACCTAGAAATTAGAGACTGATGGCACAAGGCTAGTTTTCCCATTATGAAAGCTCCGTTGATGCGGCCCCGAAGCTACCTGAAAAGCACTGTTGTTACCGTGCTTTTACTTACAGCCGGCATGGCTCATAGAAGAAAATGAGTTTTCTCGAAAGAAACCTTGTGCTTCCAGTTCCTAGTTGGACGCTCACCCTGCTCTGCTCTATACCAAACGTGAAAGTCAATGTGAGCACTAGCCTCGAAGTAAGGCCCTGATTATCCTGGCCAAACGGGAGGCGTGCAGCAGCTCCATGAGGCCTTCATCGCTGTTCTGCTTTAGTTTCACGGTAGTAAGCTTTCCAAGACTCCTAGGGACTTTGCTTAAGCAACCGTTTCGGTACCAGAACACTGCGTAGAGACAGTAAGCTCTGGTCCTGCGTGTATGCTGCGTGTCAACCTAGAAATTGGAGACTGATGGCATAAGGCTTCTTTTCCCATTATGAAAGCTCCGTTCATGCGGCCTCGAAGCTACCTGAAAAGCATTGTTGTTGCCGGGGTTTTCCTCACTGCCGGCATGGTTCTGAGAAGAAAATGAGTTTTCTCCTAAGAAACCTTGGGTTTCCAGTTCCTTGTTGGAAGCTCACCCTGCTCTGCTCTATACCTAAAGTGAAAGTCAACGTGAGCCCAAGCTTCGAAGTAAGGCCCTGATTATCCTTGCAAAACGAGAGGCGTGCAGCAGCTCCATGAGGCCTTCATCGTTGTTCTGCTTTAGTGTCAAGGTAGTAAGCTTTTCAACACTCCTAGGGGCCTTGCTTCAGCACCCGTTTCAGTACCAGAACACTGCGTAGAACCAGGAAGCTCTGCTCCTGCGTGTATGCTGCGTGTCAACCTAGAAATTAGAGACTGATGGCACAAGGCTAGTTTTCCCATTATGAAAGCTCCGTTGATGCGGCCCCGAAGCTACCTGAAAAGCACTGTTGTTACCGTGCTTTTACTTACAGCCGGCATGGTTCACAGAAGAAAATGAGTTTTCTCGAAAGAAACCTTGTGCTTCCAGTTCCTAGTTGGAAGCTCACCCTGCTCTGCTCTATACCAAACGTGAAAGTCAATGTGAGCACTAGCCTCGAAGTAAGGCCCAGATTATCCTGGCAAAACGGGAGGCGTGCAGCAGCTCCATGAGGCCTTCATCGCTGTTCTGCTTTAGTTTCACGGTAGTAAGCTTTCCAAGACTCCTAGGGACTTTGCTTAAGCAACCGTTTCGGTACCAGAACACTGCGTAGAGACAGTAAGCTCTGGTCCTGCGTGTATGCTGCGTGTCAACCTAGAAATTGGAGACTGATGGCATAAGACTTCTTTTCCCATTATGAAAGCTCCGTTCATGCGGCCTCGAAGCTACCTGAAAAGCATTGTTGTTGCCGGGGTGTTCCTCTCTGCCGGCATGGTTCTGAGAAGAAAATGAGTTTTCTCCTAAGAAACCTTGTGTTTCCAGTTCCTTGTTGGAAGCTCACCCTGCTCTGCGCTATACCTAAAGTGAAAGTCAACGTGAGCCCAAGCTTCGAAGTAAGGCCCTGATTATCCTTGCAAAACGAGAGGCGTGCAGCAGCTCTTGAGGCGTTCATCGTTGTTCTGCTTTAGTGTCAAGGTAGTAAGCTTTTCAACACTCCTAGGGGCCTGGCTTCAGCACCCGTTTCAGTACCAGAAGACTGCGTAGAACCAGGAAGCTCTGCTCCTGCGTGTATGCTGCGTGTCAACCTAGAAATTAGAGACTGATGGCACAACGCTTGTTTTCCCGTTTTGAAAGCTCCATTCATGCGGCCTCGAAGCTACCTGAAAAGCACTGTTGTTACCGTGCTTTTACTTACAGCTGGCATGGCACATAGAAGAAAATGAGTTTTCTCGAAAGAAACCATGTGCTTCCAGTTCCTAGTTGGAAGCTCACCCTGCTCTACTCTATACCAAATGTGAAAGTCAACGTGAGCACTAGCCTCGAAGTAAGGCCCTGATTATGCTGGCAAAACGGGAGGCGTGCAGCAGCTCCATGAGGCCTTCATCGCTGTTCTGCTTTAGTTTCACGGTAGTAAGCTTTCCAAGACTCCTAGGTACTTTGCTTAAGCAACCGTTTCGGTACCAGAACACTGCATAGAGACAGTAAGCTCTGGTCCTGCGTGTATGCTGCGTGTCAACCTAGAAATTAGAGACTGATGGCACAAGGCTAGTTTTCCCATTATGAAAGCTCCGTTGATGCGGCCCCGAAGCTACCTGAAAAGCACTGTTGTTACCGTGCTTTTACTTACAGCCGGCATGGCTCATAGAAGAAAATGAGTTTTCTCGAAAGAAACCTTGTGCTTCCAGTTCCTAGTTGGAAGCTCACCCTGCTCTACTCTATACCAAACGTGAAAGTCAATGTGAGCACTAGCCTCGAAGTAAGGCCCTGATTATCCTGGCATAATGGGAGGCGTGCAGCAGCTCCATGAGGCCTTCATCGCTGTTCTGCTTTAGTTTCACGGTAGTAAGCTTTCCAAGACTCCTAGGGACTTTGCTTAAGCAACCGTTTCGGTACCAGAACCCTGCGTAGAGACAGTAAGCTCTGGTCCTGCGTGTATGCTGCGTGTCAACCTAGAAATTGGAGACTGATGGCATAAGACTTCTTTTCCCATTATGAAAGCTCCGTTCATGCGGCCTCGAAGCTACCTGAAAAGCATTGTTGTTGCCGGGGTTTTCCTCACTGCCGGCATGGTTCTGAGAAGAAAATGAGTTTTCTCCTAAGAAACCTTGGGTTTCCAGTTCCATGTTGGAAGCTCACCCTGCTCTGCTCTATACCTAAAGTGAAAGTCAACGTGAGCCCAAGCTTCGAAGTAAGGCCCTGATTATCCTTGCAAAACGAGAGGCGTGCAGCAGCTCCATGAGGCCTTCATCGTTGTTCTGCTTTTGTGTCAAGGTAGTAAGCTTTTCAACACTCCTAGGGGCCTTGCTTCAGCACCCGTTTCAGTACCAGAACACTGCGTAGAACCAGGAAGCTCTGCTCCTGCGTGTATGCTGCGTGTCAACCTAGAAATTAGAGACTGATGGCACAAGGCTAGTTTTCCCATTATGAAAGCTCCGTTGATGCAGCCCCGAAGCTACCTGAAAAGCACTGTTGTTACCGTGCTTTTACTTACAGCCGGCATGGCTCATAGAAGAAAATGAGTTTTCTCGAAAGAAACCTTGTGCTTCCAGTTCCTAGTTGGACGCTCACCCTGCTCTGCTCTATACCAAACGTGAAAGTCAATGTGAGCACTAGCCTCGAAGTAAGGCCCTGATTATGCTGGCAAAACGGGAGGCGTGCAGCAGCTCCATGAGGCCTTCATCGCTGTTCTGCTTTAGTTTCACGGTAGTAAGCTTTCCAAGACTCCTAGGGACTTTGCTTAAGCAACCGTTTCGGTACCAGAACACTGCGTAGAGACAGTAAGCTCTGGTCCTGCGTGTATGCTGCGTGTCAACCTAGAAATTGGAGACTGATGGCATAAGACTTCTTTTCCCATTATGAAAGCTCCGTTCATGCGGCCTCGAAGCTACCTGAAAAGCATTGTTTTTGCCGGGGTTTTCCTCACTGCCGGCATGGTTCTGAGAAGAAAATGAGTTTTCTCCTAAGAAACCTTGGGTTTCCAGTTCCTTGTTGGAAGCTCACCCTGCTCTGCTCTATACCTAAAGTGAAAGTCAACGTGAGCCCAAGCTTCGAAGTAAGGCCCTGATTATCCTTGCAAAACGAGAGGCGTGCAGCAGCTCCATGAGGCCTTCATCGTTGTTCTGCTTTAGTGTCAAGGTAGTAAGCTTTTCAACACTCCTAGGGGCCTTGCTTCAGCACCCGTTTCAGTACCAGAACACTGCGTAGAACCAGGAAGCTCTGCTCCTGCGTGTATGCTGCGTGTCAACCTAGAAATTAGAGACTGATGGCACAAGGCTAGTTTCCCATTATGAAAGCTCCGTTGATGCGGCCCCGAAGCTACCTGAAAAGCACTGTTGTTACCGTGCTTTTACTTACAGCCGGCATGGCTCATAGAAGAAAATGAGTTTTCTCGAAAGAAACCTTGTGCTTCCAGTTCCTAGTTGGACGCTCACCCTGCTCTGCTCTATACCAAACGTGAAAGTCAATGTGAGCACTAGCCTCGAAGTAAGGCCCTGATTATGCTGGCAAAACGGGAGGCGTGCAGCAGCTCCATGAGGCCTTCATCGCTGTTCTGCTTTAGTTTCACGGTAGTAAGCTTTCCAAGACTCCTAGGGACTTTGCTTAAGCAACCGTTTCGGTACCAGAACACTGCGTAGAGACAGTAAGCTCTGGTCCTGCGTGTATGCTGCGTGTCAACCTAGAAATTGGAGACTGATGGCATAAGACTTCTTTTCCCATTATGAAAGCTCCGTTCATGCGGCCTCGAAGCTACCTGAAAAGCATTGTTGTTGCCGGGGTTTTCCTCACTGCCGGCATGGTTCTGAGAAGAAAATGAGTTTTCTCCTAAGAAACCTTGGGTTTCCAGTTCCTTGTTGGAAGCTCACCCTGCTCTGCGCTATACCTAAAGTGAAAGACAACGTGAGCCCAAGCTTCGAAGTAAGGCCCTGATTATCCTTGCAAAACGAGAGGCGTGCAGCAGCTCTTGAGGCGTTCATCGTTGTTCTGCTTTAGTTTCAAGGTAGTAAGCTTTTCAACACTCCTAGGGGCCTTGCTTCAGCACCCGTTTCAGTACCAGAACACTGCGTAGAACCAGGAAGCTCTGCTCCTGCGTGTATGCTGCGTGTCAACCTAGAAATTAGAGACTGATGGCACAAGGCTAGTTTTCCCATTATGAAAGCTCCGTTGATGCGGCCCCGAAGCTACCTGAAAAGCACTGTTGTTACCGTGCTTTTACTTACAGCCGGCATGGCTCATAGAAGAAAATGAGTTTTCTCGAAAGAAACCTTGTGCTTCCAGTTCCTAGTTGGAAGCTCACCCTGCTCTGCTCTATACCAAACGTGAAAGTCAATGTGAGCAGTAGCCTCGAAGTAAGGCCCTGATTATGCTGGCAAAACGGGAGGCGTGCAGCAGCTCCATGAGGCCTTCATCGCTGTTCTGCTTTAGTTTCACGGTAGTAAGCTTTCCAAGACTCCTAGGGACTTTGCTTAAGCAACCGTTTCGGTACCAGAACACTGCGTAGAGACAGTAAGCTCTGGTCCTGCGTGTATGCTGCGTGTCAACCTAGAAATTGGAGACTGATGGCATAAGGCTTCTTTTCCCATTATGAAAGCTCCGTTCATGCGGCCTCGAAGCTACCTGAAAAGCATTGTTGTTGCCGGGGTTTTCCTCACTGCCGGCATGGTTCTGAGAAGAAAATGAGTTTTCTCCTAAGAAACCTTGGGTTTCCAGTTCCTTGTTGGAAGCTCACCCTGCTCTGCTCTATACCTAAAGTGAAAGTCAACGTGAGCCCAAGCTTCGAAGTAAGGCCCTGATTATCCTTGCAAAACGAGAGGCGTGCAGCAGCTCCATGAGGCCTTCATCGTTGTTCTGCTTTTGTGTCAAGGTAGTAAGCTTTTCAACACTCCTAGGGGCCTTGCTTCAGCACCCGTTTCAGTACCAGAACACTGCGTAGAACCAGGAAGCTCTGCTCCTGCGTGTATGCTGCGTGTCAACCTAGAAATTAGAGACTGATGGCACAAGGCTAGTTTTCCCATTATGAAAGCTCCGTTGATGCGGCCCCGAAGCTACCTGAAAAGCACTGTTGTTACCGTGCTTTTACTTACAGCCGGCATGGCTCATAGAAGAAAATGAGTTTTCTCGAAAGAAACCTTGTGCTTCCAGTTCCTAGTTGGAAGCTCACCCTTCTCTGCTCTATACCAAACGTGAAAGTCAATGTGACCACTAGCCTCGAAGTAAGGCCCTGATTATGCTGGCAAAACGGGAGGCGTGCAGCAGCTCCATGAGGTCTTCATCGCTGTTCTGCTTTAGTTTCACGGTAGTAAGCTTTCCAAGACTCCTAGGGACTTTGCTTAAGCAACCGTTTCGGTACCAGAACACTGCGTAGAGACAGTAAGCTCTGGTCCTGCGTGTATGCTGCGTGTCAACCTAGAAATTGGAGACTGATGGCATAAGGCTTCTTTTCCCATTATGAAAGCTCCGTTCATGTGGCCTCGAAGCTACCTGAAAAGCATTGTTGTTGCCGGGGTTTTCCTCACTGCCGACATGGTTCTGAGAAGAAAATGAGTTTTCTCCTAAGAAACCTTGGGTTTACAGTTCCTTGTTGGAAGCTCACCCTGCTCTGCTCTATACCTAAAGTGAAAGTCAACGTGAGCCCAAGCTTCGAAGTAAGGCCCTGATTATCATTGCAAAACGAGAGGCGTGCAGCAGCTCCATGAGGCCTTCATCGTTGTTCTGCTTTAGTGTCAAGGTAGTAAGCTTTTCAACACTCCTAGGGGCCTTGCTTCAGCACCCGTTTCAGTACCAGAACACTGCGTAGAACCAGGAAGCTCTGCTCCTGCGTGTATGCTGCGTGTCAACCTAGAAATTAGAGACTGATGGCACAAGGCTAGTTTTCCCATTATGAAAGCTCCGTTGATGCGGCCCCGAAGCTACCTGAAAAGCACTGTTGTTACCGTGCTTTTACTTACAGCCGGCATGGCTCATAGAAGAAAATGAGTTTTCTCGAAAGAAACCTTGTGCTTCCAGTTCCTAGTTGGAAGCTCACCCTGCTCTGCTCTATACCAAACGTGAAAGTCAATGTGAGCACTAGCCTCGAAGTAAGGCCCTGATTATCCTGGCAAAACGGGAGGCGTGCAGCAGCTCCATCAGTCCTTCATCGCTGTTCTGCTTTAGTTTCACGGTAGTAAGCTTTCCAACACTCCTAGGGACTTTGCTTAAGCAACCGTTTCGGTACCAGAACACTGCGTAGAGACAGTAAGCTCTGGTCCTGCGTGTATGCTGCGTGTCAACCTAGAAATTGGAGACTGATGGCATAAGACTTCTTTTCCCATTATGAAAGCTCCGTTCATGCGGCCTCGAAGCTACCTGAAAAGCATTGTTGTTGCCGGGGTTTTCCTCACTGCCGGCATGGTTCTGAGAAGAAAATGAGTTTTCTCCTAAGAAACCTTGGGTTTCCAGTTCCTTGTTGGAAGCTCACCCTGCTCTGCGCTATACCTAAAGTGAAAGTCAACGTGAGCCCAAGCTTCGAAGTAAGGCCCTGATTATCCTTGCAAAACGAGAGGCGTGCAGCAGCTCTTGAGGCGTTCATCGTTGTTGTGCTTTAATGTCAAGGTAGTAAGCTTTTCAACACTCCTAGGGGCCTTGCTTCAGCACCCGTTTCAGTACCAGAACACTGCGTAGAACCAGGAAGCTCTGCTCCTGCGTGTATGCTGCGTGTCAACCTAGAAATTAGAGACTGATGGCACAAGGCTAGTTTTCCCATTATGAAAGCTCCGTTGATGCGGCCCCGAAGCTACCTGAAAAGCACTGTTGTTACCGTGCTTTTACTTACAGCCGGCATGGCTCATAGAAGAAAATGAGTTTTCTCGAAAGAAACCTTGTGCTTCCAGTTCCTAGTTGGAAGCTCACCCTGTTCTGCTCTATACCAAACGTGAAAGTCAATGTGAGCACTAGCCTCGAAGTAAGGCCCTGATTATGCTGGCAAAACGGGAGGCGTGCAGCAGCTCCATGAGGCCTTCATCGCTGTTCTGCTTTAGTTTCACGGTAGTAAGCTTTCCAAGACTCCTAGGGACTTTGCTTAAGCAACCGTTTCGGTACCAGAACACTGCGTAGAGACAGTAAGCTCTGGTCCTGCGTGTATGCTGCGTGTCAACCTAGAAATTGGAGACTGATGGCATAAGGCTTCTTTTCCCATTATGAAAGCTCCGTTCATGCGGCCTCGAAGCTACCTGAAAAGCATTGTTGTTGCCGGGGTTTTCCTCACTGCCGGCATGGTTCTGAGAAGAAAATGAGTTTTCTCCTACGAAACCTTGGGTTTCCAGTTCCTTGTTGGAAGCTCACCCTGCTCTGCTCTATACCTAAAGTGAAAGTCAACGTGAGCCCAAGCTTCGAAGTAAGGCCCTGATTATCCTTGCAAAACGAGAGGCGTGCAGCAGCTCCATGAGGCCTTCATCGTTGTTCTGCTTTAGTGTCAAGGTAGTAAGCTTTTCAACACTCCTAGGGGCCTTGCTTCATCACCCGTTTCAGTACCAGAACACTGCGTAGAACCAGGAAGCTCTGCTCCTGCGTGTATGCTGCGTGTCAACCTAGAAATTAGAGACTGATGGCACAAGGCTAGTTTTCCCATTATGAAAGCTCCGTTGATGCGGCCCCGAAGCTACCTGAAAAGCACTGTTGTTACCGTGCTTTTACTTACAGCCGGCATGGCTCATAGAAGAAAATGAGTTTTCTCGAAAGAAACCTTGTGCTTCCAGTTCCTAGTTGGAAGCTCACCCTGCTCTGCTCTATACCAAACGTGAAAGTCAATGTGAGCACTAGCCTCGAAGTAAGGCCCTGATTATGCTGGCAAAACGGGAGGCGTGCAGCAGCTCCATGAGGCCTTCATCGCTGTTCTGCTTTAGTTTCACGGTAGTAAGCTTTCCAAGACTCCTAGGGACTTTGCTTAAGCAACCGTTTCGGTACCAGAACACTGCGTAGAGACAGTAAGCTCTGGTCCTGCGTGTATGCTGCGTGTCAACCTAGAAATTGGAGACTGATGGCATAAGGCTTCTTTTCCCATTATTAAAGCTCCGTTCATGTGGCCTCGAAGCTACCTGAAAAGCATTGTTGTTGCCGGGGTTTTCCTCACTGCCAGCATGGTTCTGAGAAGAAAATGAGTTTTCTCCTAAGAAACCTTGGGTTTCCAGTTCCTTGTTGGAAGCTCACCCTGCTCTGCTCTATACCTAAAGTGAAAGTCAACGTGAGCCCAAGCTTCGAAGTAAGGCCCTGATTATCCTTGCAAAACGAGAGGCGTGCAGCAGCTCCATGAGGCCTTCATCGTTGTTCTGCTTTAGTGTCAAGGTAGTAAGCTTTTCAACACTCCTAGGGGCCTTGCTTCAGCACCCGTTTCAGTACCAGAACACTGCGTAGAACCAGGAAGCTCTGCTCCTGCGTGTATGCTGCGTGTCAACCTAGAAATTAGAGACTGATGGCACAAGGCTAGTTTTCCCATTATGAAAGCTCCGTTGATGCGGCCCCGAAGCTACCTGAAAAGCACTGTTGTTACCGTGCTTTTACTTACAGCTGGCATGGCTCTTAGAAGAAAATGAGTTTTCTCGAAAGAAACCTTGTGCTTCCAGTTCCTAGTTGGAAGCTCACCCTGCTCTGCTCTATACCAAACGTGAAAGTCAATGTGAGCACTAGCCTCGAAGTAAGGCCCTGATTATGCTGGCAAAACGGGAGGCGTGCAGCAGCTCCATGAGGCCTTCATCGCTGTTCTGCTTTAGTTTCACGGTAGTAAGCTTTCCAAGACTCCTAGGGACTTTGCTTAAGCAACCGTTTCGGTACCAGAACACTGCGTAGAGACAGTAAGCTCTGGTCCTGCGTGTATGCTGCGTGTCAACCTAGAAATTGGAGACTGATGGCATAAGGCTTCTTTTCCCATTATGAAAGCTCCGTTCATGCGGCCTCGAAGCTACCTGAAAAGCATTGTTGTTGCCGGGGTTTTCCTCACTGCCGGCATGGTTCTGAGAAGAAAATGAGTTTTCTCCTAAGAAACCTTGGGTTTCCAGTTCCTTGTTGGAAGCTCACCCTGCTCTGCTCTATACCTAAAGTGAAAGTCAACGTGAGCCCAAGCTTCGAAGTAAGGCCCTGATTATCCTTGCAAAACGAGAGGCGTGCAGCAGCTCCATGAGGCCTTCATCGTTCTTCTGCCCTAGTTTCAAGGTAGTAAGCTTTTCAACACTCCTAGGGGCCTTGCTTCAGCACCCGTTTCAGTACCAGAACACTGCGTAGAACCAGGAAGCTCTGCTCCTGCGTGTATGCTGCGTGTCAACCTAGAAATTAGAGAGTGATGGCACAAGGCTAGTTTTCCCATTATGAAAGCTCCGTTGATGCGGCCCCGAAGCTACCTGAAAAGCACTGTTGTTACCGTGCTTTTACTTACAGCCGGCATGGCTCATAGAAGAAAATGAGTTTTCTCGAAAGAAACCTTGTGCTTCCAGTTCCTAGTTGGAAGCTCACCCTGCTCTGCTCTATACCAAACGTGAAAGTCAATGTGAGCACTAGACTCGAAGTAAGGCCCTGATTATGCTGGCAAAACGGGAGGCGTGCAGCAGCTCCATGAGGCCTTCATCGCTGTTCTGCTTTAGTTTCACGGTAGTAAGCTTTCCAAGACTCCTAGGGACTTTGCTTAAGCAACCGTTTCGGTACCAGAACACTGCGTAGAGACAGTAAGCTCTGGTCCTGCGTGTATGCTGCGTGTCAACCTAGAAATTGGAGACTGATGGCATAAGGCTTCTTTTCCCATTATGAAAGCTCCGTTCATGCGGCCTCGAAGCTACCTGAAAAGCATTGTTGTTGCCGGGGTTTTCCTCACTGCCGGCATGGTTCTGAGAAGAAAATGAGTTTTCTCCTAAGAAACCTTGGGTTTCCAGTTCCTTGTTGGAAGCTCACCCTGCTCTGCGCTATACCTAAAGTGAAAGTCAACGTGAGCCAAAGCTTCGAAGTAAGGCCCTGATTATCCTTGCAAAACGAGAGGCGTGCAGCAGCTCTTGAGGCGTTCATCGTTGTTGTGCTTTAATGTCAAGGTAGTAAGCTTTTCAACACTCCTAGGGGCCTTGCTTCATCACCCGTTTCAGTACCAGAACACTGCGTAGAACCAGGAAGCTCTGCTCCTGCGTGTATGCTGCGTGTCAACCTAGAAATTAGAGACTGATGGCACAAGGCTAGTTTTCCCATTATGAAAGCTCCGTTGATGCGGCCCCGAAGCTACCTGAAAAGCACTGTTGTTACCGTGCTTTTACTTACAGCTGGCATGGCTCTTAGAAGAAAATGAGTTTTCTCGAAAGAAACCTTGTGCTTCCAGTTCCTAGTTGGAAGCTCACCCTGCTCTGCTCTATACCAAACGTGAAAGTCAATGTGAGCACTAGCCTCGAAGTAAGGCCCTGATTATGCTGGCAAAACGGGAGGCGTGCAGCAGCTCCATGAGGCCTTCATCGCTGTTCTGCTTTAGTTTCACGGTAGTAAGCTTTCCAAGACTCCTAGGGACTTTGCTTAAGCAACCGTTTCGGTACCAGAACACTGCGTAGAGACAGTAAGCTCTGGTCCTGCGTGTATGCTGCGTGTCAACCTAGAAATTGGAGACTGATGGCATAAGGCTTCTTTTCCCATTATGAAAGCTCCGTTCATGCGGCCTCGAAGCTACCTGAAAAGCATTGTTGTTGCCGGGGTTTTCCTCACTGCCGGCATGGTTCTGAGAAGAAAATGAGTTTTCTCCTAAGAAACCTTGGGTTTCCAGTTCCTTGTTGGAAGCTCACCCTGCTCTGCTCTATACCTAAAGTGAAAGTCAACGTGAGCCCAAGCTTCGAAGTAAGGCCCTGATTATCCTTGCAAAACGAGAGGCGTGCAGCAGCTCCATGAGGCCTTCATCGTTCTTCTGCCCTAGTTTCAAGGTAGTAAGCTTTTCAACACTCCTAGGGGCCTTGCTTCAGCACCCGTTTCAGTACCAGAACACTGCGTAGAACCAGGAAGCTCTGCTCCTGCGTGTATGCTGCGTGTCAACCTAGAAATTAGAGAGTGATGGCACAAGGCTAGTTTTCCCATTATGAAAGCTCCGTTGATGCGGCCCCGAAGCTACCTGAAAAGCACTGTTGTTACCGTGCTTTTACTTACAGCCGGCATGGCTCATAGAAGAAAATGAGTTTTCTCGAAAGAAACCTTGTGCTTCCAGTTCCTAGTTGGAAGCTCACCCTGCTCTGCTCTATACCAAACGTGAAAGTCAATGTGAGCACTAGACTCGAAGTAAGGCCCTGATTATGCTGGCAAAACGGGAGGCGTGCAGCAGCTCCATGAGGCCTTCATCGCTGTTCTGCTTTAGTTTCACGGTAGTAAGCTTTCCAAGACTCCTAGGGACTTTGCTTAAGCAACCGTTTCGGTACCAGAACACTGCGTAGAGACAGTAAGCTCTGGTCCTGCGTGTATGCTGCGTGTCAACCTAGAAATTGGAGACTGATGGCATAAGGCTTCTTTTCCCATTATGAAAGCTCCGTTCATGCGGCCTCGAAGCTACCTGAAAAGCATTGTTGTTGCCGGGGTTTTCCTCACTGCCAGCATGGTTCTGAGAAGAAAATGAGTTTTCTCCTAAGAAACCTTGGGTTTCCAGTTCCTTGTTGGAAGCTCACCCTGCTCTGCTCTATACCTAAAGTGAAAGTCAACGTGAGCCCAAGCTTCGAAGTAAGGCCCTGATTATCCTTGCAAAACGAGAGGCGTGCAGCAGCTCCATGAGGCCTTCATCGTTGTTCTGCTTTAGTGTCAAGGTAGTAAGCTTTTCAACACTCCTAGGGGCCTTGCTTCAGCACCCGTTTCAGTACCAGAACACTGCGTAGAACCAGGAAGCTCTGCTCCTGCGTGTATGCTGCGTGTCAACCTAGAAATTAGAGACTGATGGCACAAGGCTAGTTTTCCCATTATGAAAGCTCCGTTGATGCGGCCCCGAAGCTACCTGAAAAGCACTGTTGTTACCGTGCTTTTACTTACAGCCGGCATGGCTCATAGAAGAAAATGAGTTTTCTCGAAAGAAACCTTGTGCTTCCAGTTCCTAGTTGGAAGCTCACCCTGCTCTGCTCTATACCAAACGTGAAAGTCAATGTGAGCACTAGCCTCGAAGTAAGGCCCTGATTATGCTGGCAAAACGGGAGGCGTGCAGCAGCTCCATGAGGCCTTCATCGCTGTTCTGCTTTAGTTTCACGGTAGTAAGCTTTCCAAGACTCCTAGGGACTTTGCTTAAGCAACCGTTTCGGTACCAGAACACTGCGTAGAGACAGTAAGCTCTGGTCCTGCGTGTATGCTGCGTGTCAACCTAGAAATTGGAGACTGATGGCATAAGACTTCTTTTCCCATTATGAAAGCTCCGTTCATGCGGCCTGGAAGCTACCTGAAAAGCATTGTTGTTGCCGGGGTTTTCCTCACTGCCGGCATGGTTCTGAGAAGAAAATGAGTTTTCTCCTAAGAAACCTTGGGTTTCCAGTTCCTTGTTGGAAGCTCACCCTGCTCTGCGCTATACCTAAAGTGAAAGTCAACGTGAGCCAAAGCTTCGAAGTAAGGCCCTGATTATCCTTGCAAAACGAGAGGCGTGCAGCAGCTCTTGAGGCGTTCATCGTTGTTGTGCTTTAATGTCAAGGTAGTAAGCTTTTCAACACTCCTAGGGGCCTTGCTTCAGCACCCGTTTCAGTACCAGGACACTGCGTAGAACCAGGAAGCTCTGCTCCTGCGTGTATGCTGCGTGTCAACCTAGAAATTAGAGACTGATGGCACAAGGCTAGTTTTCCCATTATGAAAGCTCCGTTGATGCGGCCCCGAAGCTACCTGAAAAGCACTGTTGTTACCGTGCTTTTACTTACAGCCGGCATGGCTCATAGAAGAAAATGAGTTTTCTCGAAAGAAACCTTGTGCTTCCAGTTCCTAGTTGGAAGCTCACCCTGCTCTGCTCTATACCAAACGTGAAAGTCAATGTGAGCACTAGCCTCGAAGTAAGGCCCTGATTATGCTGGCAAAACGGGAGGCGTGCAGCAGCTCCATGAGGCCTTCATCGCTGTTCTGCTTTAGTTTCACGGTAGTAAGCTTTCCAAGACTCCTAGGGACTTTGCTTAAGCAACCGTTTCGGTACCAGAACACTGCGTAGAGACAGTAAGCTCTGGTCCTGCGTGTATGCTGCGTGTCAACCTAGAAATTGGAGACTGATGGCATAAGGCTTCTTTTCCCATTATGAAAGCTCCGTTCATGCGGCCTCGAAGCTACCTGAAAAGCATTGTTGTTGCCGGGGTTTTCCTCACTGCCAGCATGGTTCTGAGAAGAAAATGAGTTTTCTCCTAAGAAACCTTGGTTTTCCAGTTCCTTGTTGGAAGCTCACCCTGCTCTGCTCTATACCTAAAGTGAAAGTCAACGTGAGCCCAAGCTTCGAAGTAAGGCCCTGATTATCCTTGCAAAACGAGAGGCGTGCAGCAGCTCCATGAGGCCTTCATCGTTGTTCTGCTTTAGTGTCAAGGTAGTAAGCTTTTCAACACTCCTAGGGGCCTTGCTTCAGCACCCGTTTCAGTACCAGAACACTGCGTAGAACCAGGAAGCTCTGCTCCTGCGTGTATGCTGCGTGTCAACCTAGAAATTAGAGACTGATGGCACAAGGCTAGTTTTCCCATTATGAAAGCTCCGTTGATGCGGCCCCGAAGCTACCTGAAAAGCACTGTTGTTACCGTGCTTTTACTTACAGCCGGCATGGCTCATAGAAGAAAATGAGTTTTCTCGAAAGAAACCTTGTGCTTCCAGTTCCTAGTTGGAAGCTCACCCTGCTCTGCTCTATACCAAACGTGAAAGTCAATGTGAGCACTAGCCTCGAAGTAAGGCCCTGATTATGCTGGCAAAACGGGAGGCGTGCAGCAGCTCCATGAGGCCTTCATCGCTGTTCTGCTTTAGTTTCACGGTAGTAAGCTTTCCAAGACTCCTAGGCACTTTGCTTAAGCAACCGTTTCGGTACCAGAACACTGCGTAGAGACAGTAAGCTCTGGTCCTGCGTGTATGCTGCGTGTCAACCTAGAAATTGGAGACTGATGGCATAAGGCTTCTTTTCCCATTATGAAAGCTCCGTTCATGCGGCCTCGAAGCTACCTGAAAAGCATTGTTGTTGCCGGGGTTTTCCTCACTGCCGGCATGGTTCTGAGAAGAAAATGAGTTTTCTCCTAAGAAACCTTGGGTTTCCAGTTCCTTGTTGGAAGCTCACCCTGCTCTGCTCTATACCTAAAGTGAAAGTCCACGTGAGCCCAAGCTTCGAAGTAAGGCCCTGATTATCCTTGCAAAACGAGAGGCGTGCAGCAGCTCCATGAGGCCTTCATCGTTGTTCTGCTTTAGTGTCAAGGTAGTAAGCTTTTCAACACTCCTAGGGGCCTTGCTTCAGCACCCGTTTCAGTACCAGAACACTGCGTAGAACCAGGAAGCTCTGCTCCTGCGTGTATGCTGCGTGTCAACCTAGAAATTAGAGACTGATGGCACAAGGCTAGTTTTCCCATTATGAAAGCTCCGTTGATGCGGCCCCGAAGCTACCTGAAAAGCACTGTTGTTACCGTGCTTTTACTTACAGCCGGCATGGCTCATAGAAGAAAATGAGTTTTCTCGAAAGAAACCTTGTGCTTCCAGTTCCTAGTTGGAAGCTCACCCTGCTCTGCTCTATACCAAACGTGAAAGTCAATGTGAGCACTAGCCTCGAAGTAAGGCCCTGATTATGCTGGCAAAACGGGAGGCGTGCAGCAGCTCCATGAGGCCTTCATCGCTGTTCTGCTTTAGTTTCACGGTAGTAAGCTTTCCAAGACTCCTAGGGACTTTGCTTAAGCAACCGTTTCGGTACCAGAACACTGCGTAGAGACAGTAAGCTCTGGTCCTGCGTGTATGCTGCGTGTCAACCTAGAAATTGGAGACTGATGGCATAAGGCTTCTTTTCCCATTATGAAAGCTCCGTTCATGCGGCCTCGAAGCTACCTGAAAAGCATTGTTGTTGCCGGGGTTTTCCTCACTGCCGGCATGGTTCTGAGAAGAAAATGAGTTTTCTCCTAAGAAACCTTGGGTTTCCAGTTCCTTGTTGGAAGCTCACCCTGCTCTGCTCTATAGCTAAAGTGAAAGTCAACGTGAGCCCAAGCTTCGAAGTAAGGCCCTGATTATCCTTGCAAAACGAGAGGCGTGCAGCAGCTCCATGAGGCCTTCATCGTTGTTCTGCTTTAGTGTCAAGGTAGTAAGCTTTTCAACACTCCTAGGGGCCTTGCTTCAGCACCCGTTTCAGTACCAGAACACTGCGTAGAACCAGGAAGCTCTGCTCCTGCGTGTATGCTGCGTGTCAACCTAGAAATTAGAGACTGATGGCACAAGGCTAGTTTTCCCATTATGAAAGCTCCGTTGATGCGGCCCCGAAGCTACCTGAAAAGCACTGTTGTTACCGTGCTTTTACTTACAGTCGGCATGGCTCATAGAAGAAAATGAGTTTTCTCGAAAGAAACCTTGTGCTTCCAGTTCCTAGTTGGAAGCTCACCCTGCTCTGCTCTATACCAAACGTGAAAGTCAATGTGAGCACTAGCCTCGAAGTAAGGCCCAGATTATCCTGGCAAAACGGGAGGCGTGCAGCAGCTCCATGAGGCCTTCATCGCTGTTCTGCTTTAGTTTCACGGTAGTAAGCTTTCCAAGACTCCTAGGGACTTTGCTTAAGCAACCGTTTCGGTACCAGAACCCTGCGTAGAGACAGTAAGCTCTGGTCCTGCGTGTATGCTGCGTGTCAACCTAGAAATTGGAGACTGATGGCATAAGACTTCTTTTCCCATTATGAAAGCTCCGTTCATGCGGCCTCGAAGCTACCTGAAAAGCATTGTTGTTGCCGGGGTTTTCCTCACTGCCGGCATGGTTCTGAGAAGAAAATGAGTTTTCTCCTAAGAAACCTTGGGTTTCCAGTTCCTTGTTGGAAGCTCACCCTGCTCTGCTCTATACCTAAAGTGAAAGTCCACGTGAGCCCAAGCTTCGAAGTAAGGCCCTGATTATCCTTGCAAAACGAGAGGCGTGCAGCAGCTCCATGAGGCCTTCATCGTTGTTCTGCTTTAGTGTCAAGGTAGTAAGCTTTTCAACACTCCTAGGGGCCTTGCTTCAGCACCCGTTTCAGTACCAGAACACTGCGTAGAACCAGGAAGCTCTGCTCCTGCGTGTATGCTGCGTGTCAACCTAGAAATTAGAGACTGATGGCACAAGGCTAGTTTTCCCATTATGAAAGCTCCGTTGATGCGGCCCCGAAGCTACCTGAAAAGCACTGTTGTTACCGTGCTTTTACTTACAGCCGGCATGGCTCATAGAAGAAAATGAGTTTTCTCGAAAGAAACCTTGTGCTTCCAGTTCCTAGTTGGAAGCTCACCCTGCTCTGCTCTATACCAAACGTGAAAGTCAATGTGAGCACTAGCCTCGAAGTAAGGCCCTGATTATGCTGGCAAAACGGGAGGCGTGCAGCAGCTCCATGAGGCCTTCATCGCTGTTCTGCTTTAGTTTCACGGTAGTAAGCTTTCCAAGACTCCTAGGGACTTTGCTTAAGCAACCGTTTCGGTACCAGAACACTGCGTAGAGACAGTAAGCTCTGGTCCTGCGTGTATGCTGCGTGTCAACCTAGAAATTGGAGACTGATGGCATAAGGCTTCTTTTCCCATTATGAAAGCTCCGTTCATGCGGCCTCGAAGCTACCTGAAAAGCATTGTTGTTGCCGGGGTTTTCCTCACTGCCGGCATGGTTCTGAGAAGAAAATGAGTTTTCTCCTAAGAAACCTTGGGTTTCCAGTTCCTTGTTGGAAGCTCACCCTGCTCTGCTCTATACCTAAAGTGAAAGTCAACGTGAGCCCAAGCTTCGAAGTAAGGCCCTGATTATCCTTGCAAAACGAGAGGCGTGCAGCAGCTCCATGAGGCCTTCATCGTTGTTCTGCTTTAGTGTCAAGGTAGTAAGCTTTTCAACACTCCTAGGGGCCTTGCTTCAGCACCCGTTTCAGTACCAGAACACTGCGTAGAACCAGGAAGCTCTGCTCCTGCGTGTATGCTGCGTGTCAACCTAGAAATTAGAGACTGATGGCACAAGGCTAGTTTTCCCATTATGAAAGCTCCGTTGATGCGGCCCCGAAGCTACCTGAAAAGCACTGTTGTTACCGTGCTTTTACTTACAGCCGGCATGGCTCATAGAAGAAAATGAGTTTTCTCGAAAGAAACCTTGTGCTTCCAGTTCCTAGTTGGAAGCTCACCCTGCTCTGCTCTATACCAAACGTGAAAGTCAATGTGAGCACTAGCCTCGAAGTAAGGCCCTGATTATGCTGGCAAAACGGGAGGCGTGCAGCAGCTCCATGAGGCCTTCATCGCTGTTCTGCTTTAGTTTCACGGTAGTAAGCTTTCCAAGACTCCTAGGGACTTTGCTTAAGCAACCGTTTCGGTACCAGAACCCTGCGTAGAGACAGTAAGCTCTGGTCCTGCGTGTATGCTGCGTGTCAACCTAGAAATTGGAGACTGATGGCATAAGACTTCTTTTCCCATTATGAAAGCTCCGTTCATGCGGCCTCGAAGCTACCTGAAAAGCATTGTTGTTGCCGGGGTTTTCCTCACTGCCGGCATGGTTCTGAGAAGAAAATGAGTTTTCTCCTAAGAAACCTTGGGTTTCCAGTTCCTTGTTGGAAGCTCACCCTGCTCTGCTCTATACCTAAAGTGAAAGTCCACGTGAGCCCAAGCTTCGAAGTAAGGCCCTGATTATCCTTGCAAAACGAGAGGCGTGCAGCAGCTCCATGAGGCCTTCATCGTTGTTCTGCTTTAGTGTCAAGGTAGTAAGCTTTTCAACACTCCTAGGGGCCTTGCTTCAGCACCCGTTTCAGTACCAGAACACTGCGTAGAACCAGGAAGCTCTGCTCCTGCGTGTATGCTGCGTGTCAACCTAGAAATTAGAGACTGATGGCACAAGGCTAGTTTTCCCATTATGAAAGCTCCGTTGATGCGGCCCCGAAGCTACCTGAAAAGCACTGTTGTTACCGTGCTTTTACTTACAGCCGGCATGGCTCATAGAAGAAAATGAGTTTTATCGAAAGAAACCTTGTGCTTCCAGTTCCTAGTTGGAAGCTCACCCTGCTCTGCTCTATACCAAACGTGAAAGTCAATGTGAGCACTAGCCTCGAAGTAAGGCCCTGATTATGCTGGCAAAACGGGAGGCGTGCAGCAGCTCCATGAGGCCTTCATCGCTGTTCTGCTTTAGTTTCACGGTAGTAAGCTTTCCAAGACTCCTAGGGACTTTGCTTAAGCAACCGTTTCGGTACCAGAACACTGCGTAGAGACAGTAAGCTCTGCTCCTGCGTGTATGCTGCGTGTCAACCTAGAAATTGGAGACTGATGGCATAAGGCTTCTTTTCCCATTATGAAAGCTCCGTTCATGCGGCCTCGAAGCTACCTGAAAAGCATTGTTGTTGCCGGGGTTTTCCTCACTGCCGGCATGGTTCTGAGAAGAAAATGAGTTTTCTCCTAAGAAACCTTGGGTTTCCAGTTCCTTGTTGGAAGCTCACCCTGCTCTGCTCTATACCTAAAGTGAAAGTCAACGTGAGCCCAAGCTTCGAAGTAAGGCCCTGATTATCCTTGCAAAACGAGAGGCGTGCAGCAGCTCCATGAGGCCTTCATCGTTGTTCTGCTTTAGTGTCAAGGTAGTAAGCTTTTCAA
The DNA here is from genome assembly GCF_028564815.1 of Eubalaena glacialis. Taxonomy (NCBI): domain Eukaryota; kingdom Metazoa; phylum Chordata; class Mammalia; order Artiodactyla; family Balaenidae; genus Eubalaena; species Eubalaena glacialis. Next base: position 83,314,666 of record NC_083726.1, on the reverse strand, counting down.
CACTCCTAGGGGCCTTGCTTCAGCACCCGTTTCAGTACCAGAAGACTGCGTAGAACCAGGAAGCTCTGCTCCTGCGTGTATGCTGCGTGTCAACCTAGAAATTAGAGACTGATGGCACAAGGCTAGTTTTCCCATTATGAAAGCTCCGTTGATGCGGCCCCGAAGCTACCTGAAAAGCACTGTTGTTACCGTGCTTTTACTTACAGCCGGCATGGCTCATAGAAGAAAATGAGTTTTCTCGAAAGAAACCTTGTGCTTCCAGTTCCTAGTTGGAAGCTCACCCTGCTCTGCTCTATACCAAACGTGAAAGTCAATGTGAGCACTAGCCTCGAAGTAAGGCCCTGATTATGCTGGCAAAACGGGAGGCGTGCAGCAGCTCCATGAGGCCTTCATCGCTGTTCTGCTTTAGTTTCACGGTAGTAAGCTTTCCAAGACTCCTAGGGACTTTGCTTAAGCAACCGTTTCGGTACCAGAACACTGCGTAGAGACAGTAAGCTCTGGTCCTGCGTGTATGCTGCGTGTCAACCTAGAAATTGGAGACTGATGGCATAAGACTTCTTTTCCCATTATGAAAGCTCCGTTCATGCGGCCTCGAAGCTACCTGAAAAGCATTGTTGTTGCCGGGGTTTTCCTCACTGCCGGCATGGTTCTGAGAAGAAAATGAGTTTTCTCCTAAGAAACCTTGGGTTTCCAGTTCCTTGTTGGAAGCTCACCCTGCTCTGCTCTATACCTAAAGTGAAAGTCCACGTGAGCCCAAGCTTCGAAGTAAGGCCCTGATTATCCTTGCAAAACGAGAGGCGTGCAGCAGCTCCATGAGGCCTTCATCGTTGTTCTGCTTTAGTGTCAAGGTAGTAAGCTTTTCAACACTCCTAGGGGCCTTGCTTCAGCACCCGTTTCAGTACCAGAACACTGCGTAGAACCAGGAAGCTCTGCTCCTGCGTGTATGCTGCGTGTCAACCTAGAAATTAGAGACTGATGGCACAAGGCTAGTTTTCCCATTATGAAAGCTCCGTTGATGCGGCCCCGAAGCTACCTGAAAAGCACTGTTGTTACCGTGCTTTTACTTACAGCCGGCATGGCTCATAGAAGAAAATGAGTTTTCTCGAAAGAAACCTTGTGCTTCCAGTTCCTAGTTGGAAGCTCACCCTGCTCTGCTCTATACCAAACGTGAAAGTCAATGTGAGCACTAGCCTCGAAGTAAGGCCCTGATTATGCTGGCAAAACGGGAGGCGTGCAGCAGCTCCATGAGGCCTTCATCGCTGTTCTGCTTTAGTTTCACGGTAGTAAGCTTTCCAAGACTCCTAGGGACTTTGCTTAAGCAACCGTTTCGGTACCAGAACACTGCGTAGAGACAGTAAGCTCTGGTCCTGCGTGTATGCTGCGTGTCAACCTAGAAATTGGAGACTGATGGCATAAGGCTTCTTTTCCCATTATGAAAGCTCCGTTCATGCGGCCTCGAAGCTACCTGAAAAGCATTGTTGTTGCCGGGGTTTTCCTCACTGCCGGCATGGTTCTGAGAAGAAAATGAGTTTTCTCCTAAGAAACCTTGGGTTTCCAGTTCCTTGTTGGAAGCTCACCCTGCTCTGCTCTATACCTAAAGTGAAAGTCAACGTGAGCCCAAGCTTCGAAGTAAGGCCCTGATTATCCTTGCAAAACGAGAGGCGTGCAGCAGCTCCATGAGGCCTTCATCGTTGTTCTGCTTTAGTGTCAAGGTAGTAAGCTTTTCAACACTCCTAGGGGCCTTGCTTCAGCACCCGTTTCAGTACCAGAAGACTGCGTAGAACCAGGAAGCTCTGCTCCTGCGTGTATGCTGCGTGTCAACCTAGAAATTAGAGACTGATGGCACAAGGCTAGTTTTCCCATTATGAAAGCTCCGTTGATGCGGCCCCGAAGCTACCTGAAAAGCACTGTTGTTACCGTGCTTTTACTTACAGCCGGCATGGCTCATAGAAGAAAATGAGTTTTCTCGAAAGAAACCTTGTGCTTCCAGTTCCTAGTTGGAAGCTCACCCTGCTCTGCTCTATACCAAACGTGAAAGTCAATGTGAGCACTAGCCTCGAAGTAAGGCCCTGATTATGCTGGCAAAACGGGAGGCGTGCAGCAGCTCCATGAGGCCTTCATCGCTGTTCTGCTTTAGTTTCACGGTAGTAAGCTTTCCAAGACTCCTAGGGACTTTGCTTAAGCAACCGTTTCGGTACCAGAACACTGCGTAGAGACAGTAAGCTCTGGTCCTGCGTGTATGCTGCGTGTCAACCTAGAAATTGGAGACTGATGGCATAAGACTTCTTTTCCCATTATGAAAGCTCCGTTCATGCGGCCTCGAAGCTACCTGAAAAGCATTGTTGTTGCCGGGGTTTTCCTCACTGCCGGCATGGTTCTGAGAAGAAAATGAGTTTTCTCCTAAGAAACCTTGGGTTTCCAGTTCCTTGTTGGAAGCTCACCCTGCTCTGCTCTATACCTAAAGTGAAAGTCCACGTGAGCCCAAGCTTCGAAGTAAGGCCCTGATTATCCTTGCAAAACGAGAGGCGTGCAGCAGCTCCATGAGGCCTTCATCGTTGTTCTGCTTTAGTGTCAAGGTAGTAAGCTTTTCAACACTCCTAGGGGCCTTGCTTCAGCACCCGTTTCAGTACCAGAAGACTGCGTAGAACCAGGAAGCTCTGCTCCTGCGTGTATGCTGCGTGTCAACCTAGAAATTAGAGACTGATGGCACAAGGCTAGTTTTCCCATTATGAAAGCTCCGTTGATGCGGCCCCGAAGCTACCTGAAAAGCACTGTTGTTACCGTGCTTTTACTTACAGCCGGCATGGCTCATAGAAGAAAATGAGTTTTCTCGAAAGAAACCTTGTGCTTCCAGTTCCTAGTTGGAAGCTCACCCTGCTCTGCTCTATACCAAACGTGAAAGTCAATGTGAGCACTAGCCTCGAAGTAAGGCCCTGATTATGCTGGCAAAACGGGAGGCGTGCAGCAGCTCCATGAGGCCTTCATCGCTGTTCTGCTTTAGTTTCACGGTAGTAAGCTTTCCAAGACTCCTAGGGACTTTGCTTAAGCAACCGTTTCGGTACCAGAACACTGCGTAGAGACAGTAAGCTCTGGTCCTGCGTGTATGCTGCGTGTCAACCTAGAAATTGGAGACTGATGGCATAAGGCTTCTTTTCCCATTATGAAAGCTCCGTTCATGCGGCCTCGAAGCTACCTGAAAAGCATTGTTGTTGCCGGGGTTTTCCTCACTGCCGGCATGGTTCTGAGAAGAAAATGAGTTTTCTCCTAAGAAACCTTGGGTTTCCAGTTCCTTGTTGGAAGCTCACCCTGCTCTGCTCTATAGCTAAAGTGAAAGTCAACGTGAGCCCAAGCTTCGAAGTAAGGCCCTGATTATCCTTGCAAAACGAGAGGCGTGCAGCAGCTCCATGAGGCCTTCATCGTTGTTCTGCTTTAGTGTCAAGGTAGTAAGCTTTTCAACACTCCTAGGGGCCTTGCTTCAGCACCCGTTTCAGTACCAGAACACTGCGTAGAACCAGGAAGCTCTGCTCCTGCGTGTATGCTGCGTGTCAACCTAGAAATTAGAGACTGATGGCACAAGGCTAGTTTTCCCATTATGAAAGCTCCGTTGATGCGGCCCCGAAGCTACCTGAAAAGCACTGTTGTTACCGTGCTTTTACTTACAGTCGGCATGGCTCATAGAAGAAAATGAGTTTTCTCGAAAGAAACCTTGTGCTTCCAGTTCCTAGTTGGAAGCTCACCCTGCTCTGCTCTATACCAAACGTGAAAGTCAATGTGAGCACTAGCCTCGAAGTAAGGCCCAGATTATCCTGGCAAAACGGGAGGCGTGCAGCAGCTCCATGAGGCCTTCATCGCTGTTCTGCTTTAGTTTCACGGTAGTAAGCTTTCCAAGACTCCTAGGGACTTTGCTTAAGCAACCGTTTCGGTACCAGAACCCTGCGTAGAGACAGTAAGCTCTGGTCCTGCGTGTATGCTGCGTGTCAACCTAGAAATTGGAGACTGATGGCATAAGACTTCTTTTCCCATTATGAAAGCTCCGTTCATGCGGCCTCGAAGCTACCTGAAAAGCATTGTTGTTGCCGGGGTTTTCCTCACTGCCGGCATGGTTCTGAGAAGAAAATGAGTTTTCTCCTAAGAAACCTTGGGTTTCCAGTTCCTTGTTGGAAGCTCACCCTGCTCTGCTCTATACCTAAAGTGAAAGTCCACGTGAGCCCAAGCTTCGAAGTAAGGCCCTGATTATCCTTGCAAAACGAGAGGCGTGCAGCAGCTCCATGAGGCCTTCATCGTTGTTCTGCTTTAGTGTCAAGGTAGTAAGCTTTTCAACACTCCTAGGGGCCTTGCTTCAGCACCCGTTTCAGTACCAGAACACTGCGTAGAACCAGGAAGCTCTGCTCCTGCGTGTATGCTGCGTGTCAACCTAGAAATTAGAGACTGATGGCACAAGGCTAGTTTTCCCATTATGAAAGCTCCGTTGATGCGGCCCCGAAGCTACCTGAAAAGCACTGTTGTTACCGTGCTTTTACTTACAGCCGGCATGGCTCATAGAAGAAAATGAGTTTTCTCGAAAGAAACCTTGTGCTTCCAGTTCCTAGTTGGAAGCTCACCCTGCTCTGCTCTATACCAAACGTGAAAGTCAATGTGAGCACTAGCCTCGAAGTAAGGCCCTGATTATGCTGGCAAAACGGGAGGCGTGCAGCAGCTCCATGAGGCCTTCATCGCTGTTCTGCTTTAGTTTCACGGTAGTAAGCTTTCCAAGACTCCTAGGGACTTTGCTTAAGCAACCGTTTCGGTACCAGAACACTGCGTAGAGACAGTAAGCTCTGGTCCTGCGTGTATGCTGCGTGTCAACCTAGAAATTGGAGACTGATGGCATAAGGCTTCTTTTCCCATTATGAAAGCTCCGTTCATGCGGCCTCGAAGCTACCTGAAAAGCATTGTTGTTGCCGGGGTTTTCCTCACTGCCGGCATGGTTCTGAGAAGAAAATGAGTTTTCTCCTAAGAAACCTTGGGTTTCCAGTTCCTTGTTGGAAGCTCACCCTGCTCTGCTCTATACCTAAAGTGAAAGTCAACGTGAGCCCAAGCTTCGAAGTAAGGCCCTGATTATCCTTGCAAAACGAGAGGCGTGCAGCAGCTCCATGAGGCCTTCATCGTTGTTCTGCTTTAGTGTCAAGGTAGTAAGCTTTTCAACACTCCTAGGGGCCTTGCTTCAGCACCCGTTTCAGTACCAGAACACTGCGTAGAACCAGGAAGCTCTGCTCCTGCGTGTATGCTGCGTGTCAACCTAGAAATTAGAGACTGATGGCACAAGGCTAGTTTTCCCATTATGAAAGCTCCGTTGATGCGGCCCCGAAGCTACCTGAAAAGCACTGTTGTTACCGTGCTTTTACTTACAGCCGGCATGGCTCATAGAAGAAAATGAGTTTTCTCGAAAGAAACCTTGTGCTTCCAGTTCCTAGTTGGAAGCTCACCCTGCTCTGCTCTATACCAAACGTGAAAGTCAATGTGAGCACTAGCCTCGAAGTAAGGCCCTGATTATGCTGGCAAAACGGGAGGCGTGCAGCAGCTCCATGAGGCCTTCATCGCTGTTCTGCTTTAGTTTCACGGTAGTAAGCTTTCCAAGACTCCTAGGGACTTTGCTTAAGCAACCGTTTCGGTACCAGAACCCTGCGTAGAGACAGTAAGCTCTGGTCCTGCGTGTATGCTGCGTGTCAACCTAGAAATTGGAGACTGATGGCATAAGACTTCTTTTCCCATTATGAAAGCTCCGTTCATGCGGCCTCGAAGCTACCTGAAAAGCATTGTTGTTGCCGGGGTTTTCCTCACTGCCGGCATGGTTCTGAGAAGAAAATGAGTTTTCTCCTAAGAAACCTTGGGTTTCCAGTTCCTTGTTGGAAGCTCACCCTGCTCTGCTCTATACCTAAAGTGAAAGTCCACGTGAGCCCAAGCTTCGAAGTAAGGCCCTGATTATCCTTGCAAAACGAGAGGCGTGCAGCAGCTCCATGAGGCCTTCATCGTTGTTCTGCTTTAGTGTCAAGGTAGTAAGCTTTTCAACACTCCTAGGGGCCTTGCTTCAGCACCCGTTTCAGTACCAGAACACTGCGTAGAACCAGGAAGCTCTGCTCCTGCGTGTATGCTGCGTGTCAACCTAGAAATTAGAGACTGATGGCACAAGGCTAGTTTTCCCATTATGAAAGCTCCGTTGATGCGGCCCCGAAGCTACCTGAAAAGCACTGTTGTTACCGTGCTTTTACTTACAGCCGGCATGGCTCATAGAAGAAAATGAGTTTTATCGAAAGAAACCTTGTGCTTCCAGTTCCTAGTTGGAAGCTCACCCTGCTCTGCTCTATACCAAACGTGAAAGTCAATGTGAGCACTAGCCTCGAAGTAAGGCCCTGATTATGCTGGCAAAACGGGAGGCGTGCAGCAGCTCCATGAGGCCTTCATCGCTGTTCTGCTTTAGTTTCACGGTAGTAAGCTTTCCAAGACTCCTAGGGACTTTGCTTAAGCAACCGTTTCGGTACCAGAACACTGCGTAGAGACAGTAAGCTCTGCTCCTGCGTGTATGCTGCGTGTCAACCTAGAAATTGGAGACTGATGGCATAAGGCTTCTTTTCCCATTATGAAAGCTCCGTTCATGCGGCCTCGAAGCTACCTGAAAAGCATTGTTGTTGCCGGGGTTTTCCTCACTGCCGGCATGGTTCTGAGAAGAAAATGAGTTTTCTCCTAAGAAACCTTGGGTTTCCAGTTCCTTGTTGGAAGCTCACCCTGCTCTGCTCTATACCTAAAGTGAAAGTCAACGTGAGCCCAAGCTTCGAAGTAAGGCCCTGATTATCCTTGCAAAACGAGAGGCGTGCAGCAGCTCCATGAGGCCTTCATCGTTGTTCTGCTTTAGTGTCAAGGTAGTAAGCTTTTCAACACTCCTAGGGGCCTTGCTTCAGCACCCGTTTCAGTACCAGAAGACTGCGTAGAACCAGGAAGCTCTGCTCCTGCGTGTATGCTGCGTGTCAACCTAGAAATTAGAGACTGATGGCACAAGGCTAGTTTTCCCATTATGAAAGCTCCGTTGATGCGGCCCCGAAGCTACCTGAAAAGCACTGTTGTTACCGTGCTTTTACTTACAGCCGGCATGGCTCATAGAAGAAAATGAGTTTTCTCGAAAGAAACCTTGTGCTTCCAGTTCCTAGTTGGAAGCTCACCCTGCTCTGCTCTATACCAAACGTGAAAGTCAATGTGAGCACTAGCCTCGAAGTAAGGCCCTGATTATGCTGGCAAAACGGGAGGCGTGCAGCAGCTCCATGAGGCCTTCATCGCTGTTCTGCTTTAGTTTCACGGTAGTAAGCTTTCCAAGACTCCTAGGGACTTTGCTTAAGCAACCGTTTCGGTACCAGAACACTGCGTAGAGACAGTAAGCTCTGGTCCTGCGTGTATGCTGCGTGTCAACCTAGAAATTGGAGACTGATGGCATAAGACTTCTTTTCCCATTATGAAAGCTCCGTTCATGCGGCCTCGAAGCTACCTGAAAAGCATTGTTGTTGCCGGGGTTTTCCTCACTGCCGGCATGGTTCTGAGAAGAAAATGAGTTTTCTCCTAAGAAACCTTGGGTTTCCAGTTCCTTGTTGGAAGCTCACCCTGCTCTGCTCTATACCTAAAGTGAAAGTCCACGTGAGCCCAAGCTTCGAAGTAAGGCCCTGATTATCCTTGCAAAACGAGAGGCGTGCAGCAGCTCCATGAGGCCTTCATCGTTGTTCTGCTTTAGTGTCAAGGTAGTAAGCTTTTCAACACTCCTAGGGGCCTTGCTTCAGCACCCGTTTCAGTACCAGAACACTGCGTAGAACCAGGAAGCTCTGCTCCTGCGTGTATGCTGCGTGTCAACCTAGAAATTAGAGACTGATGGCACAAGGCTAGTTTTCCCATTATGAAAGCTCCGTTGATGCGGCCCCGAAGCTACCTGAAAAGCACTGTTGTTACCGTGCTTTTACTTACAGCCGGCATGGCTCATAGAAGAAAATGAGTTTTCTCGAAAGAAACCTTGTGCTTCCAGTTCCTAGTTGGAAGCTCACCCTGCTCTGCTCTATACCAAACGTGAAAGTCAATGTGAGCACTAGCCTCGAAGTAAGGCCCTGATTATGCTGGCAAAACGGGAGGCGTGCAGCAGCTCCATGAGGCCTTCATCGCTGTTCTGCTTTAGTTTCACGGTAGTAAGCTTTCCAAGACTCCTAGGGACTTTGCTTAAGCAACCGTTTCGGTACCAGAACACTGCGTAGAGACAGTAAGCTCTGGTCCTGCGTGTATGCTGCGTGTCAACCTAGAAATTGGAGACTGATGGCATAAGGCTTCTTTTCCCATTATGAAAGCTCCGTTCATGCGGCCTCGAAGCTACCTGAAAAGCATTGTTGTTGCCGGGGTTTTCCTCACTGCCGGCATGGTTCTGAGAAGAAAATGAGTTTTCTCCTAAGAAACCTTGGGTTTCCAGTTCCTTGTTGGAAGCTCACCCTGCTCTGCTCTATAGCTAAAGTGAAAGTCAACGTGAGCCCAAGCTTCGAAGTAAGGCCCTGATTATCCTTGCAAAACGAGAGGCGTGCAGCAGCTCCATGAGGCCTTCATCGTTGTTCTGCTTTAGTGTCAAGGTAGTAAGCTTTTCAACACTCCTAGGGGCCTTGCTTCAGCACCCGTTTCAGTACCAGAACACTGCGTAGAACCAGGAAGCTCTGCTCCTGCGTGTATGCTGCGTGTCAACCTAGAAATTAGAGACTGATGGCACAAGGCTAGTTTTCCCATTATGAAAGCTCCGTTGATGCGGCCCCGAAGCTACCTGAAAAGCACTGTTGTTACCGTGCTTTTACTTACAGTCGGCATGGCTCATAGAAGAAAATGAGTTTTCTCGAAAGAAACCTTGTGCTTCCAGTTCCTAGTTGGAAGCTCACCCTGCTCTGCTCTATACCAAACGTGAAAGTCAATGTGAGCACTAGCCTCGAAGTAAGGCCCAGATTATCCTGGCAAAACGGGAGGCGTGCAGCAGCTCCATGAGGCCTTCATCGCTGTTCTGCTTTAGTTTCACGGTAGTAAGCTTTCCAAGACTCCTAGGGACTTTGCTTAAGCAACCGTTTCGGTACCAGAACCCTGCGTAGAGACAGTAAGCTCTGGTCCTGCGTGTATGCTGCGTGTCAACCTAGAAATTGGAGACTGATGGCATAAGACTTCTTTTCCCATTATGAAAGCTCCGTTCATGCGGCCTCGAAGCTACCTGAAAAGCATTGTTGTTGCCGGGGTTTTCCTCACTGCCGGCATGGTTCTGAGAAGAAAATGAGTTTTCTCCTAAGAAACCTTGGGTTTCCAGTTCCTTGTTGGAAGCTCACCCTGCTCTGCTCTATACCTAAAGTGAAAGTCCACGTGAGCCCAAGCTTCGAAGTAAGGCCCTGATTATCCTTGCAAAACGAGAGGCGTGCAGCAGCTCCATGAGGCCTTCATCGTTGTTCTGCTTTAGTGTCAAGGTAGTAAGCTTTTCAACACTCCTAGGGGCCTTGCTTCAGCACCCGTTTCAGTACCAGAACACTGCGTAGAACCAGGAAGCTCTGCTCCTGCGTGTATGCTGCGTGTCAACCTAGAAATTAGAGACTGATGGCACAAGGCTAGTTTTCCCATTATGAAAGCTCCGTTGATGCGGCCCCGAAGCTACCTGAAAAGCACTGTTGTTACCGTGCTTTTACTTACAGCCGGCATGGCTCATAGAAGAAAATGAGTTTTCTCGAAAGAAACCTTGTGCTTCCAGTTCCTAGTTGGAAGCTCACCCTGCTCTGCTCTATACCAAACGTGAAAGTCAATGTGAGCACTAGCCTCGAAGTAAGGCCCTGATTATGCTGGCAAAACGGGAGGCGTGCAGCAGCTCCATGAGGCCTTCATCGCTGTTCTGCTTTAGTTTCACGGTAGTAAGCTTTCCAAGACTCCTAGGGACTTTGCTTAAGCAACCGTTTCGGTACCAGAACACTGCGTAGAGACAGTAAGCTCTGGTCCTGCGTGTATGCTGCGTGTCAACCTAGAAATTGGAGACTGATGGCATAAGACTTCTTTTCCCATTATGAAAGCTCCGTTCATGCGGCCTCGAAGCTACCTGAAAAGCATTGTTGTTGCCGGGGTTTTCCTCACTGCCGGCATGGTTCTGAGAAGAAAATGAGTTTTCTCCTAAGAAACCTTGGGTTTCCAGTTCCTTGTTGGAAGCTCACCCTGCTCTGCTCTATACCTAAAGTGAAAGTCCACGTGAGCCCAAGCTTCGAAGTAAGGCCCTGATTATCCTTGCAAAACGAGAGGCGTGCAGCAGCTCCATGAGGCCTTCATCGTTGTTCTGCTTTAGTGTCAAGGTAGTAAGCTTTTCAACACTCCTAGGGGCCTTGCTTCAGCACCCGTTTCAGTACCAGAACACTGCGTAGAACCAGGAAGCTCTGCTCCTGCGTGTATGCTGCGTGTCAACCTAGAAATTAGAGACTGATGGCACAAGGCTAGTTTTCCCATTATGAAAGCTCCGTTGATGCGGCCCCGAAGCTACCTGAAAAGCACTGTTGTTACCGTGCTTTTACTTACAGCCGGCATGGCTCATAGAAGAAAATGAGTTTTCTCGAAAGAAACCTTGTGCTTCCAGTTCCTAGTTGGAAGCTCACCCTGCTCTGCTCTATACCAAACGTGAAAGTCAATGTGAGCACTAGCCTCGAAGTAAGGCCCTGATTATGCTGGCAAAACGGGAGGCGTGCAGCAGCTCCATGAGGCCTTCATCGCTGTTCTGCTTTAGTTTCACGGTAGTAAGCTTTCCAAGACTCCTAGGGACTTTGCTTAAGCAACCGTTTCGGTACCAGAACCCTGCGTAGAGACAGTAAGCTCTGGTCCTGCGTGTATGCTGCGTGTCAACCTAGAAATTGGAGCCTGATGGCATAAGACTTCTTTTCCCATTATGAAAGCTCCGTTCATGCGGCCTCGAAGCTACCTGAAAAGCATTGTTGTTGCCGGGGTTTTCCTCTCTGCCGGCATGGTTCTGAGAAGAAAATGAGTTTTCTCCTAAGAAACCTTGGGTTTCCAGTTCCTTGTTGGAAGCTCACCCTGCTCTGCGCTATACCTAAAGTGAAAGTCAACGTGAGCCCAAGCTTCGAAGTAAGGCCCTGATTATCCTTGCAAAACGAGAGGCGTGCAGCAGCTCTTGAGGCGTTCATCTTTGTTCTGCTTTAGTTTCAAGGTAGTAAGCTTTTCAACACTCCTAGGGGCCTTGCTTCAGCACCCGTTTCAGTACCAGAACACTGCGTAGAACCAGGAAGCTCTGCTCCTGCGTGTATGCTGCGTGTCAACCTAGAAATTAGAGACTGATGGCACAAGGCTAGTTTTCCCATTATGAAAGCTCCGTTGATGCGGCCCCGAAGCTACCTGAAAAGCACTGTTGTTACCGTGCTTTTACTTACAGCCGGCATGGCTCATAGAAGAAAATGAGTTTTCTCGAAAGAAACCTTGTGCTTCCAGTTCCTAGTTGGAAGCTCACCCTGCTCTGCTCTATACCAAACGTGAAAGTCAATGTGAGCACTAGCCTCGAAGTAAGGCCCTGATTATGCTGGCAAAACGGGAGGCGTGCAGCAGCTCCATGAGGCCTTCATCGCTGTTCTGCTTTAGTTTCACGGTAGTAAGCTTTCCAAGACTCCTAGGGACTTTGCTTAAGCAACCGTTTCGGTACCAGAACACTGCGTAGAGACAGTAAGCTCTGGTCCTGCGTGTATGCTGCGTGTCAACCTAGAAATTGGAGACTGATGGCATAAGGCTTCTTTTCCCATTATGAAAGCTCCGTTCATGCGGCCTCGAAGCTACCTGAAAAGCATTGTTGTTGCCGGGGTTTTCCTCACTGCCGGCATGGTTCTGAGAAGAAAATGAGTTTTCTCCTAAGAAACCTTGGGTTTCCAGTTCCTTGTTGGAAGCTCACCCTGCTCTGCTCTATACCTAAAGTGAAAGTCAACGTGAGCCCAAGCTTCGAAGTAAGGCCCTGATTATCCTTGCAAAACGAGAGGCGTGCAGCAGCTCCATGAGGCCTTCATCGTTGTTCTGCTTTAGTGTCAAGGTAGTAAGCTTTTCAACACTCCTAGGGGCCTTGCTTCAGCACCCGTTTCAGTACCAGAACACTGCGTAGAACCAGGAAGCTCTGCTCCTGCGTGTATGCTGCGTGTCAACCTAGAAATTAGAGACTGATGGCACAAGGCTAGTTTTCCCATTATGAAAGCTCCGTTGATGCGGCCCCGAAGCTACCTGAAAAACACTGTTGTTACCGTGCTTTTACTTACAGCCGGCATGGTTCACAGAAGAAAATGAGTTTTCTCGAAAGAAACCTTGTGCTTCCAGTTCCTAGTTGGAAGCTCACCCTGCTCTGCTCTATACCAAACGTGAAAGTCAATGTGAGCACTAGCCTCGAAGTAAGGCCCTGATTATGCTGGCAAAACGGGAGGTGTGCAGCAGCTCCATGAGGCCTTCATCGCTGTTCTGCTTTAGTTTCACGGTAGTAAGCTTTCCAAGACTCCTAGGGACTTTGCTTAAGCAACCGTTTCGGTACCAGAACACTGCGTAGAGACAATAAGCTCTGGTCCTGCGTGTATGCTGCGTGTCAACCTAGAAATTGGAGACTGATGGCATAAGGCTTCTTTTCCCATTATGAAAGCTCCGTTCATGCGGCCTCGAAGCTACCTGAAAAGCATTGTTGTTGCCGGGGTTTTCCTCACTGCCGGCATGGTTCTGAGAAGAAAATGAGTTTTCTCCTAAGAAACCTTGGGTTTCCAGTTCCTTGTTGGAAGCTCACCCTGCTCTGCTCTATACCTAAAGTGAAAGTCAACGTGAGCCCAAGCTTCGAAGTAAGGCCCTGATTATCCTTGCAAAACGAGAGGCGTGCAGCAGCTCCATGAGGCCTTCATCGTTGTTCTGCTTTAGTGTCAAGGTAGTAAGCTTTTCAACACTCCTAGGGGCCTTGCTTCAGCACCCGTTTCAGTACCAGAAGACTGCGTAGAACCAGGAAGCTCTGCTCCTGCGTGTATGCTGCGTGTCAACCTAGAAATTAGAGACTGATGGCACAAGGCTAGTTTTCCCATTATGAAAGCTCCGTTGATGCGGCCCCGAAGCTACCTGAAAAACACTGTTGTTACCGTGCTTTTACTTACAGCCGGCATGGTTCACAGAAGAAAATGAGTTTTCTCGAAAGAAACCTTGTGCTTCCAGTTCCTAGTTGGAAGCTCACCCTGCTCTACTCTATACCAAACGTGAAAGTCAATGTGAGCACTAGCCTCGAAGTAAGGCCCTGATTATGCTGGCAAAACGGGAGGCGTGCAGCAGCTCCATGAGGCCTTCATCGCTGTTCTGCTTTAGTTTCACGGTAGTAAGCTTTCCAACACTCCTAGGGACTTTGCTTAAGCAACCGTTTCGGTACCAGAACACTGCGTAGAGACAGTAAGCTCTGGTCCTGCGTGTATGCTGCGTGTCAACCTAGAAATTGGAGACTGATGGCATAAGGCTTCTTTTCCCATTATGAAAGCTCCGTTCATGCGGCCTCGAAGCTACCTGAAAAGCATTGTTGTTGCCGGGGTTTTCCTCACTGCCGGCATGGTTCTGAGAAGAAAATGAGTTTTCTCCTAAGAAACCTTGGGTTTCCAGTTCCTTGTTGGAAGCTCACCCTGCTCTGCTCTATACCTAAAGTGAAAGTCAACGTGAGCCCAAGCTTCGAAGTAAGGCCCTGATTATCCTTGCAAAACGAGAGGCGTGCAGCAGCTCCATGAGGCCTTCATCGTTGTTCTGCTTTTGTGTCAAGGTAGTAAGCTTTTCAACACTCCTAGGGGCCTTGCTTCAGCACCCGTTTCAGTACCAGAACACTGCGTAGAACCAGGAAGCTCTGCTCCTGCGTGTATGCTGCGTGTCAACCTAGAAATTAGAGACTGATGGCACAAGGCTAGTTTTCCCATTATGAAAGCTCCGTTGATGCGGCCCCGAAGCTACCTGAAAAACACTGTTGTTACCGTGCTTTTACTTACAGCCGGCATGGTTCACAGAAGAAAATGAGTTTTCTCGAAAGAAACCTTGTGCTTCCAGTTCCTAGTTGGAAGCTCACCCTGCTCTGCTCTATACCAAACGTGAAAGTCAATGTGAGCACTAGCCTCGAAGTAAGGCCCTGATTATGCTGGCAAAACGGGAGGCGTGCAGCAGCTCCATGAGGCCTTCATCGCTGTTCTGCTTTAGTTTCACGGTAGTAAGCTTTCCAAGACTCCTAGGGACTTTGCTTAAGCAACCGTTTCGGTACCAGAACACTGCGTAGAGACAATAAGCTCTGGTCCTGCGTGTATGCTGCGTGTCAACCTAGAAATTGGAGACTGATGGCATAAGGCTTCTTTTCCCATTATGAAAGCTCCGTTCATGCGGCCTCGAAGCTACCTGAAAAGCATTGTTGTTGCCGGGGTTTTCCTCACTGCCGGCATGGTTCTGAGAAGAAAATGAGTTTTCTCCTAAGAAACCTTGGGTTTCCAGTTCCTTGTTGGAAGCTCACCCTGCTCTGCTCTATACCTAAAGTGAAAGTCAACGTGAGCCCAATCTTCGAAGTAAGGCCCTGATTATCCTTGCAAAACGAGAGGCGTGCAGCAGCTCCATGAGGCCTTCATCGTTGTTCTGCTTTAGTGTCAAAGTAGTAAGCTTTTCAACACTCCTAGGGGCCTTGCTTCAGCACCCGTTTCAGTACCAGAACACTGCGTAGAACCAGGAAGCTCTGCTCCTGCGTGTATGCTGCGTGTCAACCTAGAAATTAGAGACTGATGGCAAAAGGCTAGTTTTCCCATTATGAAAGCTCCGTTGATGCGGCCCCGAAGCTACCTGAAAAGCACTGTTGTTACCGTGCTTTTACTTACAGCCGGCATGGCTCATAGAAGAAAATGAGTTTTCTCGAAAGAAACCTTGTGCTTCCAGTTCCTAGTTGGAAGCTCACCCTGCTCTGCTCTATACCAAACGTGAAAGTCAATGTGAGCACTAGCCTCGAAGTAAGGCCCTGATTATCCTGGCAAAACGGGAGGCGTGCAGCAGCTCCATGAGGCCTTCATCGCTGTTCTGCTTTAGTTTCACGGTAGTAAGCTTTCCAAGACTCCTAGGCACTTTGCTTAAGCAACCGTTTCGGTACCAGAACACTGCGTAGAGACAGTAAGCTCTGGTCCTGCGTGTATGCTGCGTGTCAACCTAGAAATTGGAGACTGATGGCATAAGGCTTCTTTTCCCATTATGAAAGCTCCGTTCATGCGGCCTCGAAGCTACCTGAAAAGCATTGTTGTTGCCGGGGTTTTCCTCACTGCCGGCATGGTTCTGAGAAGAAAATGAGTTTTCTCCTAAGAAACCTTGGGTTTCCAGTTCCTTGTTGGAAGCTCACCCTGCTCTGCTCTATACCTAAAGTGAAAGTCAACGTGAGCCCAAGCTTCGAAGTAAGGCCCTGATTATCCTTGCAAAACGAGAGGCGTGCAGCAGCTCCATGAGGCCTTCATCGTTGTTCTGCTTTAGTGTCAAGGTAGTAAGCTTTTCAACACTCCTAGGGGCCTTGCTTCAGCACCCGTTTCAGTACCAGAACACTGCGTAGAACCAGGAAGCTCTGCTCCTGCGTGTATGCTGCGTGTCAACCTAGAAATTAGAGACTGATGGCACAAGGCTAGTTTTCCCATTATGAAAGCTCCGTTGATGCGGCCCCGAAGCTACCTGAAAAACACTGTTGTTACCGTGCTTTTACTTACAGCCGGCATGGTTCACAGAAGAAAATGAGTTTTCTCGAAAGAAACCTTGTGCTTCCAGTTCCTAGTTGGAAGCTCACCCTGCTCTACTCTATACCAAACGTGAAAGTCAATGTGAGCACTAGCCTCGAAGTAAGGCCCTGATTATCCTGGCAAAACGGGAGGCGTGCAGCAGCTCCATGAGGCCTTCATTGCTGTTCTGCTTTAGTTTCACGGTAGTAAGCTTTCCAAGACTCCTAGGGACTTTGCTTAAGCAACCGTTTCGGTACCAGAACACTGCGTAGAGACAATAAGCTCTGGTCCTGCGTGTATGTTGCGTGTCAACCTAGAAATTGGAGACTGATGGCATAAGGCTTCTTTTCCCATTATGAAAGCTCCGTTCATGCGGCCTCGAAGCTACCTGAAAAGCATTGTTGTTGCCGGGGTTTTCCTCACTGCCGGCATGGTTCTGAGAAGAAAATGAGTTTTCTCCTAAGAAACCTTGGGTTTCCAGTTCCTTGTTGGAAGCTCACCCTGCTCTGCTCTATACCTAAAGTGAAAGTCAACGTGAGCCCAAGCTTCGAAGTAAGGCCCTGATTATCCTTGCAAAACGAGAGGCGTGCAGCAGCTCCATGAGGCCTTCATCGTTGTTCTGCTTTAGTGTCAAGGTAGTAAGCTTTTCAACACTCCTAGGGGCCTTGCTTCAGCACCCGTTTCAGTACCAGAACACTGCGTAGAGCCAGGAAGCTCTGCTCCTGCGTGTATGCTGCGTGTCAACCTAGAAATTAGAGACTGATGGCACAAGGCTAGTTTTCCCATTATGAAAGCTCCGTTGATGCGGCCCCGAAGCTACCTGAAAAACACTGTTGTTACCGTGCTTTTACTTACAGCCGGCATGGTTCACAGAAGAAAATGAGTTTTCTCGAAAGAAACCTTGTGCTTCCAGTTCCTAGTTGGAAGCTCACCCTGCTCTACTCTATACCAAACGAGAAAGTCAATGTGAGCACTAGCCTCGAAGTAAGGCCCTGATTATCCTGGCATAACGGGAGGCGTGCAGCAGCTCCACGAGGCCTTCATCGCTGTTCTGCCCTAGTTTCAAGGTAGTAAGCTTTTCAACACTCCTAGGGGCCTTGCTTCAGCACCCGTTTCAGTACCAGAACACTGCGTAGAACCAGGAAGCTCTGCTCCTGCGTGTATGCTGCGTGTCAACCTAGAAATTGGAGACTGATGGCATAAGGCTTCTTTTCCCATTATGAAAGCTCCGTTCATGCGGCCTCGAAGCTACCTGAAAAGCATTGTTGTTGCCGGGGTTTTCTTCACTGCCGGCATGGTTCTGAGAAGACAATGAGTTTTCTCCTAAGAAACCTTGGGTTTCCAGTTCCATGTTGGAAGCTCACCCTGCTCTGCGCTATACCTAAAGTGACAGTCAACGTGAGCCCAAGCTTCGAAGTAGGCCCTGATTATCCTAGCAAAATGAGAGGCGTGCAGCAGCTCCATGAGGCCTTCATCGTTGTTCTGCTTTAGTTTCAAGGTAGTAAGCTTTTCAACACTCCTAGGGGCCTTGCTTCAGCACCCGTTTTAGTACCAGAACACTGCGTAGAACCAGGAAGCTCTGCTCCTGCGTGTATGCTGCGTGTCAACCTAGAAATTAGAGAGTGATGGCACAAGGCTAGATTTCCCATTATGAAAGCTCCGTTGATGCGGCCCCGAAGCTACCTGTAAAGCACTGTTGTTACCGTGCTTTTACTTACAGCCGGCATGGCTCATAGAAGAAAATGAGTTTTCTCGAAAGAAACCTTGTGCTTCCAGTTCCTAGTTGGAAGCTCACCCTGCTCTGCTCTATACCAAACGTGAAAGTCAATGTGAGCACTAGCCTCGAAGTAAGGCCCTGATTATGCTGGCAAAACGGGAGGCGTGCAGCAGCTCCATGAGGCCTTCATCGCTGTTCTGCTTTAGTTTCACGGTAGTAAGCTTTCCAAGACTCCTAGGCACTTTGCTTAAGCAACCGTTTCGGTACCAGAACCCTGCGTAGAGACAGTAAGCTCTGGTCCTGCGTGTATGCTGCGTGTCAACCTAGAAATTGGAGACTGATGGCATAAGACTTCTTTTCCCATTATGAAAGCTCCGTTCATGCGGCCTCGAAGCTACCTGAAAAGCATTGTTGTTGCCGGGGTTTTCCTCACTGCCGGCATGGTTCTGAGAAGAAAATGAGTTTTCTCCTAAGAAACCTTGGGTTTCCAGTTCCTTGTTGGAAGCTCACCCTGCTCTGCTCTATACCTAAAGTGAAAGTCCACGTGAGCCCAAGCTTCGAAGTAAGGCCCTGATTATCCTTGCAAAACGAGAGGCGTGCAGCAGCTCCATGAGGCCTTCATCGTTGTTCTGCTTTAGTGTCAAGGTAGTAAGCTTTTCAACACTCCTAGGGGCCTTGCTTCAGCACCCGTTTCAGTACCAGAACACTGCGTAGAACCAGGAAGCTCTGCTCCTGCGTGTATGCTGCGTGTCAACCTAGAAATTAGAGACTGATGGCACAAGGCTAGTTTTCCCATTATGAAAGCTCCGTTGATGCGGCCCCGAAGCTACCTGAAAAGCACTGTTGTTACCGTGCTTTTACTTACAGCCGGCATGGCTCATAGAAGAAAATGAGTTTTCTCGAAAGAAACCTTGTGCTTCCAGTTCCTAGTTGGAAGCTCACCCTGCTCTGCTCTATACCAAACGTGAAAGTCAATGTGAGCACTAGCCTCGAAGTAAGGCCCTGATTATGCTGGCAAAACGGGAGGCGTGCAGCAGCTCCATGAGGCCTTCATCGCTGTTCTGCTTTAGTTTCACGGTAGTAAGCTTTCCAAGACTCCTAGGGACTTTGCTTAAGCAACCGTTTCGGTACCAGAACACTGCGTAGAGACAGTAAGCTCTGGTCCTGCGTGTATGCTGCGTGTCAACCTAGAAATTGGAGACTGATGGCATAAGGCTTCTTTTCCCATTATGAAAGCTCCGTTCATGCGGCCTCGAAGCTACCTGAAAAGCATTGTTGTTGCCGGGGTTTTCCTCACTGCCGGCATGGTTCTGAGAAGAAAATGAGTTTTCTCCTAAGAAACCTTGGGTTTCCAGTTCCTTGTTGGAAGCTCACCCTGCTCTGCTCTATACCTAAAGTGAAAGTCAACGTGAGCCCAAGCTTCGAAGTAAGGCCCTGATTATCCTTGCAAAACGAGAGGCGTGCAGCAGCTCCATGAGGCCTTCATCGTTGTTCTGCTTTAGTGTCAAGGTAGTAAGCTTTTCAACACTCCTAGGGGCCTTGCTTCAGCACCCGTTTCAGTACCAGAACACTGCGTAGAACCAGGAAGCTCTGCTCCTGCGTGTATGCTGCGTGTCAACCTAGAAATTAGAGACTGATGGCACAAGGCTAGTTTTCCCATTATGAAAGCTCCGTTGATGCGGCCCCGAAGCTACCTGAAAAGCACTGTTGTTACCGTGCTTTTACTTACAGCCGGCATGGCTCATAGAAGAAAATGAGTTTTCTCGAAAGAAACCTTGTGCTTCCAGTTCCTAGTTGGAAGCTCACCCTGCTCTGCTCTATACCAAACGTGAAAGTCAATGTGAGCACTAGCCTCGAAGTAAGGCCCTGATTATGCTGGCAAAACGGGAGGCGTGCAGCAGCTCCATGAGGCCTTCATCGCTGTTCTGCTTTAGTTTCACGGTAGTAAGCTTTCCAAGACTCCTAGGGACTTTGCTTAAGCAACCGTTTCGGTACCAGAACCCTGCGTAGAGACAGTAAGCTCTGGTCCTGCGTGTATGCTGCGTGTCAACCTAGAAATTGGAGACTGATGGCATAAGACTTCTTTTCCCATTATGAAAGCTCCGTTCATGCGGCCTCGAAGCTACCTGAAAAGCATTGTTGTTGCCGGGGTTTTCCTCACTGCCGGCATGGTTCTGAGAAGAAAATGAGTTTTCTCCTAAGAAACCTTGGGTTTCCAGTTCCTTGTTGGAAGCTCACCCTGCTCTGCTCTATACCTAAAGTGAAAGTCAACGTGAGCCCAAGCTTCGAAGTAAGGCCCTGATTATCCTTGCAAAACGAGAGGCGTGCAGAAGCTCCATGAGTCCTTCATCGTTGTTCTGCTTTAGTGTCAAGGTAGTAAGCTTTTCAACACTCCTAGGGGCCTTGCTTCAGCACCCGTTTCAGTACCAGAACACTGCGTAGAACCAGGAAGCTCTGCTCCTGCGTGTATGCTGCGTGTCAACCTAGAAATTAGAGACTGATGGCACAAGGCTAGTTTTCCCATTATGAAAGCTCCGTTGATGCGGCCCCGAAGCTACCTGAAAAGCACTGTTGTTACCGTGCTTTTACTTACAGCCGGCATGGCTCATAGAAGAAAATGAGTTTTCTCGAAAGAAACCTTGTGCTTCCAGTTCCTAGTTGGAAGCTCACCCTGCTCTGCTCTATACCAAACGTGAAAGTCAATGTGAGCACTAGCCTCGAAGTAAGGCCCTGATTATGCTGGCAAAACGGGAGGCGTGCAGCAGCTCCATGAGGCCTTCATCGCTGTTCTGCTTTAGTTTCACGGTAGTAAGCTTTCCAAGACTCCTAGGGACTTTGCTTAAGCAACCGTTTCGGTACCAGAACACTGCGTAGAGACAGTAAGCTCTGGTCCTGCGTGTATGCTGCGTGTCAACCTAGAAATTGGAGACTGATGGCATAAGGCTTCTTTTCCCATTATGAAAGCTCCGTTCATGCGGCCTCGAAGCTACCTGAAAAGCATTGTTGTTGCCGGGGTTTTCCTCACTGCCGGCATGGTTCTGAGAAGAAAATGAGTTTTCTCCTAAGAAACCTTGGGTTTCCAGTTCCTTGTTGGAAGCTCACCCTGCTCTGCTCTATACCTAAAGTGAAAGTCAACGTGAGCCCAAGCTTCGAAGTAAGGCCCTGATTATCCTTGCAAAACGAGAGGCGTGCAGCAGCTCCATGAGGCCTTCATCGTTGTTCTGCTTTAGTGTCAAGGTAGTAAGCTTTTCAACACTCCTAGGGGCCTTGCTTCAGCACCCGTTTCAGTACCAGAACACTGCGTAGAACCAGGAAGCTCTGCTCCTGCGTGTATGCTGCGTGTCAACCTAGAAATTAGAGACTGATGGCACAAGGCTAGTTTTCCCATTATGAAAGCTCCGTTGATGCGGCCCCGAAGCTACCTGAAAAACACTGTTGTTACCGTGCTTTTACTTACAGCCGGCATGGTTCACAGAAGAAAATGAGTTTTCTCGAAAGAAACCTTGTGCTTCCAGTTCCTAGTTGGAAGCTCACCCTGCTCTACTCTATACCAAACGTGAAAGTCAATGTGAGCACTAGCCTCAAAGTAAGGCCCTGATTATGCTGGCAAAACGGGAGGCGTGCAGCAGCTCCATGAGGCCTTCATCGCTGTTCTGCTTTAGTTTCACGGTAGTAAGCTTTCCAAGACTCCTAGGGACTTTGCTTAAGCAACCGTTTCGGTACCAGAACACTGCGTAGAGACAATAAGCTCTGGTCCTGCGTGTATGCTGCGTGTCAACCTAGAAATTGGAGACTGATGGCATAAGGCTTCTTTTCCCATTATGAAAGCTCCGTTCATGCGGCCTCGAAGCTACCTGAAAAGCATTGTTGTTGCCGGGGTTTTCCTCACTGCCGGCATGGTTCTGAGAAGAAAATGAGTTTTCTCCTAAGAAACCTTGGGTTTCCAGTTCCTTGTTGGAAGCTCACCCTGCTCTGCTCTATACCTAAAGTGAAAGTCAACGTGAGCCCAAGCTTCGAAGTAAGGCCCTGATTATCCTTGCAAAACGAGAGGCGTGCAGCAGCTCCATGAGGCCTTCATCGTTGTTCTGCTTTAGTGTCAAGGTAGTAAGCTTTTCAACACTCCTAGGGGCCTTGCTTCAGCACCCGTTTCAGTACCAGAACACTGCGTAGAACCAGGAAGCTCTGCTCCTGCGTGTATGCTGCGTGTCAACCTAGAAATTAGAGACTGATGGCACAAGGCTAGTTTTCCCATTATGAAAGCTCCGTTGATGCGGCCCCGAAGCTACCTGAAAAACACTGTTGTTACCGTGCTTTTACTTACAGCCGGCATGGTTCACAGAAGAAAATGAGTTTTCTCGAAAGAAACCTTGTGCTTCCAGTTCCTAGTTGGAAGCTCACCCTGCTCTACTCTATACCAAACGTGAAAGTCAATGTGAGCACTAGCCTCGAAGTAAGGCCCTGATTATGCTGGCAAAACGGGAGGCGTGCAGCAGCTCCATGAGGTCTTCATCGCTGTTCTGCTTTAGTTTCACGGTAGTAAGCTTTCCAACACTCCTAGGGACTTTGCTTAAGCAACCGTTTCGGTACCAGAACACTGCGTAGAGACAGTAAGCTCTGGTCCTGCGTGTATGCTGCGTGTCAACCTAGAAATTGGAGACTGATGGCATAAGGCTTCTTTTCCCATTATGAAAGCTCCGTTCATGCGGCCTCGAAGCTACCTGAAAAGCATTGTTGTTGCCGGGGTTTTCCTCACTGCCGGCATGGTTCTGAGAAGAAAATGAGTTTTCTCCTAAGAAACCTTGGGTTTCCAGTTCCTTGTTGGAAGCTCACCCTGCTCTGCTCTATACCTAAAGTGAAAGTCAACGTGAGCCCAAGCTTCGAAGTAAGGCCCTGATTATCCTTGCAAAACGAGAGGCGTGCAGCAGCTCCATGAGGCCTTCATCGTTGTTCTGCTTTAGTGTCAAGGTAGTAAGCTTTTCAACACTCCTAGGGGCCTTGCTTCAGCACCCGTTTCAGTACCAGAACACTGCGTAGAACCAGGAAGCTCTGCTCCTGCGTGTATGCTGCGTGTCAACCTAGAAATTAGAGACTGATGGCACAAGGCTAGTTTTCCCATTATGAAAGCTCCGTTGATGCGGCCCCGAAGCTACCTGAAAAACACTGTTGTTACCGTGCTTTTACTTACAGCCGGCATGGTTCACAGAAGAAAATGAGTTTTCTCGAAAGAAACCTTGTGCTTCCAGTTCCTAGTTGGAAGCTCACCCTGCTCTACTCTATACCAAACGAGAAAGTCAATGTGAGCACTAGCCTCGAAGTAAGGCCCTGATTATCCTGGCATAACGGGAGGCGTGCAGCAGCTCCATGAGGCCTTCATCGCTGTTCTGCCCTAGTTTCAAGGTAGTAAGCTTTTCAACACTCCTAGGGGCCTTGCTTCAGCACCCGTTTCAGTACCAGAACACTGCGTAGAACCAGGAAGCTCTGCTCCTGCGTGTATGCTGCGTGTCAACCTAGAAATTGGAGACTGATGGCATAAGGCTTCTTTTCCCATTATGAAAGCTCCGTTCATGCGGCCTCGAAGCTACCTGAAAAGCATTGTTGTTGCCGGGGTTTTCTTCACTGCCGGCATGGTTCTGAGAAGACAATGAGTTTTCTCCTAAGAAACCTTGGGTTTCCAGTTCCTTGTTGGAAGCTCACCCTGCTCTGCGCTATACCTAAAGTGACAGTCAACGTGAGCCCAAGCTTCGAAGTAGGCCCTGATTATCCTTGCAAAATGAGAGGCGTGCAGCAGCTCCATGAGGCCTTCATCGTTGTTCTGCTTTAGTTTCAAGGTAGTAAGCTTTTCAACACTCCTAGGGGCCTTGCTTCAGCACCCGATTTAGTACCAGAACACTGCGTAGAACCAGGAAGCTCTGCTCCTGCGTGTATGCTGCGTGTCAACCTAGAAATTAGAGAGTGATGGCACAAGGCTAGATTTCCCATTATGAAAGCTCCGTTGATGCGGCCCCGAAGCTACCTGTAAAGCACTGTTGTTACCGTGCTTTTACTTACAGCCGGCATGGCTCATAGAAGAAAATGAGTTTTCTCGAAAGAAACCTTGTGCTTCCAGTTCCTAGTTGGAAGCTCACCCTGCTCTGCTCTATACCAAACGTGAAAGTCAATGTGAGCACTAGCCTCGAAGTAAGGCCCTGATTATGCTGGCAAAACGGGAGGCGTGCAGCAGCTCCATGAGGCCTTCATCGCTGTTCTGCTTTAGTTTCACGGTAGTAAGCTTTCCAAGACTCCTAGGGACTTTGCTTAAGCAACCGTTTCGGTACCAGAACACTGCGTAGAGACAGTAAGCTCTGGTCCTGCGTGTATGCTGCGTGTCAACCTAGAAATTGGAGACTGATGGCATAAGGCTTCTTTTCCCATTATGAAAGCTCCGTTCATGCGGCCTCGAAGCTACCTGAAAAGCATTGTTGTTGCCGGGGTTTTCCTCACTGCCGGCATGGTTCTGAGAAGAAAATGAGTTTTCTCCTAAGAAACCTTGGGTTTCCAGTTCCTTGTTGGAAGCTCACCCTGCTCTGCTCTATACCTAAAGTGAAAGTCAACGTGAGCCCAAGCTTCGAAGTAAGGCCCTGATTATCCTTGCAAAACGAGAGGCGTGCAGCAGCTCCATGAGGCCTTCATCGTTGTTCTGCTTTAGTGTCAAGGTAGTAAGCTTTTCAACACTCCTAGGGGCCTTGCTTCAGCACCCGTTTCAGTACCAGAACACTGCGTAGAACCAGGAAGCTCTGCTCCTGCGTGTATGCTGCGTGTCAACCTAGAAATTAGAGACTGATGGCACAAGGCTAGTTTTCCCATTATGAAAGCTCCGTTGATGCGGCCCCGAAGCTACCTGAAAAACACTGTTGTTACCGTGCTTTTACTTACAGCCGGCATGGTTCACAGAAGAAAATGAGTTTTCTCGAAAGAAACCTTGTGCTTCCAGTTCCTAGTTGGAAGCTCACCCTGCTCTACTCTATACCAAACGTGAAAGTCAATGTGAGCACTAGCCTCGAAGTAAGGCCCTGATTATGCTGGCAAAACGGGAGGCGTGCAGCAGCTCCATGAGTCCTTCATCGCTGTTCTGCTTTAGTTTCACGGTAGTAAGCTTTCCAACACTCCTAGGGACTTTGCTTAAGCAACCGTTTCGGTACCAGAACACTGCATAGAGACAGTAAGCTCTGGTCCTGCGTGTATGCTGCGTGTCAACCTAGAAATTGGAGACTGATGGCATAAGGCTTCTTTTCCCATTATGAAAGCTCCGTTCATGCGGCCTCGAAGCTACCTGAAAAGCATTGTTGTTGCCGGGGTTTTCCTCACTGCCGGCATGGTTCTGAGAAGAAAATGAGTTTTCTCCTAAGAAACCTTGGGTTTCCAGTTCCTTGTTGGAAGCTCACCCTGCTCTGCTCTATACCTAAAGTGAAAGTCAACGTGAGCCCAAGCTTCGAAGTAAGGCCCTGATTATCCTTGCAAAACGAGAGGCGTGCAGCAGCTCTTGAGGCGTTCATCGTTGTTCTGCCCTAGTTTCAAGGTAGTAAGCTTTTCAACACTCCTAGGGGCCTTGCTTCAGCACCCGTTTCAGTACCAGAATACTGCGTAGAACCAGGAAGCTCTGCTCCTGCGTGTATGCTGCGTGTCAACCTAGAAATTAGAGACTGATGGCACAAGGCTACTTTTCCCATTATGAAAGCTCCGTTGATGCGGCCCCGAAGCTACCTGAAAAGCACTGTTGTTACCGTGCTTTTACTTACAGCCGGCATGGCTCATAGAAGAAAATGAGTTTTCTCGAAAGAAACCTTGTGCTTCCAGTTCCTAGTTGGACGCTCACCCTGCTCTGCTCTATACCAAACGTGAAAGTGAATGTGAGCACTAGCCTCGAAGTAAGGCCCTGATTATCCTGGCAAAACGGGAGGCGTGCAGCAGCTCCATGAGGCCTTCATCGCTGTTCTGCTTTAGTTTCACGGTAGTAAGCTTTCCAAGACTCCTAGGGACTTTGCTTAAGCAACCGTTTCGGTACCAGAACACTGCGTAGAGACAGTAAGCTCTGGTCATGCGTGTATGCTGCGTGTCAACCTAGAAATTGGAGACTGATGGCATAAAGCTTCTTTTCCCATTATGAAAGCTCCGTTCATGCGGCCTCGAAGCTGCCTGAAAAGCATTGTTGTTGCCGGTGTTTTCCTCACTGCCGGCATGGTTCTGAGAAGAAAATGAGTTTTCTCCTAAGAAACCTTGGGTTTCCAGTTCCTTGTTGCAAGCTCACCCTGCTCTGCGCTATACCTAAAGTGAAAGTCAACGTGAGCCCAAGCTTCGAAGTAAGGCCCTGATTATCCTTGCAAAACGAGAGGCGTGCAGCAGCTCCATGAGGCCTTCATCGTTGTTCTGCTTTAGTGTCAAGGTAGTAAGCTTTTCAACACTCCTAGGGGCCTTGCTTCAGCACCCGTTTCAGTACCAGAACACTGCGTAGAACCAGGAAGCTCTGCTCCTGCGTGTATGCTGCGTGTCAACCTAGAAATTAGAGACTGATGGCACAAGGCTAGTTTTCCCATTATGAAAGCTCCGTTGATGCGGCCCCGAAGCTACCTGAAAAACACTGTTGTTACCGTGCTTTTACTTACAGCCGGCATGGTTCACAGAAGAAAATGAGTTTTCTCGAAAGAAACCTTGTGCTTCCAGTTCCTAGTTGGAAGCTCACCCTGCTCTACTCTATACCAAACGTGAAAGTCAATGTGAGCACTAGCCTCGAAGTAAGGCCCTGATTATGCTGGCAAAACGGGAGGCGTGCAGCAGCTCCATGAGGTCTTCATCGCTGTTCTGCTTTAGTTTCACGGTAGTAAGCTTTCCAACACTCCTAGGGACTTTGCTTAAGCAACCGTTTCGGTACCAGAACACTGCGTAGAGACAGTAAGCTCTGGTCCTGCGTGTATGCTGCGTGTCAACCTAGAAATTGGAGACTGATGGCATAAGGCTTCTTTTCCCATTATGAAAGCTCCGTTCATGCGGCCTCGAAGCTACCTGAAAAGCATTGTTGTTGCCGGGGTTTTCCTCACTGCCGGCATGGTTCTGAGAAGAAAATGAGTTTTCTCCTAAGAAACCTTGGGTTTCCAGTTCCTTGTTGGAAGCTCACCCTGCTCTGCTCTATACCTAAAGTGAAAGTCAACGTGAGCCCAAGCTTCGAAGTAAGGCCCTGATTATCCTTGCAAAACGAGAGGCGTGCAGCAGCTCCATGAGGCCTTCATCGTTGTTCTGCTTTAGTGTCAAGGTAGTAAGCTTTTCAACACTCCTAGGGGCCTTGCTTCAGCACCCGTTTCAGTACCAGAACACTGCGTAGAACCAGGAAGCTCTGCTCCTGCGTGTATGCTGCGTGTCAACCTAGAAATTAGAGACTGATGGCACAAGGCTAGTTTTCCCATTATGAAAGCTCCGTTGATGCGGCCCCGAAGCTACCTGAAAAACACTGTTGTTACCGTGCTTTTACTTACAGCCGGCATGGTTCACAGAAGAAAATGAGTTTTCTCGAAAGAAACCTTGTGCTTCCAGTTCCTAGTTGGAAGCTCACCCTGCTCTACTCTATACCAAACGAGAAAGTCAATGTGAGCACTAGCCTCGAAGTAAGGCCCTGATTATCCTGGCATAACGGGAGGCGTGCAGCAGCTCCATGAGGCCTTCATCGCTGTTCTGCCCTAGTTTCAAGGTAGTAAGCTTTTCAACACTCCTAGGGGCCTTGCTTCAGCACCCGTTTCAGTACAGAACACTGCGTAGAACCAGGAAGCTCTGCTCCTGCGTGTATGCTGCGTGTCAACCTAGAAATTGGAGACTGATGGCATAAGGCTTCTTTTCCCATTATGAAAGCTCCGTTCATGCGGCCTCGAAGCTACCTGAAAAGCATTGTTGTTGCCGGGGTTTTCTTCACTGCCGGCATGGTTCTGAGAAGACAATGAGTTTTCTCCTAAGAAACCTTGGGTTTCCAGTTCCTTGTTGGAAGCTCACCCTGCTCTGCGCTATACCTAAAGTGACAGTCAACGTGAGCCCAAGCTTCGAAGTAGGCCCTGATTATCCTTGCAAAATGAGAGGCGTGCAGCAGCTCCATGAGGCCTTCATCGTTGTTCTGCTTTAGTTTCAAGGTAGTAAGCTTTTCAACACTCCTAGGGGCCTTGCTTCAGCACCCGATTTAGTACCAGAACACTGCGTAGAACCAGGAAGCTCTGCTCCTGCGTGTATGCTGCGTGTCAACCTAGAAATTAGAGAGTGATGGCACAAGGCTAGATTTCCCATTATGAAAGCTCCGTTGATGCGGCCCCGAAGCTACCTGTAAAGCACTGTTGTTACCGTGCTTTTACTTACAGCCGGCATGGCTCATAGAAGAAAATGAGTTTTCTCGAAAGAAACCTTGTGCTTCCAGTTCCTAGTTGGAAGCTCACCCTGCTCTGCTCTATACCAAACGTGAAAGTCAATGTGAGCACTAGCCTCGAAGTAAGGCCCTGATTATGCTGGCAAAACGGGAGGCGTGCAGCAGCTCCATGAGGCCTTCATCGCTGTTCTGCTTTAGTTTCACGGTAGTAAGCTTTCCAAGACTCCTAGGGACTTTGCTTAAGCAACCGTTTCGGTACCAGAACACTGCGTAGAGACAGTAAGCTCTGGTCCTGCGTGTATGCTGCGTGTCAACCTAGAAATTGGAGACTGATGGCATAAGGCTTCTTTTCCCATTATGAAAGCTCCGTTCATGCGGCCTCGAAGCTACCTGAAAAGCATTGTTGTTGCCGGGGTTTTCCTCACTGCCGGCATGGTTCTGAGAAGAAAATGAGTTTTCTCCTAAGAAACCTTGGGTTTCCAGTTCCTTGTTGGAAGCTCACCCTGCTCTGCTCTATACCTAAAGTGAAAGTCAACGTGAGCCCAAGCTTCGAAGTAAGGCCCTGATTATCCTTGCAAAACGAGAGGCGTGCAGCAGCTCCATGAGGCCTTCATCGTTGTTCTGCTTTAGTGTCAAGGTAGTAAGCTTTTCAACACTCCTAGGGGCCTTGCTTCAGCACCCGTTTCAGTACCAGAACACTGCGTAGAACCAGGAAGCTCTGCTCCTGCGTGTATGCTGCGTGTCAACCTAGAAATTAGAGACTGATGGCACAAGGCTAGTTTTCCCATTATGAAAGCTCCGTTGATGCGGCCCCGAAGCTACCTGAAAAACACTGTTGTTACCGTGCTTTTACTTACAGCCGGCATGGTTCACAGAAGAAAATGAGTTTTCTCGAAAGAAACCTTGTGCTTCCAGTTCCTAGTTGGAAGCTCACCCTGCTCTACTCTATACCAAACGTGAAAGTCAATGTGAGCACTAGCCTCGAAGTAAGGCCCTGATTATGCTGGCAAAACGGGAGGCGTGCAGCAGCTCCATGAGTCCTTCATCGCTGTTCTGCTTTAGTTTCACGGTAGTAAGCTTTCCAACACTCCTAGGGACTTTGCTTAAGCAACCGTTTCGGTACCAGAACACTGCATAGAGACAGTAAGCTCTGGTCCTGCGTGTATGCTGCGTGTCAACCTAGAAATTGGAGACTGATGGCATAAGGCTTCTTTTCCCATTATGAAAGCTCCGTTCATGCGGCCTCGAAGCTACCTGAAAAGCATTGTTGTTGCCGGGGTTTTCCTCACTGCCGGCATGGTTCTGAGAAGAAAATGAGTTTTCTCCTAAGAAACCTTGGGTTTCCAGTTCCTTGTTGGAAGCTCACCCTGCTCTGCTCTATACCTAAAGTGAAAGTCAACGTGAGCCCAAGCTTCGAAGTAAGGCCCTGATTATCCTTGCAAAACGAGAGGCGTGCAGCAGCTCTTGAGGCGTTCATCGTTGTTCTGCCCTAGTTTCAAGGTAGTAAGCTTTTCAACACTCCTAGGGGCCTTGCTTCAGCACCCGTTTCAGTACCAGAATACTGCGTAGAACCAGGAAGCTCTGCTCCTGCGTGTATGCTGCGTGTCAACCTAGAAATTAGAGACTGATGGCACAAGGCTACTTTTCCCATTATGAAAGCTCCGTTGATGCGGCCCCGAAGCTACCTGAAAAGCACTGTTGTTACCGTGCTTTTACTTACAGCCGGCATGGCTCATAGAAGAAAATGAGTTTTCTCGAAAGAAACCTTGTGCTTCCAGTTCCTAGTTGGACGCTCACCCTGCTCTGCTCTATACCAAACGTGAAAGTGAATGTGAGCACTAGCCTCGAAGTAAGGCCCTGATTATCCTGGCAAAACGGGAGGCGTGCAGCAGCTCCATGAGGCCTTCATCGCTGTTCTGCTTTAGTTTCACGGTAGTAAGCTTTCCAAGACTCCTAGGGACTTTGCTTAAGCAACCGTTTCGGTACCAGAACACTGCGTAGAGACAGTAAGCTCTGGTCATGCGTGTATGCTGCGTGTCAACCTAGAAATTGGAGACTGATGGCATAAAGCTTCTTTTCCCATTATGAAAGCTCCGTTCATGCGGCCTCGAAGCTGCCTGAAAAGCATTGTTGTTGCCGGTGTTTTCCTCACTGCCGGCATGGTTCTGAGAAGAAAATGAGTTTTCTCCTAAGAAACCTTGGGTTTCCAGTTCCTTGTTGCAAGCTCACCCTGCTCTGCGCTATACCTAAAGTGAAAGTCAACGTGAGCCCAAGCTTCGAAGTAAGGCCCTGATTATCCTTGCAAAACGAGAGGCGTGCAGCAGCTATTGAGGCGTTCATCATTGTTCTGCTTTAGTTTCAAGGTAGTAAGCTTTTCAACACTCCTAGGGGCCTTGCTTCAGCACCCGTTTCAGTACCAGAACACTGCGTAGAACCAGGAAGCTCTGCTCCTGCGTGTATGCTGCATGTCAACCTAGAAATTAGAGACTGATGGCACAACGCTTGTTTTCCCGTTTTGAAAGCTCCATTCATGCGGCCTCGAAGCTACCTGAAAAGCACTGTTGTTACCGTGCTTTTACTTACAGCCGGCATGGCACATAGAAGAAAATGACTTTTCTCAAAAGAAATCTTGTGCTTCTAGTTCCTAGTTGGAAGCTCACCCTGCTCTACTCTATACCAAACGTGAAAGTCAATGTGAGCACTAGCCTCGAAGTAAGGCCCTGATTATCCTGGCAAAACGGGAGGCGTGCAGCAGCTCCATGAGGCCTTCATCGCTGTTCTGCTTTAGTTTCACGGTAGTAAGCTTTCCAAGACTCCTAGGGACATTGCTTAAGCAACCGTTTCGGTACCAGAACACTGCGTAGAACCAGGAAGCTCTGCTCCTGCGTGTATGCTGCGTGTCAACCTAGAAATTAGAGACTGATGGCACAACGCTTGTTTTCCCCTTTTGAAAGCTCCGTTCATGCGGCCTCGAAGCTACCTGAAAAGCATTGTTGTTGCCGGGGTTTTCCTCACTGCCGGCATGGTTCTGAGAAGAAAATGAGTTTTCTCCTAAGAAACCTTGGGTTTCCAGTTCCTTGTTGGAAGCTCACCCTGCTCTGCGCTATACCTAAAGTGAAAGTCAACGTGAGCCCAAGCTTCGAAGTAAGGCCCTGATTATCCTTGCAAAACGAGAGGCGTGCAGCAGCTCCATGAGTCCTTCATCGCTGTTCTGCTTTAGTTTCACGGTAGTAAGCTTTCCAACACTCCTAGGGACTTTGCTTAAGCAACCGTTTCGGTACCAGAACACTGCATAGAGACAGTAAGCTCTGGTCCTGCGTGTATGCTGCGTGTCAACCTAGAAATTGGAGACTGATGGCATAAGGCTTCTTTTCCCATTATGAAAGCTCCGTTCATGCGGCCTCGAAGCTACCTGAAAAGCATTGTTGTTGCCGGGGTTTTCCTCACTGCCGGCATGGTTCTGAGAAGAAAATGAGTTTTCTCCTAAGAAACCTTGGGTTTCCAGTTCCTTGTTGGAAGCTCACCCTGCTCTGCTCTATACCTAAAGTGAAAGTCAACGTGAGCCCAAGCTTCGAAGTAAGGCCCTGATTATCCTTGCAAAACGAGAGGCGTGCAGCAGCTCTTGAGGCGTTCATCGTTGTTCTGCCCTAGTTTCAAGGTAGTAAGCTTTTCAACACTCCTAGGGGCCTTGCTTCAGCACCCGTTTCAGTACCAGAATACTGCGTAGAACCAGGAAGCTCTGCTCCTGCGTGTATGCTGCGTGTCAACCTAGAAATTAGAGACTGATGGCACAAGGCTACTTTTCCCATTATGAAAGCTCCGTTGATGCGGCCCCGAAGCTACCTGAAAAGCACTGTTGTTACCGTGCTTTTACTTACAGCCGGCATGGCTCATAGAAGAAAATGAGTTTTCTCGAAAGAAACCTTGTGCTTCCAGTTCCTAGTTGGACGCTCACCCTGCTCTGCTCTATACCAAACGTGAAAGTGAATGTGAGCACTAGCCTCGAAGTAAGGCCCTGATTATCCTGGCAAAACGGGAGGCGTGCAGCAGCTCCATGAGGCCTTCATCGCTGTTCTGCTTTAGTTTCACGGTAGTAAGCTTTCCAAGACTCCTAGGGACTTTGCTTAAGCAACCGTTTCGGTACCAGAACACTGCGTAGAGACAGTAAGCTCTGGTCATGCGTGTATGCTGCGTGTCAACCTAGAAATTGGAGACTGATGGCATAAAGCTTCTTTTCCCATTATGAAAGCTCCGTTCATGCGGCCTCGAAGCTGCCTGAAAAGCATTGTTGTTGCCGGTGTTTTCCTCACTGCCGGCATGGTTCTGAGAAGAAAATGAGTTTTCTCCTAAGAAACCTTGGGTTTCCAGTTCCTTGTTGCAAGCTCACCCTGCTCTGCGCTATACCTAAAGTGAAAGTCAACGTGAGCCCAAGCTTCGAAGTAAGGCCCTGATTATCCTTGCAAAACGAGAGGCGTGCAGCAGCTATTGAGGCGTTCATCATTGTTCTGCTTTAGTTTCAAGGTAGTAAGCTTTTCAACACTCCTAGGGGCCTTGCTTCAGCACCCGTTTCAGTACCAGAACACTGCGTAGAACCAGGAAGCTCTGCTCCTGCGTGTATGCTGCATGTCAACCTAGAAATTAGAGACTGATGGCACAACGCTTGTTTTCCCGTTTTGAAAGCTCCATTCATGCGGCCTCGAAGCTACCTGAAAAGCACTGTTGTTACCGTGCTTTTACTTACAGCCGGCATGGCACATAGAAGAAAATGACTTTTCTCAAAAGAAATCTTGTGCTTCTAGTTCCTAGTTGGAAGCTCACCCTGCTCTACTCTATACCAAACGTGAAAGTCAATGTGAGCACTAGCCTCGAAGTAAGGCCCTGATTATCCTGGCAAAACGGGAGGCGTGCAGCAGCTCCATGAGGCCTTCATCGCTGTTCTGCTTTAGTTTCACGGTAGTAAGCTTTCCAAGACTCCTAGGGACATTGCTTAAGCAACCGTTTCGGTACCAGAACACTGCGTAGAACCAGGAAGCTCTGCTCCTGCGTGTATGCTGCGTGTCAACCTAGAAATTAGAGACTGATGGCACAACGCTTGTTTTCCCCTTTTGAAAGCTCCGTTCATGCGGCCTCGAAGCTACCTGAAAAGCATTGTTGTTGCCGGGGTTTTCCTCACTGCCGGCATGGTTCTGAGAAGAAAATGAGTTTTCTCCTAAGAAACCTTGGGTTTCCAGTTCCTTGTTGGAAGCTCACCCTGCTCTGCGCTATACCTAAAGTGAAAGTCAACGTGAGCCCAAGCTTCGAAGTAAGGCCCTGATTATCCTTGCAAAACGAGAGGCGTGCAGCAGCTCTTGAGGCTTTCATCGTTGTTCTGCCCTAGTTTCAAGGTAGTAAGCTTTTCAACACTCCTAGGGGCCTTGCTTCAGCACCCGTTTCGGTACCAGAACACTGCGTAGAACCAGGAAGCTCTGCTCCTGCGTGTATGCTGCGTGTCAACCTAGAAATTGGAGACTGATGGCATAAGGCTTCTTTTCCCATTATGAAAGCTCCGTTCATGCGGCCTCGAAGCTACCTGAAAAGCATTGTTGTTGCCGGGGTTTTCTTCACTGCCGGCATGGTTCTGAGAAGACAATGAGTTTTCTCCTAAGAAACCTTGGGTTTCCAGTTCCTTGTTGGAAGCTCACCCTGCTCTGCGCTATACCTAAAGTGCCAGTCAACGTGAGCCCAAGCTTCGAAGTAGGCCCTGATTATCCTTGCAGAATGAGAGGCGTGCAGCAGCTCCATGAGGCCTTCATCGTTGTTCTGCTTTAGTTTCAAGGTAGTAAGCTTTTCAACACTCCTAGGGGCCTTGCTTCAGCACCCGTTTCAGTACCAGAACACTGTGTAGAACCAGGAAGCTCTGCTCCTGCGTGTATGCTGCGTGTCAACCTAGAAATTAGAGACTGATGGCACAAGGCTAGTTTTCCCATTATGAAAGCTCCGTTGATGCGGCCCCGAAGCTACCTGAAAAGCACTGTTGTTACCGTGCTTTTACTTACAGCCGGCATGGCTTATAGAAGAAAATGAGTTTTCTCGAAAGAAACCTTGTGCTTCCAGTTCCTAGTTGGAAGCTCACCCTGCTCTACTCTATACCAAACGTGAAAGTCAATGTGAGCACTAGCCTCGAAGTAAGGGACTGATTATCCTGGCATAACGGGAGGCGTGCAGCAGCTCCATGAGGCCTTCATCGCTGTTCTGCTTTAGTTTCACGGTAGTAAGCTTTCCAAGACTCCTAGGGACTTTGCTTAAGCAACCGTTTCGGTACCAGAACACTGCGTAGAGACAGTAAGCTCTGGTCCTGCGTGTATGCTGCGTGTCAACCTAGAAATTGGAGACTGATGGCATAAGGCTTCTTTTCCCATTATGAAAGCTCCGTTCATGCGGCCTCGAAGCTACCTGAAAAGCATTGTTGTTGCCGGGGTTTTCCTCACTGCCGGCATGGTTCTGAGAAGAAAATGAGTTTTCTCCTAAGAAACCTTGGGTTTCCAGTTCCTTGTTGGAAGCTCACCCTGCTCTGCTCTATACCTAAAGTGAAAGTCAACGTGAGCCCAAGCTTCGAAGTAAGGCCCTGATTATCCTTGCAAAACGAGAGGCGTGCAGCAGCTCCATGAGGCCTTCATCGTTGTTCTGCTTTAGTGTCAAGGTAGTAAGCTTTTCAACACTCCTAGGGGCCTTGCTTCAGCACCCGTTTCAGTACCAGAACACTGCGTAGAACCAGGAAGCTCTGCTCCTGCGTGTATGCTGCGTGTCAACCTAGAAATTAGAGACTGATGGCACAAGGCTAGTTTTCCCATTATGAAAGCTCCGTTGATGCGGCTCCGAAGCTACCTGCAAAGCACTGTTGTTACCGTGCTTTTACTTACAGCCGGCATGGCTCATAGAAGAAAATGAGTTTTCTCGAAAGAAACCTTGTGCTTCCAGTTCCTAGTTGGACGCTCACCCTGCTCTGCTCTATACCAAACGTGAAAGTCAATGTGAGAACTAGCCTCGAAGTAAGGCCCTGATTATGCTGGCAAAACGAGAGGCGTGCAGCAGCTCCATGAGGCCTTCATCGCTGTTCTGCTTTAGGTTCACGGTAGTAAGCTTTCCAAGACTCCTAGGGACTTTGCTTAAGCAACCGTTTCGGTACCAGAACACTGCGTAGAGACAGTAAGCTCTGGTCCTGCGTGTATGCTGCGTGTCAACCTAAAAATTGGAGACTGATGGCATAAGACTTCTTTTCCCATTATGAAAGCTCCGTTCATGCGGCCTCGAAGCTACCTGAAAAGCATTGTTGTTGCCGGGGTTTTCTTCACTGCCGGCATGGTTCTGAGAAGACAATGAGTTTTCTCCTAAGAAACCTTGGGTTTCCAGTTCCTTGTTGGAAGCTCACCCTGCTCTGCGCTATACCTAAAGTGACAGTCAACGTGAGCCCAAGCTTCGAAGTAGGCCCTGATTATCCTTGCAAAACGAGAGGCGTGCAGCAGCTCCATGAGGCCTTCATCGTTGTTCTGCTTTAGTTTCAAGGTAGTAAGCTTTTCAACACTCCTAGGGGCCTTGCTTCAGCACCCGTTTTAGTACCAGAACACTGCGTAGAACCAGGAAGCTCTGCTCCTGCGTGTATGCTGCGTGTCAACCTAGAAATTAGAGACTGATGGCACAAGGCTAGTTTTCCCATTATGAAAGCTCCGTTGATGCGGCCCCGAAGCTACCTGAAATGCACTGTTGTTACCGTGCTTTTACTTACAGCCGGCATGGCACATAGAAGAAAATGACTTTTCTCAAAAGAAACCTTGTGCTTCTAGTTCCTATTTGGAAGCTCACCCTGCTCTACTCTATACCAAACGTGAAAGTCAATGTGAGCACTAGCCTCGAAGTAAGGCCCTGATTATCCTGGCATAACGGGAGGCGTGCAGCAGCTCCATGAGGCCTTCATCGCTGTTCTGCTTTAGTTTCACGGTAGTAAGCTTTCCAAGACTCCTAGGGACATTGCTTAAGCAACCGTTTCGGTACCAGAACACTGCGTAGAACCAGGAAGCTCTGCTCCTGCGTGTATGCTGCGTGTCAACCTAGAAATTAGAGACTGATGGCACAACGCTTGTTTTCCCCTTTTGAAAGCTCCGTTCATGCGGCCTCGAAGCTACCTGAAAAGCATTGTTGTTGCCGGGGTTTTCCTCACTGCCGGCATGGTTCTGAGAAGAAAATGAGTTTTCTCCTAAGAAACCTTGGGTTTCCAGTTCCTTGTTGGAAGCTCACCCTGCTCTGCGCTATACCTAAAGTGAAAGTCAACGTGAGCCCAAGCTTCGAAGTAAGGCCCTGATTATCCTTGCAAAACGAGAGGCGTGCAGCAGCTCTTGAGGCTTTCATCGTTGTTCTGCCCTAGTTTCAAGGTAGTAAGCTTTTCAACACTCCTAGGGGCCTTGCTTCAGCACCCGTTTCGGTACCAGAACACTGCGTAGAACCAGGAAGCTCTGCTCCTGCGTGTATGCTGCGTGTCAACCTAGAAATTGGAGACTGATGGCATAAGGCTTCTTTTCCCATTATGAAAGCTCCGTTCATGCGGCCTCGAAGCTACCTGAAAAGCATTGTTGTTGCCGGGGTTTTCTTCACTGCCGGCATGGTTCTGAGAAGACAATGAGTTTTCTCCTAAGAAACCTTGGGTTTCCAGTTCCTTGTTGGAAGCTCACCCTGCTCTGCGCTATACCTAAAGTGCCAGTCAACGTGAGCCCAAGCTTCGAAGTAGGCCCTGATTATCCTTGCAGAATGAGAGGCGTGCAGCAGCTCCATGAGGCCTTCATCGTTGTTCTGCTTTAGTTTCAAGGTAGTAAGCTTTTCAACACTCCTAGGGGCCTTGCTTCAGCACCCGTTTTAGTACCAGAACACTGCGTAGAACCAGGAAGCTCTGCTCCTGCGTGTATGCTGCGTGTCAACCTAGAAATTAGAGAGTGATGGCACAAGGCTAGTTTTCCCATTATGAAAGCTCCGTTGATGCGGCCCCGAAGCTACCTGAAAAGCACTGTTGTTACCGTGCTTTTACTTACAGCCGGCATGGCTTATAGAAGAAAATGAGTTTTCTCGAAAGAAACCTTGTGCTTCCAGTTCCTAGTTGGAAGCTCACCCTGCTCTACTCTATACCAAACGTGAAAGTCAATGTGAGCACTAGCCTCGAAGTAAGGGACTGATTATCCTGGCATAACGGGAGGCGTGCAGCAGCTCCATGAGGCCTTCATCGCTGTTCTGCTTTAGTTTCACGGTAGTAAGCTTTCCAAGACTCCTAGGGACTTTGCTTAAGCAACCGTTTCGGTACCAGAACACTGCGTAGAGACAGTAAGCTCTGGTCCTGCGTGTATGCTGCGTGTCAACCTAGAAATTGGAGACTGATGGCATAAGGCTTCTTTTCCCATTATGAAAGCTCCGTTCATGCGGCCTCGAAGCTACCTGAAAAGCATTGTTGTTGCCGGGGTTTTCCTCACTGCCGGCATGGTTCTGAGAAGAAAATGAGTTTTCTCCTAAGAAACCTTGGGTTTCCAGTTCCTTGTTGGAAGCTCACCCTGCTCTGCTCTATACCTAAAGTGAAAGTCAACGTGAGCCCAAGCTTCGAAGTAAGGCCCTGATTATCCTTGCAAAACGAGAGGCGTGCAGCAGCTCCATGAGGACTTCATCGTTGTTCTGCTTTAGTGTCAAGGTAGTAAGCTTTTCAACACTCCTAGGGGCCTTGCTTCAGCACCCGTTTCAGTACCAGAACACTGCGTAGAACCAGGAAGCTCTGCTCCTGCGTGTATGCTGCGTGTCAACCTAGAAATTAGAGACTGATGGCACAAGGCTAGTTTTCCCATTATGAAAGCTCCGTTGATGCGGCTCCGAAGCTACCTGCAAAGCACTGTTGTTACCGTGCTTTTACTTACAGCCGGCATGGCTCATAGAAGAAAATGAGTTTTCTCGAAAGAAACCTTGTGCTTCCAGTTCCTAGTTGGACGCTCACCCTGCTCTGCTCTATACCAAACGTGAAAGTCAATGTGAGAACTAGCCTCGAAGTAAGGCCCTGATTATGCTGGCAAAACGGGAGGCGTGCAGCAGCTCCATGAGGCCTTCATCGCTGTTCTGCTTTAGGTTCACGGTAGTAAGCTTTCCAAGACTCCTAGGGACTTTGCTTAAGCAACCGTTTCGGTACCAGAACACTGCGTAGAGACAGTAAGCTCTGGTCCTG
This sequence comes from Eubalaena glacialis, assembly GCF_028564815.1. Lineage (NCBI taxonomy): Eukaryota > Metazoa > Chordata > Mammalia > Artiodactyla > Balaenidae > Eubalaena > Eubalaena glacialis. The sequence goes on along the minus strand of NC_083726.1, from coordinate 83,276,591 downwards.
CGTGTATGCTGCGTGTCAACCTAAAAATTGGAGACTGATGGCATAAGACTTCTTTTCCCATTATGAAAGCTCCGTTCATGCGGCCTCGAAGCTACCTGAAAAGCATTGTTGTTGCCGGGGTTTTCTTCACTGCCGGCATGGTTCTGAGAAGACAATGAGTTTTCTCCTAAGAAACCTTGGGTTTCCAGTTCCTTGTTGGAAGCTCACCCTGCTCTGCGCTATACCTAAAGTGACAGTCAACGTGAGCCCAAGCTTCGAAGTAGGCCCTGATTATCCTTGCAAAACGAGAGGCGTGCAGCAGCTCCATGAGGCCTTCATCGTTGTTCTGCTTTAGTTTCAAGGTAGTAAGCTTTTCAACACTCCTAGGGGCCTTGCTTCAGCACCCGTTTTAGTACCAGAACACTGCGTAGAACCAGGAAGCTCTGCTCCTGCGTGTATGCTGCGTGTCAACCTAGAAATTAGAGACTGATGGCACAAGGCTAGTTTTCCCATTATGAAAGCTCCGTTGATGCGGCCCCGAAGCTACCTGAAATGCACTGTTGTTACCGTGCTTTTACTTACAGCCGGCATGGCACATAGAAGAAAATGACTTTTCTCAAAAGAAACCTTGTGCTTCTAGTTCCTATTTGGAAGCTCACCCTGCTCTACTCTATACCAAACGTGAAAGTCAATGTGAGCACTAGCCTCGAAGTAAGGCCCTGATTATCCTGGCATAACGGGAGGCGTGCAGCAGCTCCATGAGGCCTTCATCGCTGTTCTGCTTTAGTTTCACGGTAGTAAGCTTTCCAAGACTCCTAGGGAGTTTGCTTAAGCAACCGTTTCGGTACCAGAACACTGCGTAGAGACAGTAAGCTCTGGTCCTGCGTGCATGCTGCGTGTCAACCTAGAAATTGGAGACTGATGGCATAAGACTTCTTTTCCCATTATGAAAGCTCCGTTCATGCGGCCTCGAAGCTTCCTGAAAAGCATTGTTGTTGCCGGGGTTTTCCTCACTGCCGGCATGGTTCTGAGAAGAAAATGAGTTTTCTCCTAAGAAACCTTGGGTTTCCAGTTCCTTGTTGGAAGCTCACCCTGCTCTGCTCTATACCTAAAGTGAAAGTCAACGTGAGCCCAAGCTTCGAAGTAAGGCCCTGATTATCCTTGGAAAACGAGATGCGTGCAGCAGCTCTTGAGGCGTTCATCGTTGTTCTGCCCTAGTTTCAAGGTAGTAAGCTTTTCAACACTCCTAGGGGCCTTGCTTCAGCACCCGTTTCAGTACCAGAACACTGCGTAGAACCAGGAAGCTCTGCTCCTGCGTGTATGCTGCGTGTCAACCTAGAAATTGGAGACTGATGGCATAAGGCTTCTTTTCCCATTATGAAAGCTCCGTTCATGCGGCCTCGAAGCTACCTGAAAAGCATTGTTGTTGCCGGGGTTTTCTTCACTGCCGGCATGGTTCTGAGAAGACAATGAGTTTTCTCCTAAGAAACCTTGGGTTTCCAGTTCCTTGTTGGAAGCTCACCCTGCTCTACGCTATACCTAAAGTGACAGTCAACGTGAGCCCAAGCTTCGAAGTAGGCCCTGATTATCCTTGCAAAATGAGAGGCGTGCAGCAGCTCCATGAGGCCTTCATCGTTGTTCTGCTTTAGTTTCAAGGTAGTAAGCTTTTCAACACTCCTAGGGGCCTTGCTTCAGCACCCGTTTCAGTACCAGAACACTGCGTAGAACCAGGAAGCTCTGCTCCTGCGTGTATGCTGCGTGTCAACCTAGAAATTAGAGACTGATGGCACAAGGCTAGTTTTCCCATTATGAAAGCTCCGTTGATGCGGCCCCGAAGCTACCTGAAAAGCACTGTTGTTACCGTGCTTTTACTTACAGCTGGCATGGCTCATAGAAGAAAATGAGTTTTCTCGAAAGAAACCTTGTGCTTCCAGTTCCTAGTTGGACGCTCACCCTGCTCTGCTCTATACCAAACGTGAAAGTCAATGTGAGCACTAGCCCCGAAGAAAGGCCCTGATTGTGCTGGCAAAACGGGAGGCGTGCAGCAGCTCCATGAGGCCTTCATCGCTGTTCTGCTTTAGTTTCACGGTAGTAAGCTTTCCAACACTCCTAGGGACTTTGCTTAAGCAACCGTTTCGGTACCAGAACACTGCGTAGAGACAGTAAGCTCTGGTCCTGCGTGTATGCTGCGTGTCAACCTAGAAATTGGAGACTGATGGCATAAGGCTTCTTTTCCCATTATGAAAGCTCCGTTCATGCGGCCTCGAAGCTACCTGAAAAGCATTGTTGTTGCCGGGGATTTTCTTCACTGCCGGCATGGTTCTGAGAAGAAAATGAGTTTTCTCCTAAGAAACCTTGTGTTTCCAGTTCCTTGTTGGAAGCTCACCCTGCTCTGCGCTATACCTAAAGTGACAGTCAACGTGAGCCCAAGTTTCGAAGTAGGCCCTGATTATCCTTGCAAAACGAGAGGCGTGCAGCAGCTCCATGAGGCGTTCATCGTTGTTCTGCTTTAGTTTCAAGGTAGTAAGCTTTTCAACACTCCTAGGGGCCTTGCTTCAGCACCCGTTTCAGTACCAGAACACTGCGTAGAAACAGGAGCTCTGCTCCTGCGTGTATGCTGCGTGTCAACCTAGAAATTACAGACTGATGGCACAAGGCTAGTTTTCCCATTATGAAAGCTCTGTTGATGCGAACCGAAGCTACCTGAAAAGCACTGTTGTTACCGTGCTTTTACTTACAGCCGGCATGGCTCATAGAAGAAAATGAGTTTTCTCGAAAGAAACCTTGTGCTTCCAGTTCCTAGTTGGAAGCTCAACGTGCTCTGCTCTATACCAAAAGTGAAAGTGAATGTGAGCACTAGCCTCGAAGTAAGGCCCTGATTATCCTGGCAAAACGGGAGGCGTGCAGCAGCTCCATGAGGCCTTCATCGCTGTTCTGCTTTAGTTTCACGGTAGTAAGCTTTCCAAGACTCCTAGGGACTTTGCTTAAGCAACCGTTTCGGTACCAGAACACTGCGTAGAGACAGTAAGCTCTGGTCATGCGTGTATGCTGCGTGTCAACCTAGAAATTGGAGACTGATGGCATAAAGCTTCTTTTCCCATTATGAAAGCTCCGTTCATGCGGCCTCGAAGCTACCTGAAAAGCATTGTTGTTGCTGGGGTTTTCCTCACTGCCGGCATGGTTCTGAGAAGAAAATGAGTTTTCTCCTAAGAAACCTTGGGTTTCCAGTTCCTTGTTGCAAGCTCACCCTGCTCTGCGCTATACCTAAAGTGAAAGTCAACGTGAGCCCAAGCTTCGAAGTAAGGCCCTGATTATCCTTGCAAAACGAGAGGCGTGCAGCAGCTATTGAGGCGTTCATCGTTGTTCTGCTTTAGTTTAAAGGTAGTAAGCTTTTCAACACTCCTAGGGGCCTTGCTTCAGCACCCGTTTCAGTACCAGAACACTGCGTAGAACCAGGAAGCTCTGCTCCTGCGTGTATGCTGCATGTCAACCTAGAAATTAGAGACTGATGGCACAACGCTTGTTTTCCCGTTTTGAAAGCTCCATTCATGCGGCCTCGAAGCTACCTGAAAAGCACTGTTGTTACCGTGCTTTTACTTACAGCCGGCATGGCACATAGAAGAAAATGACTGTTCTCAAAAGAAACCTTGTGCTTCTAGTTCCTAGTTGGAAGCTCACCCTGCTCTACTCTATACCAAACGTGAAAGTCAATGTGAGCACTAGCCTCGAAGTAAGGCCCTGATTATCCTGGCAAAACGGGAGTTGTGCAGCAGCTCCATGAGGCCTTCATCGCTGTTCTGCTTTAGTTAAACGGTAGTAAGCTTTCCAAGACTCCTAGGGACATTGCTTAAGCAACCGTTTCGGTACCAGAACACTGCGTAGAGACAGTAAGCTCTGGTCCTGCGTGTATGCTGCGTGTCAACCTAGAAATTGGAGACTGATGGCATAAGGCTTCTTTTCCCATTATGAAAGCTCCGTTCATGCGGCCTCGAAGCTACCTGAAAAGCATTGTTGTTGCCGGGGTTTTCCTCACTGCCGGCATGGTTCTGAGAAGAAAATGAGTTTTCTCCTAAGAAACCTTGGGTTTCCAGTTCCTTGTTGGAAGCTCACCCTGCTCTGCTCTATACCTAAAGTGAAAGTCAACGTGAGCCCAAGCTTCGAAGTAGGCCCTGATTACCCTTGCAAAACGAGAGGCGTGCAGCAGCTCCATGATTCCTTCATCGTTGTTCTGCTTTAGTGTCAAGGTAGTAAGCTTTTCAACACTCCTAGGGGCCTTGCTTCAGCACCCGTTTCAGTACCAGAACACTGCGTAGAACCAGGAAGCTCTGCTCCTGCGTGTATGCTGCGTGTCAACCTAGAAATTAGAGACTGATGGCACAAGGCTAGTTTTCCCATTATGAAAGCTCCGTTCATGCGGCCTCGAAGCTACCTGAAAAGCATTGTTGTTGCCGGGGTTTTCCTCACTGCCGGCATGGTTCTGAGAAGAAAATGAGTTTTCTCCTAAGAAACCTTGGGTTTCCAGTTCCTTGTTGGAAGCTCACCCTGCTCTGCTCTATACCTAAAGTGAAAGTCAACGTGAGCCCAAGCTTCGAAGTAAGGCCCTGATTATCCTTGCAAAACGAGAGGCGTGCAGCAGCTCCATGAGGCCTTCATCGTTGTTCTGCTTTAGTGTCAAGGTAGTAAGCTTTTCAACACTCCTAGGGGCCTTGCTTCAGCACCCGTTTCAGTACCAGAACACTGCGTAGAACCAGGAAGCTCTGCTCCTGCGTGTATGCTGCGTGTCAACCTAGAAATTAGAGACTGATGGCACAAGGCTAGTTTTCCCATTATGAAAGCTCCGTTGATGCGGCCCCGAAGCTACCTGAAAAGCACTGTTGTTACCGTGCTTTTACTTACAGCCGGCATGGCTCATAGAAGAAAATGAGTTTTCTCGAAAGAAACCTTGTGCTTCCAGTTCCTAGTTGGAAGCTCACCCTGCTCTACTCTATACCAAACGTGAAAGTCAATGTGAGCACTAGCCTCGAAGTAAGGCCCTGATTATCCTGGCAAAACGGGAGGCGTGCAGCAGCTCCATGAGGCCTTCATCGCTGTTCTGCTTTAGTTTCACGGTAGTAAGCTTTCCAAGACTCCTAGGGACTTTGCTTAAGCAACCGTTTCGGTACCAGAACACTGCGTAGAGACAGTAAGCTCTGGTCCTGCGTGTATGCTGCGTGTCAACCTAGAAATTGGAGACTGATGGCATAAGGCTTCTTTTCCCATTATGAAAGCTCCGTTCATGCGGCCTCGAAGCTACCTGAAAAGCATTGTTGTTGCCGGGGTTTTCCTCACTGCCGGCATGGTTCTGAGAAGAAAATGAGTTTTCTCCTAAGAAACCTTGGGTTTCCAGTTCCTTGTTGGAAGCTCATCCTGCTCTGCTCTATACCTAAAGTGAAAGTCAACGTGAGCCCAAGCTTCGAAGTAAGGCCCTGATTATCCTTGCAAAACGAGAGGCGTGCAGCAGCTCCATGAGGCCTTCATCGTTGTTCTGCTTTAGTGTCAAGGTAGTAAGCTTTTCAACACTCCTAGGGGCCTTGCTTCAGCACCCGTTTCAGTACCAGAACACTGCGTAGAACCAGGAAGCTCTGCTCCTGCGTGTATGCTGCGTGTCAACCTAGAAATTAGAGACTGATGGCACAAGGCTAGTTTTCCCATTATGAAAGCTCCGTTGATGCGGCCCCGAAGCTACCTGAAAAGCACTGTTGTTACCGTGCTTTTACTTACAGCCGGCATGGCTCTTAGAAGAAAATGAGTTTTCTCGAAAGAAACCTTGTGCTTCCAGTTCCTAGTTGGACGCTCACCCTGCTCTGCTCTATACCAAACGTGAAAGTCAATGTGAGCACTAGCCTCGAAGTAAGGCCCTGATTATGCTGGCAAAACGGGAGGCGTGCAGCAGCTCCATGAGGCCTTCATCGCTGTTCTGCTTTAGTTTCACGGTAGTAAGCTTTCCAAGACTCCTAGGGACTTTGCTTAAGCAACCGTTTCGGTACCAGAACACTGCGTAGAGACAGTAAGCTCTGGTCCTGCGTGTATGCTGCGTGTCAACCTAGAAATTGGAGACTGATGGCATAAGGCTTCTTTTCCCATTATGAAAGCTCCGTTCATGCGGCCTCGAAGCTACCTGAAAAGCATTGTTGTTGCCGGGGTTTTCCTCACTGCCGGCATGGTTCTGAGAAGAAAATGAGTTTTCTCCTAAGAAACCTTGGGTTTCCAGTTCCTTGTTGGAAGCTCACCCTGCTCTGCTCTATACCTAAAGTGAAAGTCAACGTGAGCCCAAGCTTCGAAGTAAGGCCCTGATTATCCTTGCAAAACGAGAGGCGTGCAGCAGCTCCATGAGGCCTTCATCGTTGTTCTGCTTTAGTGTCAAGGTAGTAAGCTTTTCAACACTCCTAGGGGCCTTGCTTCAGCACCCGTTTCAGTACCAGAACACTGCGTAGAACCAGGAAGCTCTGCTCCTGCGTGTATGCTGCGTGTCAACCTAGAAATTAGAGACTGATGGCACAAGGCTAGTTTTCCCATTATGAAAGCTCCGTTGATGCGGCCCCGAAGCTACCTGAAAAGCACTGTTGTTACCGTGCTTTTACTTACAGCCGGCATGGCTCATAGAAGAAAATGAGTTTTCTCGAAAGAAACCTTGTGCTTCCAGTTCCTAGTTGGACGCTCACCCTGCTCTGCTCTATACCAAACGTGAAAGTCAATGTGAGCACTAGCCTCGAAGTAAGGCCCTGATTATCCTGGCAAAACGGGAGGCGTGCAGCAGCTCCATGAGGCCTTCATCGCTGTTCTGCTTTAGTTTCACGGTAGTAAGCTTTCCAAGACTCCTAGGGACTTTGCTTAAGCAACCGTTTCGGTACCAGAACACTGCGTAGAGACAGTAAGCTCTGGTCCTGCGTGTATGCTGCGTGTCAACCTAGAAATTGGAGACTGATGGCATAAGGCTTCTTTTCCCATTATGAAAGCTCCGTTCATGCGGCCTCGAAGCTACCTGAAAAGCATTGTTGTTGCCGGGGTTTTCCTCACTGCCGGCATGGTTCTGAGAAGAAAATGAGTTTTCTCCTAAGAAACCTTGGGTTTCCAGTTCCTTGTTGGAAGCTCACCCTGCTCTGCTCTATACCTAAAGTGAAAGTCAACGTGAGCCCAAGCTTCGAAGTAAGGCCCTGATTATCCTTGCACAACGAGAGGCGTGCAGCAGCTCCATGAGGCCTTCATCGTTGTTCTGCTTTAGTGTCAAGGTAGTAAGCTTTTCAACACTCCTAGGGGCCTTGCTTCAGCACCCGTTTCAGTACCAGAACACTGCGTAGAACCAGGAAGCTCTGCTCCTGCGTGTATGCTGCGTGTCAACCTAGAAATTAGAGACTGATGGCACAAGGCTAGTTTTCCCATTATGAAAGCTCCGTTGATGCGGCCCCGAAGCTACCTGAAAAGCACTGTTGTTACCGTGCTTTTACTTACAGCCGGCATGGCTCTTAGAAGAAAATGAGTTTTCTCGAAAGAAACCTTGTGCTTCCAGTTCCTAGTTGGACGCTCACCCTGCTCTGCTCTATACCAAACGTGAAAGTCAATGTGAGCACTAGCCTCGAAGTAAGGCCCTGATTATCCTGGCAAAACGGGAGGCGTGCAGCAGCTCCATGAGGCCTTCATCGCTGTTCTGCTTTAGTTTCACGGTAGTAAGCTTTCCAAGACTCCTAGGGACTTTGCTTAAGCAACCGTTTCGGTACCAGAACACTGCGTAGAGACAGTAAGCTCTGGTCCTGCGTGTATGCTGCGTGTCAACCTAGAAATTGGAGACTGATGGCATAAGGCTTCTTTTCCCATTATGAAAGCTCCGTTCATGCGGCCTCGAAGCTACCTGAAAAGCATTGTTGTTGCCGGGGTTTTCCTCACTGCCGGCATGGTTCTGAGAAGAAAATGAGTTTTCTCCTAAGAAACCTTGGGTTTCCAGTTCCTTGTTGGAAGCTCACCCTGCTCTGCTCTATACCTAAAGTGAAAGTCAACGTGAGCCCAAGCTTCGAAGTAAGGCCCTGATTATCCTTGCAAAACGAGAGGCGTGCAGCAGCTCCATGAGGCCTTCATCGTTGTTCTGCTTTAGTGTCAAGGTAGTAAGCTTTTCAACACTCCTAGGGGCCTTGCTTCAGCACCCGTTTCAGTACCAGAACACTGCGTAGAACCAGGAAGCTCTGCTCCTGCGTGTATGCTGCGTGTCAACCTAGAAATTAGAGACTGATGGCACAAGGCTAGTTTTCCCATTATGAAAGCTCCGTTGATGCGGCCCCGAAGCTACCTGAAAAGCACTGTTGTTACCGTGCTTTTACTTACAGCCGGCATGGCTCATAGAAGAAAATGAGTTTTCTCGAAAGAAACCTTGTGCTTCCAGTTCCTAGTTGGACGCTCACCCTGCTCTGCTCTATACCAAACGTGAAAGTCAATGTGAGCACTAGCCTCGAAGTAAGGCCCTGATTATCCTGGCAAAACGGGAGGCGTGCAGCAGCTCCATGAGGCCTTCATCGCTGTTCTGCTTTAGTTTCACGGTAGTAAGCTTTCCAAGACTCCTAGGGACTTTGCTTAAGCAACCGTTTCGGTACCAGAACACTGCGTAGAGACAGTAAGCTCTGGTCCTGCGTGTATGCTGCGTGTCAACCTAGAAATTGGAGACTGATGGCATAAGGCTTCTTTTCCCATTATGAAAGCTCCGTTCATGCGGCCTCGAAGCTACCTGAAAAGCATTGTTGTTGCCGGGGTTTTCCTCACTGCCGGCATGGTTCTGAGAAGAAAATGAGTTTTCTCCTAAGAAACCTTGGGTTTCCAGTTCCTTGTTGGAAGCTCACCCTGCTCTGCTCTATACCTAAAGTGAAAGTCAACGTGAGCCCAAGCTTCGAAGTAAGGCCCTGATTATCCTTGCACAACGAGAGGCGTGCAGCAGCTCCATGAGGCTTTCATCGTTGTTCTGCTTTAGTGTCAAGGTAGTAAGCTTTTCAACACTCCTAGGGGCCTTGCTTCAGCACCCGTTTCAGTACCAGAACACTGCGTAGAACCAGGAAGCTCTGCTCCTGCGTGTATGCTGCGTGTCAACCTAGAAATTAGAGACTGATGGCACAAGGCTAGTTTTCCCATTATGAAAGCTCCGTTGATGCGGCCCCGAAGCTACCTGAAAAGCACTGTTGTTACCGTGCTTTTACTTACAGCCGGCATGGCTCTTAGAAGAAAATGAGTTTTCTCGAAAGAAACCTTGTGCTTCCAGTTCCTAGTTGGACGCTCACCCTGCTCTGCTCTATACCAAACGTGAAAGTCAATGTGAGCACTAGCCTCGAAGTAAGGCCCTGATTATCCTGGCAAAACGGGAGGCGTGCAGCAGCTCCATGAGGCCTTCATCGCTGTTCTGCTTTAGTTTCACGGTAGTAAGCTTTCCAAGACTCCTAGGGACTTTGCTTAAGCAACCGTTTCGGTACCAGAACACTGCGTAGAGACAGTAAGCTCTGGTCCTGCGTGTATGCTGCGTGTCAACCTAGAAATTGGAGACTGATGGCATAAGGCTTCTTTTCCCATTATGAAAGCTCCGTTCATGCGGCCTCGAAGCTACCTGAAAAGCATTGTTGTTGCCGGGGTTTTCCTCACTGCCGGCATGGTTCTGAGAAGAAAATGAGTTTTCTCCTAAGAAACCTTGGGTTTCCAGTTCCTTGTTGGAAGCTCACCCTGCTCTGCTCTATACCTAAAGTGAAAGTCAACGTGAGCCCAAGCTTCGAAGTAAGGCCCTGATTATCCTTGCAAAACGAGAGGCGTGCAGCAGCTCCATGAGGCCTTCATCGTTGTTCTGCTTTAGTGTCAAGGTAGTAAGCTTTTCAACACTCCTAGGGGCCTTGCTTCAGCACCCGTTTCAGTACCAGAACACTGCGTAGAACCAGGAAGCTCTGCTCCTGCGTGTATGCTGCGTGTCAACCTAGAAATTAGAGACTGATGGCACAAGGCTAGTTTTCCCATTATGAAAGCTCCGTTGATGCGGCCCCGAAGCTACCTGAAAAGCACTGTTGTTACCGTGCTTTTACTTACAGCCGGCATGGCTCATAGAAGAAAATGAGTTTTCTCGAAAGAAACCTTGTGCTTCCAGTTCCTAGTTGGACGCTCACCCTGCTCTGCTCTATACCAAACGTGAAAGTCAATGTGAGCACTAGCCTCGAAGTAAGGCCCTGATTATCCTGGCAAAACGGGAGGCATGCAGCAGCTCCATGAGGCCTTCATCGCTGTTCTGCTTTAGTTTCACGGTAGTAAGCTTTCCAAGACTCCTAGGGACTTTGCTTAAGCAACCGTTTCGGTACCAGAACACTGCGTAGAGACAGTAAGCTCTGGTCCTGCGTGTATGCTGCGTGTCAACCTAGAAATTGGAGACTGATGGCATAAGGCTTCTTTTCCCATTATGAAAGCTCCGTTCATGCGGCCTCGAAGCTACCTGAAAAGCATTGTTGTTGCCGGGGTTTTCCTCACTGCCGGCATGGTTCTGAGAAGAAAATGAGTTTTCTCCTAAGAAACCTTGGGTTTCCAGTTCCTTGTTGGAAGCTCACCCTGCTCTGCTCTATACCTAAAGTGAAAGTCAACGTGAGCCCAAGCTTCGAAGTAAGGCCCTGATTATCCTTGCAAAACGAGAGGCGTGCAGCAGCTCCATGAGGCCTTCATCGTTGTTCTGCTTTAGTGTCAAGGTAGTAAGCTTTTCAACACTCCTAGGGGCCTTGCTTCAGCACCCGTTTCAGTACCAGAACACTGCGTAGAACCAGGAAGCTCTGCTCCTGCGTGTATGCTGCGTGTCAACCTAGAAATTAGAGACTGATGGCACAAGGCTAGTTTTCCCATTATGAAAGCTCCGTTGATGCGGCCCCGAAGCTACCTGGAAAGCACTGTTGTTACCGTGCTTTTACTTACAGCCGGCATGGCTCTTAGAAGAAAATGAGTTTTCTCGAAAGAAACCTTGTGCTTCCAGTTCCTAGTTGGACGCTCACCCTGCTCTGCTCTATACCAAACGTGAAAGTCAATGTGAGCACTAGCCTCGAAGTAAGGCCCTGATTATGCTGGCAAAACGGGAGGCGTGCAGCAGCTCCATGAGGCCTTCATCGCTGTTCTGCTTTAGTTTCACTGTAGTAAGCTTTCCAAGACTCCTAGGGACTTTGCTTAAGCAACCGTTTCGGTACCAGAACACTGCGTAGAGACAGTAAGCTCTGGTCCTGCGTGTATGCTGCGTGTCAACCTAGAAATTGGAGACTGATGGCATAAGGCTTCTTTTCCCATTATGAAAGCTCCGTTCATGCGGCCTCGAAGCTACCTGAAAAGCATTGTTGTTGCCGGGGTTTTCCTCACTGCCGGCATGGTTCTGAGAAGAAAATGAGTTTTCTCCTAAGAAACCTTGGGTTTCCAGTTCCTTGTTGGAAGCTCACCCTGCTCTGCTCTATACCTAAAGTGAAAGTCAACATGAGCCCAAGCTTCGAAGTAAGGCCCTGATTATCCTTGCAAAACGAGAGGCGTGCAGCAGCTCCATGAGGCCTTCATCGTTGTTCTGCTTTAGTGTCAAGGTAGTAAGCTTTTCAACACTCCTAGGGGCCTTGCTTCAGCACCCGTTTCAGTACCAGAACACTGCGTAGAACCAGGAAGCTCTGCTCCTGCGTGTATGCTGCGTGTCAACCTAGAAATTAGAGACTGATGGCACAAGGCTAGTTTTCCCATTATGAAAGCTCCGTTGATGCGGCCCCGAAGCTACCTGAAAAGCACTGTTGTTACCGTGCTTTTACTTACAGCCGGCATGGCTCATAGAAGAAAATGAGTTTTCTCGAAAGAAACCTTGTGCTTCCAGTTCCTAGTTGGACGCTCACCCTGCTCTGCTCTATACCAAACGTGAAAGTCAATGTGAGCACTAGCCTCGAAGTAAGGCCCTGATTATGCTGGCAAAACGGGAGGCGTGCAGCAGCTCCATGAGGCCTTCATCGCTGTTCTGCTTTAGTTTCACGGTAGTAAGCTTTCCAAGACTCCTAGGGACTTTGCTTAAGCAACCGTTTCGGTACCAGAACACTGCGTAGAGACAGTAAGCTCTGGTCCTGCGTGTATGCTGCGTGTCAACCTAGAAATTGGAGACTGATGGCATAAGGCTTCTTTTCCCATTATGAAAGCTCCGTTCATGCGGCCTCGAAGCTACCTGAAAAGCATTGTTGTTGCCGGGGTTTTCCTCACTGCCGGCATGGTTCTGAGAAGAAAATGAGTTTTCTCCTAAGAAACCTTGGGTTTCCAGTTCCTTGTTGGAAGCTCACCCTGCTCTGCTCTATACCTAAAGTGAAAGTCAACGTGAGCCCAAGCTTCGAAGTAAGGCCCTGATTATCCTTGCAAAACGAGAGGCGTGCAGCAGCTCCATGAGGCCTTCATCGTTGTTCTGCTTTAGTGTCAAGGTAGTAAGCTTTTCAACACTCCTAGGGGCCTTGCTTCAGCACCCGTTTCAGTACCAGAAAACTGCGTAGAACCAGGAAGCTCTGCTCCTGCGTGTATGCTGCGTGTCAACCTAGAAATTAGAGACTGATGGCACAAGGCTAGTTTTCCCATTATGAAAGCTCCGTTGATGCGGCCCCGAAGCTACCTGGAAAGCACTGTTGTTACCGTGCTTTTACTTACAGCCGGCATGGCTCTTAGAAGAAAATGAGTTTTCTCGAAAGAAACCTTGTGCTTCCAGTTCCTAGTTGGACGCTCACCCTGCTCTGCTCTATACCAAACGTGAAAGTCAATGTGAGCACTAGCCTCGAAGTAAGGCCCTGATTATGCTGGCAAAACGGGAGGCGTGCAGCAGCTCCATGAGGCCTTCATCGCTGTTCTGCTTTAGTTTCACGGTAGTAAGCTTTCCAAGACTCCTAGGGACTTTGCTTAAGCAACCGTTTCGGTACCAGAACACTGCGTAGAGACAGTAAGCTCTGGTCCTGCGTGTATGCTGCGTGTCAACCTAGAAATTGGAGACTGATGGCATAAGGCTTCTTTTCCCATTATGAAAGCTCCGTTCATGCGGCCTCGAAGCTACCTGAAAAGCATTGTTGTTGCCGGGGTTTTCCTCACTGCCGGCATGGTTCTGAGAAGAAAATGAGTTTTCTCCTAAGAAACCTTGGGTTTCCAGTTCCTTGTTGGAAGCTCACCCTGCTCTGCTCTATACCTAAAGTGAAAGTCAACGTGAGCCCAAGCTTCGAAGTAAGGCCCTGATTATCCTTGCAAAACGAGAGGCGTGCAGCAGCTCCATGAGGCCTTCATCGTTGTTCTGCTTTAGTGTCAAGGTAGTAAGCTTTTCAACACTCCTAGGGGCCTTGCTTCAGCACCCGTTTCAGTACCAGAACACTGCGTAGAACCAGGAAGCTCTGCTCCTGCGTGTATGCTGCGTGTCAACCTAGAAATTAGAGACTGATGGCACAAGGCTAGTTTTCCCATTATGAAAGCTCCGTTGATGCGGCCCCGAAGCTACCTGAAAAGCACTGTTGTTACCGTGCTTTTACTTACAGCCGGCATGGCTCATAGAAGAAAATGAGTTTTCTCGAAAGAAACCTTGTGCTTCCAGTTCCTAGTTGGACGCTCACCCTGCTCTGCTCTATACCAAACGTGAAAGTCAATGTGAGCACTAGCCTCGAAGTAAGGCCCTGATTATGCTGGCAAAACGGGAGGCGTGCAGCAGCTCCATGAGGCCTTCATCGCTGTTCTGCTTTAGTTTCACGGTAGTAAGCTTTCCAAGACTCCTAGGGACTTTGCTTAAGCAACCGTTTCGGTACCAGAACACTGCGTAGAGACAGTAAGCTCTGGTCCTGCGTGTATGCTGCGTGTCAACCTAGAAATTGGAGACTGATGGCATAAGGCTTCTTTTCCCATTATGAAAGCTCCGTTCATGCGGCCTCGAAGCTACCTGAAAAGCATTGTTGTTGCCGGGGTTTTCCTCACTGCCGGCATGGTTCTGAGAAGAAAATGAGTTTTCTCCTAAGAAACCTTGGGTTTCCAGTTCCTTGTTGGAAGCTCACCCTGCTCTGCTCTATACCTAAAGTGAAAGTCAACGTGAGCCCAAGCTTCGAAGTAAGGCCCTGATTATCCTTGCAAAACGAGAGGCGTGCAGCAGCTCCATGAGGCCTTCATCGTTGTTCTGCTTTAGTGTCAAGGTAGTAAGCTTTTCAACACTCCTAGGGGCCTTGCTTCAGCACCCGTTTCAGTACCAGAACACTGCGTAGAACCAGGAAGCTCTGCTCCTGCGTGTATGCTGCGTGTCAACCTAGAAATTAGAGACTGATGGCACAAGGCTAGTTTTCCCATTATGAAAGCTCCGTTGATGCGGCCCCGAAGCTACCTGAAAAGCACTGTTGTTACCGTGCTTTTACTTACAGCCGGCATGGCTCATAGAAGAAAATGAGTTTTCTCGAAAGAAACCTTGTGCTTCCAGTTCCTAGTTGGACGCTCACCCTGCTCTGCTCTATACCAAACGTGAAAGTCAATGTGAGCACTAGCCTCGAAGTAAGGCCCTGATTATGCTGGCAAAACGGGAGGCGTGCAGCAGCTCCATGAGGCCTTCATCGCTGTTCTGCTTTAGTTTCACGGTAGTAAGCTTTCCAAGACTCCTAGGGACTTTGCTTAAGCAACCGTTTCGGTACCAGAACACTGCGTAGAGACAGTAAGCTCTGGTCCTGCGTGTATGCTGCGTGTCAACCTAGAAATTGGAGACTGATGGCATAAGGCTTCTTTTCCCATTATGAAAGCTCCGTTCATGCGGCCTCGAAGCTACCTGAAAAGCATTGTTGTTGCCGGGGTTTTCCTCACTGCCGGCATGGTTCTGAGAAGAAAATGAGTTTTCTCCTAAGAAACCTTGGGTTTCCAGTTCCTTGTTGGAAGCTCACCCTGCTCTGCTCTATACCTAAAGTGAAAGTCAACGTGAGCCCAAGCTTCGAAGTAAGGCCCTGATTATCCTTGCAAAACGAGAGGCGTGCAGCAGCTCCATGAGGCCTTCATCGTTGTTCTGCTTTAGTGTCAAGGTAGTAAGCTTTTCAACACTCCTAGGGGCCTTGCTTCAGCACCCGTTTCAGTACCAGAACACTGCGTAGAACCAGGAAGCTCTGCTCCTGCGTGTATGCTGCGTGTCAACCTAGAAATTAGAGACTGATGGCACAAGGCTAGTTTTCCCATTATGAAAGCTCCGTTGATGCGGCCCCGAAGCTACCTGAAAAGCACTGTTGTTACCGTGCTTTTACTTACAGCCGGCATGGCTCATAGAAGAAAATGAGTTTTCTCGAAAGAAACCTTGTGCTTCCAGTTCCTAGTTGGAAGCTCACCCTGCTCTGCTCTATACCAAACGTGAAAGTCAATGTGAGCACTAGCCTCGAAGTAAGGCCCTGATTATGCTGGCAAAACGGGAGGCGTGCAGCAGCTCCATGAGGCCTTCATCGCTGTTCTGCTTTAGTTTCACGGTAGTAAGCTTTCCAAGACTCCTAGGGACTTTGCTTAAGCAACCGTTTCGGTACCAGAACACTGCGTAGAGACAGTAAGCTCTGGTCCTGCGTGTATGCTGCGTGTCAACCTAGAAATTGGAGACTGATGGCATAAGGCTTCTTTTCCCATTATGAAAGCTCCGTTCATGCGGCCTCGAAGCTACCTGAAAAGCATTGTTGTTGCCGGGGTTTTCCTCACTGCCGGCATGGTTCTGAGAAGAAAATGAGTTTTCTCCTAAGAAACCTTGGGTTTCCAGTTCCTTGTTGGAAGCTCACCCTGCTCTGCTCTATACCTAAAGTGAAAGTCAACGTGAGCCCAAGCTTCGAAGTAAGGCCCTGATTATCCTTGCAAAACGAGAGGCGTGCAGCAGCTCCATGAGGCCTTCATCGTTGTTCTGCTTTAGTGTCAAGGTAGTAAGCTTTTCAACACTCCTAGGGGCCTTGCTTCAGCACCCGTTTCAGTACCAGAACACTGAGTAGAACCAGGAAGCTCTGCTCCTGCGTGTATGCTGCGTGTCAACCTAGAAATTAGAGACTGATGGCACAAGGCTAGTTTTCCCATTATGAAAGCTCCGTTGATGCGGCCCCGAAGCTACCTGAAAAGCACTGTTGTTACCGTGCTTTTACTTACAGCCGGCATGGCTCTTAGAAGAAAATGAGTTTTCTCGAAAGAAACCTTGTGCTTCCAGTTCCTAGTTGGACGCTCACCCTGCTCTGCTCTATACCAAACGTGAAAGTCAATGTGAGCACTAGCCTCGAAGTAAGGCCCTGATTATCCTGGCAAAACGGGAGGCGTGCAGCAGCTCCATGAGGCCTTCATCGCTGTTCTGCTTTAGTTTCACGGTAGTAAGCTTTCCAAGACTCCTAGGGACTTTGCTTAAGCAACCGTTTCGGTACCAGAACACTGCGTAGAGACAGTAAGCTCTGGTCCTGCGTGTATGCTGCGTGTCAACCTAGAAATTGGAGACTGATGGCATAAGGCTTCTTTTCCCATTATGAAAGCTCCGTTCATGCGGCCTCGAAGCTACCTGAAAAGCATTGTTGTTGCCGGGGTTTTCCTCACTGCCGGCATGGTTCTGAGAAGAAAATGAGTTTTCTCCTAAGAAACCTTGGGTTTCCAGTTCCTTGTTGGAAGCTCACCCTGCTCTGCTCTATACCTAAAGTGAAAGTCAACGTGAGCCCAAGCTTCGAAGTAAGGCCCTGATTATCCTTGCAAAACGAGAGGCGTGCAGCAGCTCCATGAGGCCTTCATCGTTGTTCTGCTTTAGTGTCAAGGTAGTAAGCTTTTCAACACTCCTAGGGGCCTTGCTTCAGCACCCGTTTCAGTACCAGAACACTGCGTAGAACCAGGAAGCTCTGCTCCTGCGTGTATGCTGCGTGTCAACCTAGAAATTAGAGACTGATGGCACAAGGCTAGTTTCCCCATTATGAAAGCTCCGTTGATGCGACCCCGAAGCTACCTGAAAAGCACTGTTGTTACCGTGCTTTTACTTACAGCCGGCATGGCTCATAGAAGAAAATGAGTTTTCTCGAAAGAAACCTTGTGCTTCCAGTTCCTAGTTGGACGCTCACCCTGCTCTGCTCTATACCAAACGTGAAAGTCAATGTGAGCACTAGCCTCGAAGTAAGGCCCTGATTATCCTGGCAAAACGGGAGGCGTGCAGCAGCTCCATGAGGCCTTCATCGCTGTTCTGCTTTAGTTTAACGGTAGTAAGCTTTCCAAGACTCCTAGGGACTTTGCTTAAGCAACCGTTTCGGTACCAGAACACTGCGTAGAGACAGTAAGCTCTGGTCCTGCGTGTATGCTGCGTGTCAACCTAGAAATTGGAGACTGATGGCATAAGGCTTCTTTTCCCATTATGAAAGCTCCGTTCATGCGGCCTCGAAGCTACCTGAAAAGCATTGTTGTTGCCGGGGTTTTCCTCACTGCCGGCATGGTTCTGAGAAGAAAATGAGTTTTCTCCTAAGAAACCTTGGGTTTCCAGTTCCTTGTTGGAAGCTCACCCTGCTCTGCTCTATACCTAAAGTGAAAGTCAACGTGAGCCCAAGCTTCGAAGTAAGGCCCTGATTATCCTTGCAAAACGAGAGGCGTGCAGCAGCTCCATGAGGCCTTCATCGTTGTTCTGCTTTAGTGTCAAGGTAGTAAGCTTTTCAACACTCCTAGGGGCCTTGCTTCAGCACCCGTTTCAGTACCAGAAAACTGCGTAGAACCAGGAAGATCTGCTCCTGCGTGTATGCTGCGTGTCAACCTAGAAATTAGAGACTGATGGCACAAGGCTAGTTTTCCCATTATGAAAGCTCCGTTGATGCGGCCCCGAAGCTACCTGAAAAGCACTGTTGTTACCGTGCTTTTACTTACAGCTGGCATGGCTCTTAGAAGAAAATGAGTTTTCTCGAAAGAAACCTTGTGCTTCCAGTTCCTAGTTGGAAGCTCACCCTGCTCTGCTCTATACCAAACGTGAAAGTCAATGTGAGCACTACGCTCGAAGTAAGGCCCTGATTATGCTGGCAAAACGGGAGGCGTGCAGCAGCTCCATGAGGCCTTCATCGCTGTTCTGCTTTAGTTTCACGGTAGTAAGCTTTCCAAGACTCCTAGGGACTTTGCTTAAGCAACCGTTTCGGTACCAGAACACTGCGTAGAGACAGTAAGCTCTGGTCCTGCGTGTATGCTGCGTGTCAACCTAGAAATTGGAGACTGATGGCATAAGGCTTCTTTTCCCATTATGAAAGCTCCGTTCATGCGGCCTCGAAGCTACCTGAAAAGCATTGTTGTTGCCGGGGTTTTCCTCACTGCCGGCATGGTTCTGAGAAGAAAATGAGTTTTCTCCTAAGAAACCTTGGGTTTCCAGTTCCTTGTTGGAAGCTCACCCTGCTCTGCTCTATACCTAAAGTGAAAGTCAACGTGAGCCCAAGCTTCGAAGTAAGGCCCTGATTATCCTTGCAAAACGAGAGGCGTGCAGCAGCTCCATGAGGCCTTCATCGTTGTTCTGCTTTAGTGTCAAGGTAGTAAGCTTTTCAACACTCCTAGGGGCCTTGCTTCAGCACCCGTTTCAGTACCAGAACACTGCGTAGAACCAGGAAGCTCTGCTCCTGCGTGTATGCTGCGTGTCAACCTAGAAATTAGAGACTGATGGCACAAGGCTAGTTTTCCCATTATGAAAGCTCCGTTGATGCGGCCCCGAAGCTACCTGAAAAGCACTGTTGTTACCGTGCTTTTACTTACAGCTGGCATGGCTCTTAGAAGAAAATGAGTTTTCTCGAAAGAAACCTTGTGCTTCCAGTTCCTAGTTGGACGCTCACCCTGCTCTGCTCTATACCAAACGTGAAAGTCAATGTGAGCACTAGCCTCGAAGTAAGGCCCTGATTATGCTGGCAAAACGGGAGGCGTGCAGCAGCTCCATGAGGCCTTCATCGCTGTTCTGCTTTAGTTTCACGGTAGTAAGCTTTCCAAGACTCCTAGGGACTTTGCTTAAGCAACCGTTTCGGTACCAGAACACTGCGTAGAGACAGTAAGCTCTGGTCCTGCGTGTATGCTGCGTGTCAACCTAGAAATTGGAGACTGATGGCATAAGGCTTCTTTTCCCATTATGAAAGCTCCGTTCATGCGGCCTCGAAGCTACCTGAAAAGCATTGTTGTTGCCGGGGTTTTCCTCACTGCCGGCATGGTTCTGAGAAGAAAATGAGTTTTCTCCTAAGAAACCTTGGGTTTCCAGTTCCTTGTTGGAAGCTCACCCTGCTCTGCTCTATACCTAAAGTGAAAGTCAACGTGAGCCCAAGCTTCGAAGTAAGGCCCTGATTATCCTTGCAAAACGAGAGGCGTGCAGCAGCTCCATGAGGCCTTCATCGTTGTTCTGCTTTAGTGTCAAGGTAGTAAGCTTTTCAACACTCCTAGGGGCCTTGCTTCAGCACCCGTTTCAGTACCAGAACACTGCGTAGAACCAGGAAGCTCTGCTCCTGCGTGTATGCTGCGTGTCAACCTAGAAATTAGAGACTGATGGCACAAGGCTAGTTTTCCCATTATGAAAGCTCCGTTGATGCGGCCCCGAAGCTACCTGAAAAGCACTGTTGTTACCGTGCTTTTACTTACAGCCGGCATGGCTCATAGAAGAAAATGAGTTTTCTCGAAAGAAACCTTGTGCTTCCAGTTCCTAGTTGGACGCTCACCCTGCTCTGCTCTATACCAAACGTGAAAGTCAATGTGAGCACTACCCTCGAAGTAAGGCCCTGATTATGCTGGCAAAACGGGAGGCGTGCAGCAGCTCCATGAGGCCTTCATCGCTGTTCTGCTTTAGTTTCACGGTAGTAAGCTTTCCAAGACTCCTAGGGACTTTGCTTAAGCAACCGTTTCGGTACCAGAACACTGCGTAGAGACAGTAAGCTCTGGTCCTGCGTGTATGCTGCGTGTCAACCTAGAAATTGGAGACTGATGGCATAAGGCTTCTTTTCCCATTATGAAAGCTCCGTTCATGCGGCCTCGAAGCTACCTGAAAAGCATTGTTGTTGCCGGGGTTTTCCTCACTGCCGGCATGGTTCTGAGAAGAAAATGAGTTTTCTCCTAAGAAACCTTGGGTTTCCAGTTCCTTGTTGGAAGCTCACCCTGCTCTGCTCTATACCTAAAGTGAAAGTCAACGTGAGCCCAAGCTTCGAAGTAAGGCCCTGATTATCCTTGCAAAACGAGAGGCGTGCAGCAGCTCCATGAGGCCTTCATCGTTGTTCTGCTTTAGTGTCAAGGTAGTAAGCTTTTCAACACTCCTAGGGGCCTTGCTTCAGCACCCGTTTCAGTACCAGAACACTGCGTAGAACCAGGAAGCTCTGCTCCTGCGTGTATGCTGCGTGTCAACCTAGAAATTAGAGACTGATGGCACAAGGCTAGTTTTCGCATTATGAAAGCTCCGTTGATGCGGCCCCGAAGCTACCTGAAAAGCACTGTTGTTACCGTGCTTTTACTTACAGCCGGCATGGCTCATAGAAGAAAATGAGTTTTCTCGAAAGAAACCTTGTGCTTCCAGTTCCTAGTTGGACGCTCACCCTGCTCTGCTCTATACCAAACGTGAAAGTCAATGTGAGCACTAGCCTCGAAGTAAGGCCCTGATTATGCTGGCAAAACGGGAGGCGTGCAGCAGCTCCATGAGGCCTTCATCGCTGTTCTGCTTTAGTTTCACGGTAGTAAGCTTTCCAAGACTCCTAGGGACTTTGCTTAAGCAACCGTTTCGGTACCAGAACACTGCGTAGAGACAGTAAGCTCTGGTCCTGCGTGTATGCTGCGTGTCAACCTAGAAATTGGAGACTGATGGCATAAGGCTTCTTTTCCCATTATGAAAGCTCCGTTCATGCGGCCTCGAAGCTACCTGAAAAGCATTGTTGTTGCCGGGGTTTTCCTCACTGCCGGCATGGTTCTGAGAAGAAAATGAGTTTTCTCCTAAGAAACCTTGGGTTTCCAGTTCCTTGTTGGAAGCTCACCCTGCTCTGCTCTATACCTAAAGTGAAAGTCAACGTGAGCCCAAGCTTCGAAGTAAGGCCCTGATTATCCTTGCAAAACGAGAGGCGTGCAGCAGCTCCATGAGGCCTTCATCGTTGTTCTGCTTTAGTGTCAAGGTAGTAAGCTTTTCAACACTCCTAGGGGCCTTGCTTCAGCACCCGTTTCAGTACCAGAACACTGCGTAGAACCAGGAAGCTCTGCTCCTGCGTGTATGCTGCGTGTCAACCTAGAAATTAGAGACTGATGGCACAAGGCTAGTTTTCCCATTATGAAAGCTCCGTTGATGCGGCCCCGAAGCTACCTGAAAAGCACTGTTGTTACCGTGCTTTTACTTACAGCCGGCATGGCTCATAGAAGAAAATGAGTTTTCTCGAAAGAAACCTTGTGCTTCCAGTTCCTAGTTGGACGCTCACCCTGCTCTGCTCTATACCAAACGTGAAAGTCAATGTGAGCACTACCCTCGAAGTAAGGCCCTGATTATGCTGGCAAAACGGGAGGCGTGCAGCAGCTCCATGAGGCCTTCATCGCTGTTCTGCTTTAGTTTCACGGTAGTAAGCTTTCCAAGACTCCTAGGGACTTTGCTTAAGCAACCGTTTCGGTACCAGAACACTGCGTAGAGACAGTAAGCTCTGGTCCTGCGTGTATGCTGCGTGTCAACCTAGAAATTGGAGACTGATGGCATAAGGCTTCTTTTCCCATTATGAAAGCTCCGTTCATGCGGCCTCGAAGCTACCTGAAAAGCATTGTTGTTGCCGGGGTTTTCCTCACTGCCGGCATGGTTCTGAGAAGAAAATGAGTTTTCTCCTAAGAAACCTTGGGTTTCCAGTTCCTTGTTGGAAGCTCACCCTGCTCTGCTCTATACCTAAAGTGAAAGTCAACGTGAGCCCAAGCTTCGAAGTAAGGCCCTGATTATCCTTGCAAAACGAGAGGCGTGCAGCAGCTCCATGAGGCCTTCATCGTTGTTCTGCTTTAGTGTCAAGGTAGTAAGCTTTTCAACACTCCTAGGGGCCTTGCTTCAGCACCCGTTTCAGTACCAGAACACTGCGTAGAACCAGGAAGCTCTGCTCCTGCGTGTATGCTGCGTGTCAACCTAGAAATTAGAGACTGATGGCACAAGGCTAGTTTTCCCATTATGAAAGCTCCGTTGATGCGGCCCCGAAGCTACCTGAAAAGCACTGTTGTTACCGTGCTTTTACTTACAGCTGGCATGGCTCTTAGAAGAAAATGAGTTTTCTCGAAAGAAACCTTGTGCTTCCAGTTCCTAGTTGGAAGCTCACCCTGCTCTGCTCTATACCAAACGTGAAAGTCAATGTGAGCACTAGCCTCGAAGTAAGGCCCTGATTATGCTGGCAAAACGGGAGGCGTGCAGCAGCTCCATGAGGCCTTCATCGCTGTTCTGCTTTAGTTTCACGGTAGTAAGCTTTCCAAGACTCCTAGGGACTTTGCTTAAGCAACCGTTTCGGTACCAGAACACTGCGTAGAGACAGTAAGCTCTGGTCCTGCGTGTATGCTGCGTGTCAACCTAGAAATTGGAGACTGATGGCATAAGGCTTCTTTTCCCATTATGAAAGCTCCGTTCATGCGGCCTCGAAGCTACCTGAAAAGCATTGTTGTTGCCGGGGTTTTCCTCACTGCCGGCATGGTTCTGAGAAGAAAATGAGTTTTCTCCTAAGAAACCTTGGGTTTCCAGTTCCTTGTTGGAAGCTCACCCTGCTCTGCTCTATACCTAAAGTGAAAGTCAACGTGAGCCCAAGCTTCGAAGTAAGGCCCTGATTATCCTTGCAAAACGAGAGGCGTGCAGCAGCTCCATGAGGCCTTCATCGTTGTTCTGCTTTAGTGTCAAGGTAGTAAGCTTTTCAACACTCCTAGGGGCCTTGCTTCAGCACCCGTTTCAGTACCAGAACACTGCGTAGAACCAGGAAGCTCTGCTCCTGCGTGTATGCTGCGTGTCAACCTAGAAATTAGAGACTGATGGCACAAGGCTAGTTTTCCCATTATGAAAGCTCCGTTGATGCGGCCCCGAAGCTACCTGAAAAGCACTGTTGTTACCGTGCTTTTACTTACAGCCGGCATGGCTCTTAGAAGAAAATGAGTTTTCTCGAAAGAAACCTTGTGCTTCCAGTTCCTAGTTGGACGCTCACCCTGCTCTGCTCTATACCAAACGTGAAAGTCAATGTGAGCACTAGCCTCGAAGTAAGGCCCTGATTATGCTGGCAAAACGGGAGGCGTGCAGCAGCTCCATGAGGCCTTCATCGCTGTTCTGCTTTAGTTTCACGGTAGTAAGCTTTCCAAGACTCCTAGGGACTTTGCTTAAGCAACCGTTTCGGTACCAGAACACTGCGTAGAGACAGTAAGCTCTGGTCCTGCGTGTATGCTGCGTGTCAACCTAGAAATTGGAGACTGATGGCATAAGGCTTCTTTTCCCATTATGAAAGCTCCGTTCATGCGGCCTCGAAGCTACCTGAAAAGCATTGTTGTTGCCGGGGTTTTCCTCACTGCCGGCATGGTTATGAGAAGAAAATGAGTTTTCTCCTAAGAAACCTTGGGTTTCCAGTTCCTTGTTGGAAGCTCACCCTGCTCTGCTCTATACCTAAAGTGAAAGTCAACGTGAGCCCAAGCTTCGAAGTAAGGCCCTGATTATCCTTGCAAAACGAGAGGCGTGCAGCAGCTGAATGAGGCCTTCATCGTTGTTCTGCTTTAGTGTCAAGGTAGTAAGCTTTTCAACACTCCTAGGGGCCTTGCTTCAGCACCCGTTTCAGTACCAGAACACTGCGTAGAACCAGGAAGCTCTGCTCCTGCGTGTATGCTGCGTGTCAACCTAGAAATTAGAGACTGATGGCACAAGGCTAGTTTTCCCATTATGAAAGCTCCGTTGATGCGGCCCCGAAGCTACCTGAAAAGCACTGTTGTTACCGTGCTTTTACTTACAGCCGGCATGGCTCATAGAAGAAAATGAGTTTTCTCGAAAGAAACCTTGTGCTTCCAGTTCCTAGTTGGACGCTCACCCTGCTCTGCTCTATACCAAACGTGAAAGTCAATGTGAGCACTAGCCTCGAAGTAAGGCCCTGATTATCCTGGCAAAACGGGAGGCGTGCAGCAGCTCCATGAGGCCTTCATCGCTGTTCTGCTTTAGTTTCACGGTAGTAAGCTTTCCAAGACTCCTAGGGACTTTGCTTAAGCAACCGTTTCGGTACCAGAACACTGCGTAGAGACAGTAAGCTCTGGTCCTGCGTGTATGCTGCGTGTCAACCTAGAAATTGGAGACTGATGGCATAAGGCTTCTTTTCCCATTATGAAAGCTCCGTTCATGCGGCCTCGAAGCTACCTGAAAAGCATTGTTGTTGCCGGGGTTTTCCTCACTGCCGGCATGGTTCTGAGAAGAAAATGAGTTTTCTCCTAAGAAACCTTGGGTTTCCAGTTCCTTGTTGGAAGCTCACCCTGCTCTGCTCTATACCTAAAGTGAAAGTCAACGTGAGCCCAAGCTTCGAAGTAAGGCCCTGATTATCCTTGCAAAACGAGAGGCGTGCAGCAGCTCCATGAGGCCTTCATCGTTGTTCTGCTTTAGTGTCAAGGTAGTAAGCTTTTCAACACTCCTAGGGGCCTTGCTTCAGCACCCGTTTCAGTACCAGAACACTGCGTAGAACCAGGAAGCTCTGCTCCTGCGTGTATGCTGCGTGTCAACCTAGAAATTAGAGACTGATGGCAAAGGCTAGTTTTCCCATTATGAAAGCTCCGTTGATGCGGCCCCGAAGCTACCTGAAAAGCACTGTTGTTACCGTGCTTTTACTTACAGCCGGCATGGCTCATAGAAGAAAATGAGTTTTCTCGAAAGAAACCTTGTGCTTCCAGTTCCTAGTTGGACGCTCACCCTGCTCTGCTCTATACCAAACGTGAAAGTCAATGTGAGCACTAGCCTCGAAGTAAGGCCCTGATTATGCTGGCAAAACGGGAGGCGTGCAGCAGCTCCATGAGGCCTTCATCGCTGTTCTGCTTTAGTTTCACGGTAGTAAGCTTTCCAAGACTCCTAGGGACTTTGCTTAAGCAACCGTTTCGGTACCAGAACACTGCGTAGAGACAGTAAGCTCTGGTCCTGCGTGTATGCTGCGTGTCAACCTAGAAATTGGAGACTGATGGCATAAGGCTTCTTTTCCCATTATGAAAGCTCCGTTCATGCGGCCTCGAAGCTACCTGAAAAGCATTGTTGTTGCCGGGGTTTTCCTCACTGCCGGCATGGTTATGAGAAGAAAATGAGTTTTCTCCTAAGAAACCTTGGGTTTCCAGTTCCTTGTTGGAAGCTCACCCTGCTCTGCTCTATACCTAAAGTGAAAGTCAACGTGAGCCCAAGCTTCGAAGTAAGGCCCTGATTATCCTTGCAAAACGAGAGGCGTGCAGCAGCTCCATGAGGCCTTCATCGTTGTTCTGCTTTAGTGTCAAGGTAGTAAGCTTTTCAACACTCCTAGGGGCCTTGCTTCAGCACCCGTTTCAGTACCAGAACACTGCGTAGAACCAGGAAGCTCTGCTCCTGCGTGTATGCTGCGTGTCAACCTAGAAATTAGAGACTGATGGCACAAGGCTAGTTTTCGCATTATGAAAGCTCCGTTGATGCGGCCCCGAAGCTACCTGAAAAGCACTGTTGTTACCGTGCTTTTACTTACAGCCGGCATGGCTCATAGAAGAAAATGAGTTTTCTCGAAAGAAACCTTGTGCTTCCAGTTCCTAGTTGGACGCTCACCCTGCTCTGCTCTATACCAAACGTGAAAGTCAATGTGAGCACTAGCCTCGAAGTAAGGCCCTGATTATCCTGGCAAAACGGGAGGCGTGCAGCAGCTCCATGAGGCCTTCATCGCTGTTCTGCTTTAGTTTCACGGTAGTAAGCTTTCCAAGACTCCTAGGGACTTTGCTTAAGCAACCGTTTCGGTACCAGAACACTGCGTAGAGACAGTAAGCTCTGGTCCTGCGTGTATGCTGCGTGTCAACCTAGAAATTGGAGACTGATGGCATAAGGCTTCTTTTCCCATTATGAAAGCTCCGTTCATGCGGCCTCGAAGCTACCTGAAAAGCATTGTTGTTGCCGGGGTTTTCCTCACTGCCGGCATGGTTCTGAGAAGAAAATGAGTTTTCTCCTAAGAAACCTTGGGTTTCCAGTTCCTTGTTGGAAGCTCACCCTGCTCTGCTCTATACCTAAAGTGAAAGTCAACGTGAGCCCAAGCTTCGAAGTAAGGCCCTGATTATCCTTGCAAAACGAGAGGCGTGCAGCAGCTCCATGAGGCCTTCATCGTTGTTCTGCTTTAGTGTCAAGGTAGTAAGCTTTTCAACACTCCTAGGGGCCTTGCTTCAGCACCCGTTTCAGTACCAGAACACTGCGTAGAACCAGGAAGCTCTGCTCCTGCGTGTATGCTGCGTGTCAACCTAGAAATTAGAGACTGATGGCACAAGGCTAGTTTTCGCATTATGAAAGCTCCGTTGATGCGGCCCCGAAGCTACCTGAAAAGCACTGTTGTTACCGTGCTTTTACTTACAGCCGGCATGGCTCATAGAAGAAAATGAGTTTTCTCGAAAGAAACCTTGTGCTTCCAGTTCCTAGTTGGACGCTCACCCTGCTCTGCTCTATACCAAACGTGAAAGTCAATGTGAGCACTAGCCTCGAAGTAAGGCCCTGATTATGCTGGCAAAACGGGAGGCGTGCAGCAGCTCCATGAGGCCTTCATCGCTGTTCTGCTTTAGTTTCACGGTAGTAAGCTTTCCAAGACTCCTAGGGACTTTGCTTAAGCAACCGTTTCGGTACCAGAACACTGCGTAGAGACAGTAAGCTCTGGTCCTGCGTGTATGCTGCGTGTCAACCTAGAAATTGGAGACTGATGGCATAAGGCTTCTTTTCCCATTATGAAAGCTCCGTTCATGCGGCCTCGAAGCTACCTGAAAAGCATTGTTGTTGCCGGGGTTTTCCTCACTGCCGGCATGGTTCTGAGAAGAAAATGAGTTTTCTCCTAAGAAACCTTGGGTTTCCAGTTCCTTGTTGGAAGCTCACCCTGCTCTGCTCTATACCTAAAGTGAAAGTCAACGTGAGCCCAAGCTTCGAAGTAAGGCCCTGATTATCCTTGCAAAACGAGAGGCGTGCAGCAGCTCCATGAGGCCTTCATCGTTGTTCTGCTTTAGTGTCAAGGTAGTAAGCTTTTCAACACTCCTAGGGGCCTTGCTTCAGCACCCGTTTCAGTACCAGAACACTGCGTAGAACCAGGAAGCTCTGCTCCTGCGTGTATGCTGCGTGTCAACCTAGAAATTAGAGACTGATGGCACAAGGCTAGTTTTCCCATTATGAAAGCTCCGTTGATGCGGCCCCGAAGCTACCTGAAAAGCACTGTTGTTACCGTGCTTTTACTTACAGCCGGCATGGCTCTTAGAAGAAAATGAGTTTTCTCGAAAGAAACCTTGTGCTTCCAGTTCCTAGTTGGACGCTCACCCTGCTCTGCTCTATACCAAACGTGAAAGTCAATGTGAGCACTAGCCTCGAAGTAAGGCCCTGATTATGCTGGCAAAACGGGAGGCGTGCAGCAGCTCCATGAGGCCTTCATCGCTGTTCTGCTTTAGTTTCACGGTAGTAAGCTTTCCAAGACTCCTAGGGACTTTGCTTAAGCAACCGTTTCGGTACCAGAACACTGCGTAGAGACAGTAAGCTCTGGTCCTGCGTGTATGCTGCGTGTCAACCTAGAAATTGGAGACTGATGGCATAAGGCTTCTTTTCCCATTATGAAAGCTCCGTTCATGCGGCCTCGAAGCTACCTGAAAAGCATTGTTGTTGCCGGGGTTTTCCTCACTGCCGGCATGGTTATGAGAAGAAAATGAGTTTTCTCCTAAGAAACCTTGGGTTTCCAGTTCCTTGTTGGAAGCTCACCCTGCTCTGCTCTATACCTAAAGTGAAAGTCAACGTGAGCCCAAGCTTCGAAGTAAGGCCCTGATTATCCTTGCAAAACGAGAGGCGTGCAGCAGCTGAATGAGGCCTTCATCGTTGTTCTGCTTTAGTGTCAAGGTAGTAAGCTTTTCAACACTCCTAGGGGCCTTGCTTCAGCACCCGTTTCAGTACCAGAACACTGCGTAGAACCAGGAAGCTCTGCTCCTGCGTGTATGCTGCGTGTCAACCTAGAAATTAGAGACTGATGGCACAAGGCTAGTTTTCCCATTATGAAAGCTCCGTTGATGCGGCCCCGAAGCTACCTGAAAAGCACTGTTGTTACCGTGCTTTTACTTACAGCCGGCATGGCTCATAGAAGAAAATGAGTTTTCTCGAAAGAAACCTTGTGCTTCCAGTTCCTAGTTGGACGCTCACCCTGCTCTGCTCTATACCAAACGTGAAAGTCAATGTGAGCACTAGCCTCGAAGTAAGGCCCTGATTATCCTGGCAAAACGGGAGGCGTGCAGCAGCTCCATGAGGCCTTCATCGCTGTTCTGCTTTAGTTTCACGGTAGTAAGCTTTCCAAGACTCCTAGGGACTTTGCTTAAGCAACCGTTTCGGTACCAGAACACTGCGTAGAGACAGTAAGCTCTGGTCCTGCGTGTATGCTGCGTGTCAACCTAGAAATTGGAGACTGATGGCATAAGGCTTCTTTTCCCATTATGAAAGCTCCGTTCATGCGGCCTCGAAGCTACCTGAAAAGCATTGTTGTTGCCGGGGTTTTCCTCACTGCCGGCATGGTTCTGAGAAGAAAATGAGTTTTCTCCTAAGAAACCTTGGGTTTCCAGTTCCTTGTTGGAAGCTCACCCTGCTCTGCTCTATACCTAAAGTGAAAGTCAACGTGAGCCCAAGCTTCGAAGTAAGGCCCTGATTATCCTTGCAAAACGAGAGGCGTGCAGCAGCTCCATGAGGCCTTCATCGTTGTTCTGCTTTAGTGTCAAGGTAGTAAGCTTTTCAACACTCCTAGGGGCCTTGCTTCAGCACCCGTTTCAGTACCAGAACACTGCGTAGAACCAGGAAGCTCTGCTCCTGCGTGTATGCTGCGTGTCAACCTAGAAATTAGAGACTGATGGCACAAGGCTAGTTTTCCCATTATGAAAGCTCCGTTGATGCGGCCCCGAAGCTACCTGAAAAGCACTGTTGTTACCGTGCTTTTACTTACAGCCGGCATGGCTCATAGAAGAAAATGAGTTTTCTCGAAAGAAACCTTGTGCTTCCAGTTCCTAGTTGGACGCTCACCCTGCTCTGCTCTATACCAAACGTGAAAGTCAATGTGAGCACTAGCCTCGAAGTAAGGCCCTGATTATGCTGGCAAAACGGGAGGCGTGCAGCAGCTCCATGAGGCCTTCATCGCTGTTCTGCTTTAGTTTCACGGTAGTAAGCTTTCCAACACTCCTAGGGACTTTGCTTAAGCAACCGTTTCGGTACCAGAACACTGCGTAGAGACAGTAAGCTCTGGTCCTGCGTGTATGCTGCGTGTCAACCTAGAAATTGGAGACTGATGGCATAAGGCTTCTTTTCCCATTATGAAAGCTCCGTTCATGCGGCCTCGAAGCTACCTGAAAAGCATTGTTGTTGCCGGTGTTTTCCTCACTGCCGGCATGGTTCTGAGAAGAAAATGAGTTTTCTCCTAAGAAACCTTGGGTTTCCAGTTCCTTGTTGGAAGCTCACCCTGCTCTGCGCTATACCTAAAGTGAAAGTCAACGTGAGCCCAAGCTTCGAAGTAAGGCCCTGATTATCCTTGCAAAACGAGAGGCGTGCAGCAGCTCCATGAGGCCTTCATCGTTGTTCTGCTTTAGTGTCAAGGTAGTAAGCTTTTCAACACTCCTAGGGGCCTTGCTTCAGCACCCGTTTCAGTACCAGAACACTGCGTAGAACCAGGAAGCTCTGCTCCTGCGTGTATGCTGCGTGTCAACCTAGAAATTAGAGACTGATGGCAAAGGCTAGTTTTCCCATTATGAAAGCTCCGTTGATGCGGCCCCGAAGCTACCTGAAAAGCACTGTTGTTACCGTGCTTTTACTTACAGCCGGCATGGCTCATAGAAGAAAATGAGTTTTCTCGAAAGAAACCTTGTGCTTCCAGTTCCTAGTTGGACGCTCACCCTGCTCTGCTCTATACCAAACGTGAAAGTCAATGTGAGCACTAGCCTCGAAGTAAGGCCCTGATTATGCTGGCAAAACGGGAGGCGTGCAGCAGCTCCATGAGGCCTTCATCGCTGTTCTGCTTTAGTTTCACGGTAGTAAGCTTTCCAAGACTCCTAGGGACTTTGCTTAAGCAACCGTTTCGGTACCAGAACACTGCGTAGAGACAGTAAGCTCTGGTCCTGCGTGTATGCTGCGTGTCAACCTAGAAATTGGAGACTGATGGCATAAGGCTTCTTTTCCCATTATGAAAGCTCCGTTCATGCGGCCTCGAAGCTACCTGAAAAGCATTGTTGTTGCCGGGGTTTTCCTCACTGCCGGCATGGTTATGAGAAGAAAATGAGTTTTCTCCTAAGAAACCTTGGGTTTCCAGTTCCTTGTTGGAAGCTCACCCTGCTCTGCTCTATACCTAAAGTGAAAGTCAACGTGAGCCCAAGCTTCGAAGTAAGGCCCTGATTATCCTTGCAAAACGAGAGGCGTGCAGCAGCTCCATGAGGCCTTCATCGTTGTTCTGCTTTAGTGTCAAGGTAGTAAGCTTTTCAACACTCCTAGGGGCCTTGCTTCAGCACCCGTTTCAGTACCAGAACACTGCGTAGAACCAGGAAGCTCTGCTCCTGCGTGTATGCTGCGTGTCAACCTAGAAATTAGAGACTGATGGCACAAGGCTAGTTTTCGCATTATGAAAGCTCCGTTGATGCGGCCCCGAAGCTACCTGAAAAGCACTGTTGTTACCGTGCTTTTACTTACAGCCGGCATGGCTCATAGAAGAAAATGAGTTTTCTCGAAAGAAACCTTGTGCTTCCAGTTCCTAGTTGGACGCTCACCCTGCTCTGCTCTATACCAAACGTGAAAGTCAATGTGAGCACTAGCCTCGAAGTAAGGCCCTGATTATCCTGGCAAAACGGGAGGCGTGCAGCAGCTCCATGAGGCCTTCATCGCTGTTCTGCTTTAGTTTCACGGTAGTAAGCTTTCCAAGACTCCTAGGGACTTTGCTTAAGCAACCGTTTCGGTACCAGAACACTGCGTAGAGACAGTAAGCTCTGGTCCTGCGTGTATGCTGCGTGTCAACCTAGAAATTGGAGACTGATGGCATAAGGCTTCTTTTCCCATTATGAAAGCTCCGTTCATGCGGCCTCGAAGCTACCTGAAAAGCATTGTTGTTGCCGGGGTTTTCCTCACTGCCGGCATGGTTCTGAGAAGAAAATGAGTTTTCTCCTAAGAAACCTTGGGTTTCCAGTTCCTTGTTGGAAGCTCACCCTGCTCTGCTCTATACCTAAAGTGAAAGTCAACGTGAGCCCAAGCTTCGAAGTAAGGCCCTGATTATCCTTGCAAAACGAGAGGCGTGCAGCAGCTCCATGAGGCCTTCATCGTTGTTCTGCTTTAGTGTCAAGGTAGTAAGCTTTTCAACACTCCTAGGGGCCTTGCTTCAGCACCCGTTTCAGTACCAGAACACTGCGTAGAACCAGGAAGCTTTGCTCCTGCGTGTATGCTGCGTGTCAACCTAGAAATTAGAGACTGATGGCACAAGGCTAGTTTTCGCATTATGAAAGCTCCGTTGATGCGGCCCCGAAGCTACCTGAAAAGCACTGTTGTTACCGTGCTTTTACTTACAGCCGGCATGGCTCATAGAAGAAAATGAGTTTTCTCGAAAGAAACCTTGTGCTTCCAGTTCCTAGTTGGACGCTCACCCTGCTCTGCTCTATACCAAACGTGAAAGTCAATGTGAGCACTAGCCTCGAAGTAAGGCCCTGATTATGCTGGCAAAACGGGAGGCGTGCAGCAGCTCCATGAGGCCTTCATCGCTGTTCTGCTTTAGTTTCACGGTAGTAAGCTTTCCAAGACTCCTAGGGACTTTGCTTAAGCAACCGTTTCGGTACCAGAACACTGCGTAGAGACAGTAAGCTCTGGTCCTGCGTGTATGCTGCGTGTCAACCTAGAAATTGGAGACTGATGGCATAAGGCTTCTTTTCCCATTATGAAAGCTCCGTTCATGCGGCCTCGAAGCTACCTGAAAAGCATTGTTGTTGCCGGGGTTTTCCTCACTGCCGGCATGGTTCTGAGAAGAAAATGAGTTTTCTCCTAAGAAACCTTGGGTTTCCAGTTCCTTGTTGGAAGCTCACCCTGCTCTGCTCTATACCTAAAGTGAAAGTCAACGTGAGCCCAAGCTTCGAAGTAAGGCCCTGATTATCCTTGCAAAACGAGAGGCGTGCAGCAGCTCCATGAGGCCTTCATCGTTGTTCTGCTTTAGTGTCAAGGTAGTAAGCTTTTCAACACTCCTAGGGGCCTTGCTTCAGCACCCGTTTCAGTACCAGAACACTGCGTAGAACCAGGAAGCTCTGCTCCTGCGTGTATGCTGCGTGTCAACCTAGAAATTAGAGACTGATGGCACAAGGCTAGTTTTCCCATTATGAAAGCTCCGTTGATGCGGCCCCGAAGCTACCTGAAAAGCACTGTTGTTACCGTGCTTTTACTTACAGCCGGCATGGCTCTTAGAAGAAAATGAGTTTTCTCGAAAGAAACCTTGTGCTTCCAGTTCCTAGTTGGACGCTCACCCTGCTCTGCTCTATACCAAACGTGAAAGTCAATGTGAGCACTAGCCTCGAAGTAAGGCCCTGATTATGCTGGCAAAACGGGAGGCGTGCAGCAGCTCCATGAGGCCTTCATCGCTGTTCTGCTTTAGTTTCACGGTAGTAAGCTTTCCAAGACTCCTAGGGACTTTGCTTAAGCAACCGTTTCGGTACCAGAACACTGCGTAGAGACAGTAAGCTCTGGTCCTGCGTGTATGCTGCGTGTCAACCTAGAAATTGGAGACTGATGGCATAAGGCTTCTTTTCCCATTATGAAAGCTCCGTTCATGCGGCCTCGAAGCTACCTGAAAAGCATTGTTGTTGCCGGTGTTTTCCTCACTGCCGGCATGGTTCTGAGAAGAAAATGAGTTTTCTCCTAAGAAACCTTGGGTTTCCAGTTCCTTGTTGGAAGCTCACCCTGCTCTGCGCTATACCTAAAGTGAAAGTCAACGTGAGCCCAAGCTTCGAAGTAAGGCCCTGATTATCCTTGCAAAACGAGAGGCGTGCAGCAGCTCCATGAGGCCTTCATCGTTGTTCTGCTTTAGTGTCAAGGTAGTAAGCTTTTCAACACTCCTAGGGGCCTTGCTTCAGCACCCGTTTCAGTACCAGAACACTGCGTAGAACCAGGAAGCTCTGCTCCTGCGTGTATGCTGCGTGTCAACCTAGAAATTAGAGACTGATGGCAAAGGCTAGTTTTCCCATTATGAAAGCTCCGTTGATGCGGCCCCGAAGCTACCTGAAAAGCACTGTTGTTACCGTGCTTTTACTTACAGCCGGCATGGCTCATAGAAGAAAATGAGTTTTCTCGAAAGAAACCTTGTGCTTCCAGTTCCTAGTTGGACGCTCACCCTGCTCTGCTCTATACCAAACGTGAAAGTCAATGTGAGCACTAGCCTCGAAGTAAGGCCCTGATTATGCTGGCAAAACGGGAGGCGTGCAGCAGCTCCATGAGGCCTTCATCGCTGTTCTGCTTTAGTTTCACGGTAGTAAGCTTTCCAAGACTCCTAGGGACTTTGCTTAAGCAACCGTTTCGGTACCAGAACACTGCGTAGAGACAGTAAGCTCTGGTCCTGCGTGTATGCTGCGTGTCAACCTAGAAATTGGAGACTGATGGCATAAGGCTTCTTTTCCCATTATGAAAGCTCCGTTCATGCGGCCTCGAAGCTACCTGAAAAGCATTGTTGTTGCCGGGGTTTTCCTCACTGCCGGCATGGTTATGAGAAGAAAATGAGTTTTCTCCTAAGAAACCTTGGGTTTCCAGTTCCTTGTTGGAAGCTCACCCTGCTCTGCTCTATACCTAAAGTGAAAGTCAACGTGAGCCCAAGCTTCGAAGTAAGGCCCTGATTATCCTTGCAAAACGAGAGGCGTGCAGCAGCTCCATGAGGCCTTCATCGTTGTTCTGCTTTAGTGTCAAGGTAGTAAGCTTTTCAACACTCCTAGGGGCCTTGCTTCAGCACCCGTTTCAGTACCAGAACACTGCGTAGAACCAGGAAGCTCTGCTCCTGCGTGTATGCTGCGTGTCAACCTAGAAATTAGAGACTGATGGCACAAGGCTAGTTTTCGCATTATGAAAGCTCCGTTGATGCGGCCCCGAAGCTACCTGAAAAGCACTGTTGTTACCGTGCTTTTACTTACAGCCGGCATGGCTCATAGAAGAAAATGAGTTTTCTCGAAAGAAACCTTGTGCTTCCAGTTCCTAGTTGGACGCTCACCCTGCTCTGCTCTATACCAAACGTGAAAGTCAATGTGAGCACTAGCCTCGAAGTAAGGCCCTGATTATCCTGGCAAAACGGGAGGCGTGCAGCAGCTCCATGAGGCCTTCATCGCTGTTCTGCTTTAGTTTCACGGTAGTAAGCTTTCCAAGACTCCTAGGGACTTTGCTTAAGCAACCGTTTCGGTACCAGAACACTGCGTAGAGACAGTAAGCTCTGGTCCTGCGTGTATGCTGCGTGTCAACCTAGAAATTGGAGACTGATGGCATAAGGCTTCTTTTCCCATTATGAAAGCTCCGTTCATGCGGCCTCGAAGCTACCTGAAAAGCATTGTTGTTGCCGGGGTTTTCCTCACTGCCGGCATGGTTCTGAGAAGAAAATGAGTTTTCTCCTAAGAAACCTTGGGTTTCCAGTTCCTTGTTGGAAGCTCACCCTGCTCTGCTCTATACCTAAAGTGAAAGTCAACGTGAGCCCAAGCTTCGAAGTAAGGCCCTGATTATCCTTGCAAAACGAGAGGCGTGCAGCAGCTCCATGAGGCCTTCATCGTTGTTCTGCTTTAGTGTCAAGGTAGTAAGCTTTTCAACACTCCTAGGGGCCTTGCTTCAGCACCCGTTTCAGTACCAGAACACTGCGTAGAACCAGGAAGCTTTGCTCCTGCGTGTATGCTGCGTGTCAACCTAGAAATTAGAGACTGATGGCACAAGGCTAGTTTTCGCATTATGAAAGCTCCGTTGATGCGGCCCCGAAGCTACCTGAAAAGCACTGTTGTTACCGTGCTTTTACTTACAGCCGGCATGGCTCATAGAAGAAAATGAGTTTTCTCGAAAGAAACCTTGTGCTTCCAGTTCCTAGTTGGACGCTCACCCTGCTCTGCTCTATACCAAACGTGAAAGTCAATGTGAGCACTAGCCTCGAAGTAAGGCCCTGATTATGCTGGCAAAACGGGAGGCGTGCAGCAGCTCCATGAGGCCTTCATCGCTGTTCTGCTTTAGTTTCACGGTAGTAAGCTTTCCAAGACTCCTAGGGACTTTGCTTAAGCAACCGTTTCGGTACCAGAACACTGCGTAGAGACAGTAAGCTCTGGTCCTGCGTGTATGCTGCGTGTCAACCTAGAAATTGGAGACTGATGGCATAAGGCTTCTTTTCCCATTATGAAAGCTCCGTTCATGCGGCCTCGAAGCTACCTGAAAAGCATTGTTGTTGCCGGGGTTTTCCTCACTGCCGGCATGGTTCTGAGAAGAAAATGAGTTTTCTCCTAAGAAACCTTGGGTTTCCAGTTCCTTGTTGGAAGCTCACCCTGCTCTGCTCTATACCTAAAGTGAAAGTCAACGTGAGCCCAAGCTTCGAAGTAAGGCCCTGATTATCCTTGCAAAACGAGAGGCGTGCAGCAGCTCCATGAGGCCTTCATCGTTGTTCTGCTTTAGTGTCAAGGTAGTAAGCTTTTCAACACTCCTAGGGGCCTTGCTTCAGCACCCGTTTCAGTACCAGAACACTGCGTAGAACCAGGAAGCTCTGCTCCTGCGTGTATGCTGCGTGTCAACCTAGAAATTAGAGACTGATGGCACAAGGCTAGTTTTCCCATTATGAAAGCTCCGTTGATGCGGCCCCGAAGCTACCTGAAAAGCACTGTTGTTACCGTGCTTTTACTTACAGCCGGCATGGCTCTTAGAAGAAAATGAGTTTTCTCGAAAGAAACCTTGTGCTTCCAGTTCCTAGTTGGACGCTCACCCTGCTCTGCTCTATACCAAACGTGAAAGTCAATGTGAGCACTAGCCTCGAAGTAAGGCCCTGATTATGCTGGCAAAACGGGAGGCGTGCAGCAGCTCCATGAGGCCTTCATCGCTGTTCTGCTTTAGTTTCACGGTAGTAAGCTTTCCAAGACTCCTAGGGACTTTGCTTAAGCAACCGTTTCGGTACCAGAACACTGCGTAGAGACAGTAAGCTCTGGTCCTGCGTGTATGCTGCGTGTCAACCTAGAAATTGGAGACTGATGGCATAAGGCTTCTTTTCCCATTATGAAAGCTCCGTTCATGCGGCCTCGAAGCTACCTGAAAAGCATTGTTGTTGCCGGGGTTTTCCTCACTGCCGGCATGGTTCTGAGAAGAAAATGAGTTTTCTCCTAAGAAACCTTGGGTTTCCAGTTCCTTGTTGGAAGCTCACCCTGCTCTGCTCTATACCTAAAGTGAAAGTCAACGTGAGCCCAAGCTTCGAAGTAAGGCCCTGATTATCCTTGCAAAACGAGAGGCGTGCAGCAGCTCCATGAGGCCTTCATCGTTGTTCTGCTTTAGTGTCAAGGTAGTAAGCTTTTCAACACTCCTAGGGGCCTTGCTTCAGCACCCGTTTCAGTACCAGAACACTGCGTAGAACCAGGAAGCTCTGCTCCTGCGTGTATGCTGCGTGTCAACCTAGAAATTAGAGACTGATGGCACAAGGCTAGTTTTCCCATTATGAAAGCTCCGTTGATGCGGCCCCGAAGCTACCTGAAAAGCACTGTTGTTACCGTGCTTTTACTTACAGCCGGCATGGCTCATAGAAGAAAATGAGTTTTCTCGAAAGAAACCTTGTGCTTCCAGTTCCTAGTTGGACGCTCACCCTGCTCTGCTCTATACCAAACGTGAAAGTCAATGTGAGCACTAGCCTCGAAGTAAGGCCCTGATTATGCTGGCAAAACGGGAGGCGTGCAGCAGCTCCATGAGGCCTTCATCGCTGTTCTGCTTTAGTTTCACGGTAGTAAGCTTTCCAACACTCCTAGGGACTTTGCTTAAGCAACCGTTTCGGTACCAGAACACTGCGTAGAGACAGTAAGCTCTGGTCCTGCGTGTATGCTGCGTGTCAACCTAGAAATTGGAGACTGATGGCATAAGGCTTCTTTTCCCATTATGAAAGCTCCGTTCATGCGGCCTCGAAGCTACCTGAAAAGCATTGTTGTTGCCGGTGTTTTCCTCACTGCCGGCATGGTTCTGAGAAGAAAATGAGTTTTCTCCTAAGAAACCTTGGGTTTCCAGTTCCTTGTTGGAAGCTCACCCTGCTCTGCGCTATACCTAAAGTGAAAGTCAACGTGAGCCCAAGCTTCGAAGTAAGGCCCTGATTATCCTTGCAAAAGGAGAGGCGTGCAGCAGCTCTTGAGGGGTTCATCGTTGTTCTGCCCTAGTTTCAAGGTAGTAAGCTTTTCAACACTCCTAAGGGCTTTGCTGCAGCACCCGTTTCAGTACCAGAAGACTGCGTAGAACCAGGAAGCTCTGCTCCTGGGTGTATGCTGCGTGTCAACCTAGAAATTAGAGACTGATGGCACAACGCTTGTTTTCCCGTTTTGAAAGCTCCATTCATGCGGCCTCGAAGCTACCTGAAAAGCACTGTTGTTACCGTGCTTTTACTTACAGCTGGCATGGCACATAGAAGAAAATGAGTTTTCTCGAAAGAAACCTTGTGCTTCCAGTTCCTAGTTGGAGGCTCACCCTGCTCTACTCTATACCAAACGTGAAAGTCAATGTGAGCACTAGCCTCGAAGTAAGGCCCTGATTATGCTGGCAAAACGGGAGGCGTGCAGCAGCTCCATGAGGCCTTCATCGCTGTTCTGCTTTAATTTCACGGTAGTAAGCTTTCCAAGACTCCTAGGGACTTTGCTTAAGCAACCGTTTCGGTACCAGAACACTGCGTAGAGACAATAAGCTCTGGTCCTGCGTGTATGCTGCGTGTCAACCTAGAAATTGGAGACTGATGGCATAAAGCTTCTTTTCCCATTATGAAAGCTCCGTTCATGCGGCCTCGAAGCTACCTGAAAAGCATTGTTGTTGCCGGGGTTTTCCTCACTGCCGGCATGGTTCTGAGAAGAAAATGAGTTTTCTCCTAAGAAACCTTGGGTTTCCAGTTCCTTGTTGGAAGCTCACCCTGCTCTGCTCTATACCTAAAGTGAAAGTCAACGTGAGCCCAAGCTTCGAAGTAAGGCCCTGATTATCCTTGCAAAACGAGAGGCGTGCAGCAGCTCCATGAGGCCTTCATCGTTGTTCTGCTTTAGTGTCAAGGTAGTAAGCTTTTCAACACTCCTAGGGGCCTTGCTTCAGCACCCGTTTCAGTACCAGAACACTGCGTAGAACCAGGAAGCTCTGCTCCTGCGTGTATGCTGCGTGTCAACCTAGAAATTAGAGACTGATGGCACAAGGCTAGTTTTCCCATTATGAAAGCTCCGTTGATGCGGCCCCGAAGCTACCTGAAAAGCACTGTTGTTACCGTGCTTTTACTTACAGCCGGCATGGCTCATAGAAGAAAATGAGTTTTCTCGAAAGAAACCTTGTGCTTCCAGTTCCTAGTTGGAAGCTCACCCTGCTCTGCTCTATACCAAACGTGAAAGTCAATGTGAGCACTAGCCTCGAAGTAAGGCCCTGATTATGCTGGCAAAACGGGAGGCGTGCAGCAGCTCCATGAGGCCTTCATCGCTGTTCTGCTTTAGTTTCACGGTAGTAAGCTTTCCAACACTCCTACGGACTTTGCTTAAGCAACCGTTTCGGTACCAGAACACTGCGTAGAGACAGTAAGCTCTGGTCCTGCGTGTATGCTGCGTGTCAACCTAGAAATTGGAGACTGATGGCATAAGGCTTCTTTTCCCATTATGAAAGCTCCGTTCATGCGGCCTCGAAGCTACCTGAAAAGCATTGTTGTTGCCGGGGTTTTCCTCACTGCCGGCATGGTTCTGAGAAGAAAATGAGTTTTCTCCTAAGAAACCTTGGGTTTCCAGTTCCTTGTTGGAAGCTCACCCTGCTCTGCTCTATACCTAAAGTGAAAGTCAACGTGAGCCAAGCTTCGAAGTAAGGCCCTGATTATCCTTGCAAAACGAGAGGCGTGCAGCAGCTCCATGAGGCCTTCATCGTTGTTCTGCTTTAGTGTCAAGGTAGTAAGCTTTTCAACACTCCTAGGGGCCTTGCTTCAGCACCCGTTTCAGTACCAGAACACTGCGTAGAACCAGGAAGCTCTGCTCCTGCGTGTATGCTGCGTGTCAACCTAGAAATTAGAGACTGATGGCACAAGGCTAGTTTTCCCATTATGAAAGCTCCGTTGATGCGGCCCCGAAGCTACCTGAAAAGCACTGTTGTTACCGTGCTTTTACTTACAGCCGGCATGGCTCATTGAAGAAAATGAGTTTTCTCGAAAGAAACCTTGTGCTTCCAGTTCCTAGTTGGACGCTCACCCTGCTCTGCTCTATACCAAACGTGAAAGTCAATGTGAGCACTAGCCTCGAAGTAAGGCCCTGATTATGCTGGCAAAACGGGAGGCGTGCAGCAGCTCCATGAGGCCTTCATCGCTGTTCTGCTTTAGTTTCACGGTAGTAAGCTTTCCAAGACTCCTAGGGACTTTGCTTAAGCAACCGTTTCGGTACCAGAACACTGCGTAGAGACAGTAAGCTCTGGTCCTGCGTGTATGCTGCGTGTCAACCTAGAAATTGGAGACTGATGGCATAAGGCTTCTTTTCCGATTATGAAAGCTCCGTTCATGCGGCCTCGAAGCTACCTGAAAAGCATTGTTATTGCCGGTGTTTTCCTCACTGCCGGCATGGTTCTGAGAAGAAAATGAGTTTTCTCCTAAGAAACCTTGGGTTTCCAGTTCCTTGTTGGAAGCTCACCCTGCTCTGCGCTATACCTAAAGTGAAAGTCAACGTGAGCCCAAGCTTCGAAGTAAGGCCCTGATTATCCTTGCAAAAGGAGAGGCGTGCAGCAGCTCTTGAGGGGTTCATCGTTGTTCTGCCCTAGTTTCAAGGTAGTAAGCTTTTCAACACTCCTAAGGGCTTTGCTGCAGCACCCGTTTCAGTACCAGAAGACTGCGTAGAACCAGGAAGCTCTGCTCCTGGGTGTATGCTGCGTGTCAACCTAGAAATTAGAGACTGATGGCACAACGCTTGTTTTCCCGTTTTGAAAGCTCCATTCATGCGGCCTCGAAGCTACCTGAAAAGCACTGTTGTTACCGTGCTTTTACTTACAGCTGGCATGGCACATAGAAGAAAATGAGTTTTCTCGAAAGAAACCTTGTGCTTCCAGTTCCTAGTTGGAGGCTCACCCTGCTCTACTCTATACCAAACGTGAAAGTCAATGTGAGCACTAGCCTCGAAGTAAGGCCCTGATTATGCTGGCAAAACGGGAGGCGTGCAGCAGCTCCATGAGGCCTTCATCGCTGTTCTGCTTTAATTTCACGGTAGTAAGCTTTCCAAGACTCCTAGGGACTTTGCTTAAGCAACCGTTTCGGTACCAGAACACTGCGTAGAGACAATAAGCTCTGGTCCTGCGTGTATGCTGCGTGTCAACCTAGAAATTGGAGACTGATGGCATAAAGCTTCTTTTCCCATTATGAAAGCTCCGTTCATGCGGCCTCGAAGCTACCTAAAAAGCATTGTTGTTGCCGGGGTTTTCCTCACTGCCGGCATGGTTCTGAGAAGAAAATGAGTTTTCTCCTAAGAAACCTTGGGTT
Source organism: Eubalaena glacialis (assembly GCF_028564815.1). Classification (NCBI taxonomy): domain Eukaryota; kingdom Metazoa; phylum Chordata; class Mammalia; order Artiodactyla; family Balaenidae; genus Eubalaena; species Eubalaena glacialis. The sequence continues at coordinate 83,235,813 of NC_083726.1, read as the reverse complement.
TCCAGTTCCTTGTTGGAAGCTCACCCTGCTCTGCTCTATACCTAAAGTGAAAGTCAACGTGAGCCCAAGCTTCGAAGTAAGGCCCTGATTATCCTTGCAAAACGAGAGGCGTGCAGCAGCTCCATGAGGCCTTCATCGTTGTTCTGCTTTAGTGTCAAGGTAGTAAGCTTTTCAACACTCCTAGGGGCCTTGCTTCAGCACCCGTTTCAGTACCAGAACACTGCATAGAACCAGGAAGCTCTGCTCCTGCGTGTATGCTGCGTGTCAACCTAGAAATTAGAGACTGATGGCACAAGGCTAGTTTTCCCATTATGAAAGCTCCGTTGATGCGGCCCCGAAGCTACCTGAAAAGCACTGTTGTTACCGTGCTTTTACTTACAGCCGGCATGGCTCATTGAAGAAAATGAGTTTTCTCGAAAGAAACCTTGTGCTTCCAGTTCCTAGTTGGACGCTCACCCTGCTCTGCTCTATACCAAACGTGAAAGTCAATGTGAGCACTAGCCTCGAAGTAAGGCCCTGATTATGCTGGCAAAACGGGAGGCGTGCAGCAGCTCCATGAGGCCTTCATCGCTGTTCTGCTTTAGTTTCACGGTAGTAAGCTTTCCAAGACTCCTAGGGACTTTGCTTAAGCAACCGTTTCGGTACCAGAACACTGCGTAGAGACAGTAAGCTCTGGTCCTGCGTGTATGCTGCGTGTCAACCTAGAAATTGGAGACTGATGGCATAAGGCTTCTTTTCCCATTATGAAAGCTCCGTTCATGCGGCCTCGAAGCTACCTGAAAAGCATTGTTGTTGCCGGTGTTTTCCTCACTGCCGGCATGGTTCTGAGAAGAAAATGAGTTTTCTCCTAAGAAACCTTGGGTTTCCAGTTCCTTGTTGGAAGCTCACCCTGCTCTGCGCTATACCTAAAGTGAAAGTCAACGTGAGCCCAAGCTTCGAAGTAAGGCCCTGATTATCCTTGCAAAAGGAGAGGCGTGCAGCAGCTCTTGAGGGGTTCATCGTTGTTCTGCCCTAGTTTCAAGGTAGTAAGCTTTTCAACACTCCTAAGGGCTTTGCTGCAGCACCCGTTTCAGTACCAGAAGACTGCGTAGAACCAGGAAGCTCTGCTCCTGGGTGTATGCTGCGTGTCAACCTAGAAATTAGAGACTGATGGCACAACGCTTGTTTTCCCGTTTTGAAAGCTCCATTCATGCGGCCTCGAAGCTACCTGAAAAGCACTGTTGTTACCGTGCTTTTACTTACAACTGGCATGGCACATAGAAGAAAATGAGTTTTCTCGAAAGAAACCTTGTGCTTCCAGTTCCTAGTTGGAGGCTCACCCTGCTCTACTCTATACCAAACGTGAAAGTCAATGTGAGCACTAGCCTCGAAGTAAGGCCCTGATTATGCTGGCAAAACGGGAGGCGTGCAGCAGCTCCATGAGGCCTTCATCGCTGTTCTGCTTTAGTGTCAAGGTAGTAAGCTTTTCAACACTCCTAGGGGCCTTGCTTCAGCACCCGTTTCAGTACCAGAACACTGCGTAGAACCAGGAAGCTCTGCTCCTGCGTGTATGCTGCGTGTCAACCTAGAAATTAGAGACTGATGGCACAAGGCTAGTTTTCCCATTATGAAAGCTCCGTTGATGCGGCCCCGAAGCTACCTGAAAAGCACTGTTGTTACCGTGCTTTTACTTACAGCCGGCATGGCTCATTGAAGAAAATGAGTTTTCTCGAAAGAAACCTTGTGCTTCCAGTTCCTAGTTGGACGCTCACCCTGCTCTGCTCTATACCAAACGTGAAAGTCAATGTGAGCACTAGCCTCGAAGTAAGGCCCTGATTATGCTGGCAAAACGGGAGGCGTGCAGCAGCTCCATGAGGCCTTCATCGCTGTTCTGCTTTAGTTTCACGGTAGTAAGCTTTCCAAGACTCCTAGGGACTTTGCTTAAGCAACCGTTTCGGTACCAGAACACTGCGTAGAGACAGTAAGCTCTGGTCCTGCGTGTATGCTGCGTGTCAACCTAGAAATTGGAGACTGATGGCATAAGGCTTCTTTTCCCATTATGAAAGCTCCGTTCATGCGGCCTCGAAGCTACCTGAAAAGCATTGTTGTTGCCGGTGTTTTCCTCACTGCCGGCATGGTTCTGAGAAGAAAATGAGTTTTCTCCTAAGAAACCTTGGGTTTCCAGTTCCTTGTTGGAAGCTCACCCTGCTCTGCGCTATACCTAAAGTGAAAGTCAACGTGAGCCCAAGCTTCGAAGTAAGGCCCTGATTATCCTTGCAAAAGGAGAGGCGTGCAGCAGCTCTTGAGGGGTTCATCGTTGTTCTGCCCTAGTTTCAAGGTAGTAAGCTTTTCAACACTCCTAAGGGCTTTGCTGCAGCACCCGTTTCAGTACCAGAAGACTGCGTAGAACCAGGAAGCTCTGCTCCTGGGTGTATGCTGCGTGTCAACCTAGAAATTAGAGACTGATGGCACAACGCTTGTTTTCCCGTTTTGAAAGCTCCATTCATGCGGCCTCGAAGCTACCTGAAAAGCACTGTTGTTACCGTGCTTTTACTTACAGCTGGCATGGCACATAGAAGAAAATGAGTTTTCTCGAAAGAAACCTTGTGCTTCCAGTTCCTAGTTGGAGGCTCACCCTGCTCTACTCTATACCAAACGTGAAAGTCAATGTGAGCACTAGCCTCGAAGTAAGGCCCTGATTATGCTGGCAAAACGGGAGGCGTGCAGCAGCTCCATGAGGCCTTCATCGCTGTTCTGCTTTAATTTCACGGTAGTAAGCTTTCCAAGACTCCTAGGGACTTTGCTTAAGCAACCGTTTCGGTACCAGAACACTGCGTAGAGACAATAAGCTCTGGTCCTGCGTGTATGCTGCGTGTCAACCTAGAAATTGGAGACTGATGGCATAAAGCTTCTTTTCCCATTATGAAAGCTCCGTTCATGCGGCCTCGAAGCTACCTGAAAAGCATTGTTGTTGCCGGGGTTTTCCTCACTGCCGGCATGGTTCTGAGAAGAAAATGAGTTTTCTCCTAAGAAACCTTGGGTTTCCAGTTCCTTGTTGGAAGCTCACCCTGCTCTGCTCTATACCTAAAGTGAAAGTCAACGTGAGCCCAAGCTTCGAAGTAAGGCCCTGATTATCCTTGCAAAACGAGAGGCGTGCAGCAGCTCCATGAGGCCTTCATCGTTGTTCTGCTTTAGTGTCAAGGTAGTAAGCTTTTCAACACTCCTAGGGGCCTTGCTTCAGCACCCGTTTCAGTACCAGAACACTGCATAGAACCAGGAAGCTCTGCTCCTGCGTGTATGCTGCGTGTCAACCTAGAAATTAGAGACTGATGGCACAAGGCTAGTTTTCCCATTATGAAAGCTCCGTTGATGCGGCCCCGAAGCTACCTGAAAAGCACTGTTGTTACCGTGCTTTTACTTACAGCCGGCATGGCTCATAGAAGAAAATGAGTTTTCTCGAAAGAAACCTTGTGCTTCCAGTTCCTAGTTGGACGCTCACCCTGCTCTGCTCTATACCAAACGTGAAAGTCAATGTGAGCACTAGCCTCGAAGTAAGGCCCTGATTATGCTGGCAAAACGGGAGGCGTGCAGCAGCTCCATGAGGCCTTCATCGCTGTTCTGCTTTAGTTTCACGGTAGTAAGCTTTCCAACACTCCTAGGGACTTTGCTTAAGCAACCGTTTCGGTACCAGAACACTGCGTAGAGACAGTAAGCTCTGGTCCTGCGTGTATGCTGCGTGTCAACCTAGAAATTGGAGACTGATGGCATAAGACTTCTTTTCCCATTATGAAAGCTCCGTTCATGCGGCCTCGAAGCTACCTGAAAAGCATTGTTGTTGCCGGGGTTTTCCTCTCTGCCGGCATGGTTCTGAGAAGAAAATGAGTTTTCTCCTAAGAAACCTTGGGTTTCCAGTTCCTTGTTGGAAGCTCACCCTGCTCTGCGCTATACCTAAAGTGAAAGTCAACGTGAGCCCAAGCTTCGAAGTAAGGCCCTGATTATCCTTGCAAAACGAGAGGCGTGCAGCAGCTCTTGAGGCGTTCATCTTTGTTCTGCTTTAGTTTCAAGGTAGTAAGCTTTTCAACACTCCTAGGGGCCTTGCTTCAGCACCCGTTTCAGTACCAGAACACTGCGTAGAACCAGGAAGCTCTGCTCCTGCGTGTATGCTGCGTGTCAACCTAGAAATTAGAGACTGATGGCACAAGGCTAGTTTTCCCATTATGAAAGCTCCGTTGATGCGGCCCCGAAGCTACCTGAAAAGCACTGTTGTTACCGTGCTTTTACTTACAGCCGGCATGGCTCATAGAAGAAAATGAGTTTTCTCGAAAGAAACCTTGTGCTTCCAGTTCCTAGTTGGAAGCTCACCCTGCTCTGCTCTATACCAAACGTGAAAGTCAATGTGAGCACTAGCCTCGAAGTAAGGCCCTGATTATGCTGGCAAAACGGGAGGCGTGCAGCAGCTCCATGAGGCCTTCATCGCTGTTCTGCTTTAGTTTCACGGTAGTAAGCTTTCCAAGACTCCTAGGGACTTTGCTTAAGCAACCGTTTCGGTACCAGAACACTGCGTAGAGACAGTAAGCTCTGGTCCTGCGTGTATGCTGCGTGTCAACCTAGAAATTGGAGACTGATGGCATAAGGCTTCTTTTCCCATTATGAAAGCTCCGTTCATGCGGCCTCGAAGCTACCTGAAAAGCATTGTTGTTGCCGGGGTTTTCCTCACTGCCGGCATGGTTCTGAGAAGAAAATGAGTTTTCTCCTAAGAAACCTTGGGTTTCCAGTTCCTTGTTGGAAGCTCACCCTGCTCTGCTCTATACCTAAAGTGAAAGTCAACGTGAGCCCAAGCTTCGAAGTAAGGCCCTGATTATCCTTGCAAAACGAGAGGCGTGCAGCAGCTCCATGAGGCCTTCATCGTTGTTCTGCTTTAGTGTCAAGGTAGTAAGCTTTTCAACACTCCTAAGGGCTTTGCTGCAGCACCCGTTTCAGTACCAGAAGACTGCGTAGAACCAGGAAGCTCTGCTCCTGGGTGTATGCTGCGTGTCAACCTAGAAATTAGAGACTGATGGCACAACGCTTGTTTTCCCGTTTTGAAAGCTCCATTCATGCGGCCTCGAAGCTACCTGAAAAGCACTGTTGTTACCGTGCTTTTACTTACAGCTGGCATGGCACATAGAAGAAAATGAGTTTTCTCGAAAGAAACCTTGTGCTTCCAGTTCCTAGTTGGAGGCTCACCCTGCTCTACTCTATACCAAACGTGAAAGTCAATGTGAGCACTAGCCTCGAAGTAAGGCCCTGATTATGCTGGCAAAACGGGAGGCGTGCAGCAGCTCCATGAGGCCTTCATCGCTGTTCTGCTTTAGTTTCACGGTAGTAAGCTTTCCAAGACTCCTAGGGACTTTGCTTAAGCAACCGTTTCGGTACCAGAACACTGCGTAGAGACAATAAGCTCTGGTCCTGCGTGTATGCTGCGTGTCAACCTAGAAATTGGAGACTGATGGCATAAAGCTTCTTTTCCCATTATGAAAGCTCCGTTCATGCGGCCTCGAAGCTACCTGAAAAGCATTGTTGTTGCCGGGGTTTTCCTCACTGCCGGCATGGTTCTGAGAAGAAAATGAGTTTTCTCCTAAGAAACCTTGGGTTTCCAGTTCCTTGTTGGAAGCTCACCCTGCTCTGCGCTATACCTAAAGTGAAAGTCAACGTGAGCCCAAGCTTCGAAGTAAGGCCCTGATTATCCTTGCAAAACGAGAGGCGTGCAGCAGCTCTTGAGGCGTTCATCTTTGTTCTGCTTTAGTTTCAAGGTAGTAAGCTTTTCAACACTCCTAGGGGCCTTGCTTCAGCACCCGTTTCAGTACCAGAACACTGCGTAGAACCAGGAAGCTCTGCTCCTGCGTGTATGCTGCGTGTCAACCTAGAAATTAGAGACTGATGGCACAAGGCTAGTTTTCCCATTATGAAAGCTCCGTTGATGCGGCCCCGAAGCTACCTGAAAAGCACTGTTGTTACCGTGCTTTTACTTACAGCCGGCATGGCTCATAGAAGAAAATGAGTTTTCTCGAAAGAAACCTTGTGCTTCCAGTTCCTAGTTGGAAGCTCACCCTGCTCTGCTCTATACCAAACGTGAAAGTCAATGTGAGCACTAGCCTCGAAGTAAGGCCCTGATTATGCTGGCAAAACGGGAGGCGTGCAGCAGCTCCATGAGGCCTTCATCGCTGTTCTGCTTTAGTTTCACGGTAGTAAGCTTTCCAAGACTCCTAGGGACTTTGCTTAAGCAACCGTTTCGGTACCAGAACACTGCGTAGAGACAGTAAGCTCTGGTCCTGCGTGTATGCTGCGTGTCAACCTAGAAATTGGAGACTGATGGCATAAGGCTTCTTTTCCCATTATGAAAGCTCCGTTCATGCGGCCTCGAAGCTACCTGAAAAGCATTGTTGTTGCCGGGGTTTTCCTCACTGCCGGCATGGTTCTGAGAAGAAAATGAGTTTTCTCCTAAGAAACCTTGGGTTTCCAGTTCCTTGTTGGAAGCTCACCCTGCTCTGCTCTATACCTAAAGTGAAAGTCAACGTGAGCCCAAGCTTCGAAGTAAGGCCCTGATTATCCTTGCAAAACGAGAGGCGTGCAGCAGCTCCATGAGGCCTTCATCGTTGTTCTGCTTTAGTGTCAAGGTAGTAAGCTTTTCAACACTCCTAAGGGCTTTGCTGCAGCACCCGTTTCAGTACCAGAAGACTGCGTAGAACCAGGAAGCTCTGCTCCTGGGTGTATGCTGCGTGTCAACCTAGAAATTAGAGACTGATGGCACAACGCTTGTTTTCCCGTTTTGAAAGCTCCATTCATGCGGCCTCGAAGCTACCTGAAAAGCACTGTTGTTACCGTGCTTTTACTTACAGCTGGCATGGCACATAGAAGAAAATGAGTTTTCTCGAAAGAAACCTTGTGCTTCCAGTTCCTAGTTGGAGGCTCACCCTGCTCTACTCTATACCAAACGTGAAAGTCAATGTGAGCACTAGCCTCGAAGTAAGGCCCTGATTATGCTGGCAAAACGGGAGGCGTGCAGCAGCTCCATGAGGCCTTCATCGCTGTTCTGCTTTAGTTTCACGGTAGTAAGCTTTCCAAGACTCCTAGGGACTTTGCTTAAGCAACCGTTTCGGTACCAGAACACTGCGTAGAGACAATAAGCTCTGGTCCTGCGTGTATGCTGCGTGTCAACCTAGAAATTGGAGACTGATGGCATAAAGCTTCTTTTCCCATTATGAAAGCTCCGTTCATGCGGCCTCGAAGCTACCTGAAAAGCATTGTTGTTGCCGGGGTTTTCCTCACTGCCGGCATGGTTCTGAGAAGAAAATGAGTTTTCTCCTAAGAAACCTTGGGTTTCCAGTTCCTTGTTGGAAGCTCACCCTGCTCTGCTCTATACCTAAAGTGAAAGTCAACGTGAGCCCAAGCTTCGAAGTAAGGCCCTGATTATCCTTGCAAAACGAGAGGCGTGCAGCAGCTCCATGAGGCCTTCATCGTTGTTCTGCTTTAGTGTCAAGGTAGTAAGCTTTTCAACACTCCTAGGGGCCTTGCTTCAGCACCCGTTTCAGTACCAGAACACTGCATAGAACCAGGAAGCTCTGCTCCTGCGTGTATGCTGCGTGTCAACCTAGAAATTAGAGACTGATGGCACAAGGCTAGTTTTCCCATTATGAAAGCTCCGTTGATGCGGCCCCGAAGCTACCTGAAAAGCACTGTTGTTACCGTGCTTTTACTTACAGCCGGCATGGCTCATAGAAGAAAATGAGTTTTCTCGAAAGAAACCTTGTGCTTCCAGTTCCTAGTTGGACGCTCACCCTGCTCTGCTCTATACCAAACGTGAAAGTCAATGTGAGCACTAGCCTCGAAGTAAGGCCCTGATTATGCTGGCAAAACGGGAGGCGTGCAGCAGCTCCATGAGGCCTTCATCGCTGTTCTGCTTTAGTTTCACGGTAGTAAGCTTTCCAACACTCCTAGGGACTTTGCTTAAGCAACCGTTTCGGTACCAGAACACTGCGTAGAGACAGTAAGCTCTGGTCCTGCGTGTATGCTGCGTGTCAACCTAGAAATTGGAGACTGATGGCATAAGACTTCTTTTCCCATTATGAAAGCTCCGTTCATGCGGCCTCGAAGCTACCTGAAAAGCATTGTTGTTGCCGGGGTTTTCCTCTCTGCCGGCATGGTTCTGAGAAGAAAATGAGTTTTCTCCTAAGAAACCTTGGGTTTCCAGTTCCTTGTTGGAAGCTCACCCTGCTCTGCGCTATACCTAAAGTGAAAGTCAACGTGAGCCCAAGCTTCGAAGTAAGGCCCTGATTATCCTTGCAAAACGAGAGGCGTGCAGCAGCTCTTGAGGCGTTCATCTTTGTTCTGCTTTAGTTTCAAGGTAGTAAGCTTTTCAACACTCCTAGGGGCCTTGCTTCAGCACCCGTTTCAGTACCAGAACACTGCGTAGAACCAGGAAGCTCTGCTCCTGCGTGTATGCTGCGTGTCAACCTAGAAATTAGAGACTGATGGCACAAGGCTAGTTTTCCCATTATGAAAGCTCCGTTGATGCGGCCCCGAAGCTACCTGAAAAGCACTGTTGTTACCGTGCTTTTACTTACAGCCGGCATGGCTCATAGAAGAAAATGAGTTTTCTCGAAAGAAACCTTGTGCTTCCAGTTCCTAGTTGGAAGCTCACCCTGCTCTGCTCTATACCAAACGTGAAAGTCAATGTGAGCACTAGCCTCGAAGTAAGGCCCTGATTATGCTGGCAAAACGGGAGGCGTGCAGCAGCTCCATGAGGCCTTCATCGCTGTTCTGCTTTAGTTTCACGGTAGTAAGCTTTCCAAGACTCCTAGGGACTTTGCTTAAGCAACCGTTTCGGTACCAGAACACTGCGTAGAGACAGTAAGCTCTGGTCCTGCGTGTATGCTGCGTGTCAACCTAGAAATTGGAGACTGATGGCATAAGGCTTCTTTTCCCATTATGAAAGCTCCGTTCATGCGGCCTCGAAGCTACCTGAAAAGCATTGTTGTTGCCGGGGTTTTCCTCTCTGCCGGCATGGTTCTGAGAAGAAAATGAGTTTTCTCCTAAGAAACCTTGGGTTTCCAGTTCCTTGTTGGAAGCTCACCCTGCTCTGCGCTATACCTAAAGTGAAAGTCAACGTGAGCCCAAGCTTCGAAGTAAGGCCCTGATTATCCTTGCAAAACGAGAGGCGTGCAGCAGCTCTTGAGGCGTTCATCTTTGTTCTGCTTTAGTTTCAAGGTAGTAAGCTTTTCAACACTCCTAGGGGCCTTGCTTCAGCACCCGTTTCAGTACCAGAACACTGCGTAGAACCAGGAAGCTCTGCTCCTGCGTGTATGCTGCGTGTCAACCTAGAAATTAGAGACTGATGGCACAAGGCTAGTTTTCCCATTATGAAAGCTCCGTTGATGCGGCCCCGAAGCTACCTGAAAAGCACTGTTGTTACCGTGCTTTTACTTACAGCCGGCATGGCTCATAGAAGAAAATGAGTTTTCTCGAAAGAAACCTTGTGCTTCCAGTTCCTAGTTGGAAGCTCACCCTGCTCTGCTCTATACCAAACGTGAAAGTCAATGTGAGCACTAGCCTCGAAGTAAGGCCCTGATTATGCTGGCAAAACGGGAGGCGTGCAGCAGCTCCATGAGGCCTTCATCGCTGTTCTGCTTTAGTTTCACGGTAGTAAGCTTTCCAAGACTCCTAGGGACTTTGCTTAAGCAACCGTTTCGGTACCAGAACACTGCGTAGAGACAGTAAGCTCTGGTCCTGCGTGTATGCTGCGTGTCAACCTAGAAATTGGAGACTGATGGCATAAGGCTTCTTTTCCCATTATGAAAGCTCCGTTCATGCGGCCTCGAAGCTACCTGAAAAGCATTGTTGTTGCCGGGGTTTTCCTCACTGCCGGCATGGTTCTGAGAAGAAAATGAGTTTTCTCCTAAGAAACCTTGGGTTTCCAGTTCCTTGTTGGAAGCTCACCCTGCTCTGCTCTATACCTAAAGTGAAAGTCAACGTGAGCCCAAGCTTCGAAGTAAGGCCCTGATTATCCTTGCAAAACGAGAGGCGTGCAGCAGCTCCATGAGGCCTTCATCGTTGTTCTGCTTTAGTGTCAAGGTAGTAAGCTTTTCAACACTCCTAGGGGCCTTGCTTCAGCACCCGTTTCAGTACCAGAACACTGCGTAGAACCAGGAAGCTCTGCTCCTGCGTGTATGCTGCGTGTCAACCTAGAAATTAGAGACTGATGGCACAAGGCTAGTTTTCCCATTATGAAAGCTCCGTTGATGCGGCCCCGAAGCTACCTGAAAAGCACTGTTGTTACCGTGCTTTTACTTACAGCCGGCATGGCTCATAGAAGAAAATGAGTTTTCTCGAAAGAAACCTTGTGCTTCCAGTTCCTAGTTGGAAGCTCACCCTGCTCTGCTCTATACCAAACGTGAAAGTCAATGTGAGCACTAGCCTCGAAGTAAGGCCCTGATTATGCTGGCAAAACGGGAGGCGTGCAGCAGCTCCATGAGGCCTTCATCGCTGTTCTGCTTTAGTTTCACGGTAGTAAGCTTTCCAAGACTCCTAGGGACTTTGCTTAAGCAACCGTTTCGGTACCAGAACACTGCGTAGAGACAGTAAGCTCTGGTCCTGCGTGTATGCTGCGTGTCAACCTAGAAATTGGAGACTGATGGCATAAGGCTTCTTTTCCCATTATGAAAGCTCCGTTCATGCGGCCTCGAAGCTACCTGAAAAGCATTGTTGTTGCCGGGGTTTTCCTCACTGCCGGCATGGTTCTGAGAAGAAAATGAGTTTTCTCCTAAGAAACCTTGGGTTTCCAGTTCCTTGTTGGAAGCTCACCCTGCTCTGCTCTATACCTAAAGTGAAAGTCAACGTGAGCCCAAGCTTCGAAGTAAGGCCCTGATTATCCTTGCAAAACGAGAGGCGTGCAGCAGCTCCATGAGGCCTTCATCGTTGTTCTGCTTTAGTGTCAAGGTAGTAAGCTTTTCAACACTCCTAGGGGCCTTGCTTCAGCACCCGTTTCAGTACCAGAACACTGCGTAGAACCAGGAAGCTCTGCTCCTGCGTGTATGCTGCGTGTCAACCTAGAAATTAGAGACTGATGGCACAAGGCTAGTTTTCCCATTATGAAAGCTCCGTTGATGCGGCCCCGAAGCTACCTGAAAAGCACTGTTGTTACCGTGCTTTTACTTACAGCCGGCATGGCTCATAGAAGAAAATGAGTTTTCTCGAAAGAAACCTTGTGCTTCCAGTTCCTAGTTGGACGCTCACCCTGCTCTGCTCTATACCAAACGTGAAAGTCAATGTGAGCACTAGCCTCGAAGTAAGGCCCTGATTATGCTGGCAAAACGGGAGGCGTGCAGCAGCTCCATGAGGCCTTCATCGCTGTTCTGCTTTAGTTTCACGGTAGTAAGCTTTCCAAGACTCCTAGGGACTTTGCTTAAGCAACCGTTTCGGTACCAGAACACTGCGTAGAGACAGTAAGCTCTGGTCCTGCGTGTATGCTGCGTGTCAACCTAGAAATTGGAGACTGATGGCATAAGGCTTCTTTTCCCATTATGAAAGCTCCGTTCATGCGGCCTCGAAGCTACCTGAAAAGCATTGTTGTTGCCGGGGTTTTCCTCACTGCCGGCATGGTTCTGAGAAGAAAATGAGTTTTCTCCTAAGAAACCTTGGGTTTCCAGTTCCTTGTTGGAAGCTCACCCTGCTCTGCTCTATACCTAAAGTGAAAGTCAACGTGAGCCCAAGCTTCGAAGTAAGGCCCTGATTATCCTTGCAAAACGAGAGGCGTGCAGCAGCTCCATGAGGCCTTCATCGTTGTTCTGCTTTAGTGTCAAGGTAGTAAGCTTTTCAACACTCCTAAGGGCTTTGCTGCAGCACCCGTTTCAGTACCAGAAGACTGCGTAGAACCAGGAAGCTCTGCTCCTGGGTGTATGCTGCGTGTCAACCTAGAAATTAGAGACTGATGGCACAACGCTTGTTTTCCCGTTTTGAAAGCTCCATTCATGCGGCCTCGAAGCTACCTGAAAAGCACTGTTGTTACCGTGCTTTTACTTACAGCTGGCATGGCACATAGAAGAAAATGAGTTTTCTCGAAAGAAACCTTGTGCTTCCAGTTCCTAGTTGGAGGCTCACCCTGCTCTACTCTATACCAAACGTGAAAGTCAATGTGAGCACTAGCCTCGAAGTAAGGCCCTGATTATGCTGGCAAAACGGGAGGCGTGCAGCAGCTCCATGAGGCCTTCATCGCTGTTCTGCTTTAGTTTCACGGTAGTAAGCTTTCCAAGACTCCTAGGGACTTTGCTTAAGCAACCGTTTCGGTACCAGAACACTGCGTAGAGACAATAAGCTCTGGTCCTGCGTGTATGCTGCGTGTCAACCTAGAAATTGGAGACTGATGGCATAAAGCTTCTTTTCCCATTATGAAAGCTCCGTTCATGCGGCCTCGAAGCTACCTGAAAAGCATTGTTGTTGCCGGGGTTTTCCTCACTGCCGGCATGGTTCTGAGAAGAAAATGAGTTTTCTCCTAAGAAACCTTGGGTTTCCAGTTCCTTGTTGGAAGCTCACCCTGCTCTGCTCTATACCTAAAGTGAAAGTCAACGTGAGCCCAAGCTTCGAAGTAAGGCCCTGATTATCCTTGCAAAACGAGAGGCGTGCAGCAGCTCCATGAGGCCTTCATCGTTGTTCTGCTTTAGTGTCAAGGTAGTAAGCTTTTCAACACTCCTAGGGGCCTTGCTTCAGCACCCGTTTCAGTACCAGAACACTGCATAGAACCAGGAAGCTCTGCTCCTGCGTGTATGCTGCGTGTCAACCTAGAAATTAGAGACTGATGGCACAAGGCTAGTTTTCCCATTATGAAAGCTCCGTTGATGCGGCCCCGAAGCTACCTGAAAAGCACTGTTGTTACCGTGCTTTTACTTACAGCCGGCATGGCTCATAGAAGAAAATGAGTTTTCTCGAAAGAAACCTTGTGCTTCCAGTTCCTAGTTGGACGCTCACCCTGCTCTGCTCTATACCAAACGTGAAAGTCAATGTGAGCACTAGCCTCGAAGTAAGGCCCTGATTATGCTGGCAAAACGGGAGGCGTGCAGCAGCTCCATGAGGCCTTCATCGCTGTTCTGCTTTAGTTTCACGGTAGTAAGCTTTCCAACACTCCTAGGGACTTTGCTTAAGCAACCGTTTCGGTACCAGAACACTGCGTAGAGACAGTAAGCTCTGGTCCTGCGTGTATGCTGCGTGTCAACCTAGAAATTGGAGACTGATGGCATAAGACTTCTTTTCCCATTATGAAAGCTCCGTTCATGCGGCCTCGAAGCTACCTGAAAAGCATTGTTGTTGCCGGGGTTTTCCTCTCTGCCGGCATGGTTCTGAGAAGAAAATGAGTTTTCTCCTAAGAAACCTTGGGTTTCCAGTTCCTTGTTGGAAGCTCACCCTGCTCTGCGCTATACCTAAAGTGAAAGTCAACGTGAGCCCAAGCTTCGAAGTAAGGCCCTGATTATCCTTGCAAAACGAGAGGCGTGCAGCAGCTCTTGAGGCGTTCATCTTTGTTCTGCTTTAGTTTCAAGGTAGTAAGCTTTTCAACACTCCTAGGGGCCTTGCTTCAGCACCCGTTTCAGTACCAGAACACTGCGTAGAACCAGGAAGCTCTGCTCCTGCGTGTATGCTGCGTGTCAACCTAGAAATTAGAGACTGATGGCACAAGGCTAGTTTTCCCATTATGAAAGCTCCGTTGATGCGGCCCCGAAGCTACCTGAAAAGCACTGTTGTTACCGTGCTTTTACTTACAGCCGGCATGGCTCATAGAAGAAAATGAGTTTTCTCGAAAGAAACCTTGTGCTTCCAGTTCCTAGTTGGAAGCTCACCCTGCTCTGCTCTATACCAAACGTGAAAGTCAATGTGAGCACTAGCCTCGAAGTAAGGCCCTGATTATGCTGGCAAAACGGGAGGCGTGCAGCAGCTCCATGAGGCCTTCATCGCTGTTCTGCTTTAGTTTCACGGTAGTAAGCTTTCCAAGACTCCTAGGGACTTTGCTTAAGCAACCGTTTCGGTACCAGAACACTGCGTAGAGACAGTAAGCTCTGGTCCTGCGTGTATGCTGCGTGTCAACCTAGAAATTGGAGACTGATGGCATAAGGCTTCTTTTCCCATTATGAAAGCTCCGTTCATGCGGCCTCGAAGCTACCTGAAAAGCATTGTTGTTGCCGGGGTTTTCCTCTCTGCCGGCATGGTTCTGAGAAGAAAATGAGTTTTCTCCTAAGAAACCTTGGGTTTCCAGTTCCTTGTTGGAAGCTCACCCTGCTCTGCGCTATACCTAAAGTGAAAGTCAACGTGAGCCCAAGCTTCGAAGTAAGGCCCTGATTATCCTTGCAAAACGAGAGGCGTGCAGCAGCTCTTGAGGCGTTCATCTTTGTTCTGCTTTAGTTTCAAGGTAGTAAGCTTTTCAACACTCCTAGGGGCCTTGCTTCAGCACCCGTTTCAGTACCAGAACACTGCGTAGAACCAGGAAGCTCTGCTCCTGCGTGTATGCTGCGTGTCAACCTAGAAATTAGAGACTGATGGCACAAGGCTAGTTTTCCCATTATGAAAGCTCCGTTGATGCGGCCCCGAAGCTACCTGAAAAGCACTGTTGTTACCGTGCTTTTACTTACAGCCGGCATGGCTCATAGAAGAAAATGAGTTTTCTCGAAAGAAACCTTGTGCTTCCAGTTCCTAGTTGGAAGCTCACCCTGCTCTGCTCTATACCAAACGTGAAAGTCAATGTGAGCACTAGCCTCGAAGTAAGGCCCTGATTATGCTGGCAAAACGGGAGGCGTGCAGCAGCTCCATGAGGCCTTCATCGCTGTTCTGCTTTAGTTTCACGGTAGTAAGCTTTCCAAGACTCCTAGGGACTTTGCTTAAGCAACCGTTTCGGTACCAGAACACTGCGTAGAGACAGTAAGCTCTGGTCCTGCGTGTATGCTGCGTGTCAACCTAGAAATTGGAGACTGATGGCATAAGGCTTCTTTTCCCATTATGAAAGCTCCGTTCATGCGGCCTCGAAGCTACCTGAAAAGCATTGTTGTTGCCGGGGTTTTCCTCACTGCCGGCATGGTTCTGAGAAGAAAATGAGTTTTCTCCTAAGAAACCTTGGGTTTCCAGTTCCTTGTTGGAAGCTCACCCTGCTCTGCTCTATACCTAAAGTGAAAGTCAACGTGAGCCCAAGCTTCGAAGTAAGGCCCTGATTATCCTTGCAAAACGAGAGGCGTGCAGCAGCTCCATGAGGCCTTCATCGTTGTTCTGCTTTAGTGTCAAGGTAGTAAGCTTTTCAACACTCCTAGGGGCCTTGCTTCAGCACCCGTTTCAGTACCAGAACACTGCGTAGAACCAGGAAGCTCTGCTCCTGCGTGTATGCTGCGTGTCAACCTAGAAATTAGAGACTGATGGCACAAGGCTAGTTTTCCCATTATGAAAGCTCCGTTGATGCGGCCCCGAAGCTACCTGAAAAGCACTGTTGTTACCGTGCTTTTACTTACAGCCGGCATGGCTCATAGAAGAAAATGAGTTTTCTCGAAAGAAACCTTGTGCTTCCAGTTCCTAGTTGGAAGCTCACCCTGCTCTGCTCTATACCAAACGTGAAAGTCAATGTGAGCACTAGCCTCGAAGTAAGGCCCTGATTATGCTGGCAAAACGGGAGGCGTGCAGCAGCTCCATGAGGCCTTCATCGCTGTTCTGCTTTAGTTTCACGGTAGTAAGCTTTCCAAGACTCCTAGGGACTTTGCTTAAGCAACCGTTTCGGTACCAGAACACTGCGTAGAGACAGTAAGCTCTGGTCCTGCGTGTATGCTGCGTGTCAACCTAGAAATTGGAGACTGATGGCATAAGGCTTCTTTTCCCATTATGAAAGCTCCGTTCATGCGGCCTCGAAGCTACCTGAAAAGCATTGTTGTTGCCGGGGTTTTCCTCACTGCCGGCATGGTTCTGAGAAGAAAATGAGTTTTCTCCTAAGAAACCTTGGGTTTCCAGTTCCTTGTTGGAAGCTCACCCTGCTCTGCTCTATACCTAAAGTGAAAGTCAACGTGAGCCCAAGCTTCGAAGTAAGGCCCTGATTATCCTTGCAAAACGAGAGGCGTGCAGCAGCTCCATGAGGCCTTCATCGTTGTTCTGCTTTAGTGTCAAGGTAGTAAGCTTTTCAACACTCCTAGGGGCCTTGCTTCAGCACCCGTTTCAGTACCAGAACACTGCGTAGAACCAGGAAGCTCTGCTCCTGCGTGTATGCTGCGTGTCAACCTAGAAATTAGAGACTGATGGCACAAGGCTAGTTTTCCCATTATGAAAGCTCCGTTGATGCGGCCCCGAAGCTACCTGAAAAGCACTGTTGTTACCGTGCTTTTACTTACAGCCGGCATGGCTCATAGAAGAAAATGAGTTTTCTCGAAAGAAACCTTGTGCTTCCAGTTCCTAGTTGGACGCTCACCCTGCTCTACTCTATACCAAACGTGAAAGTCAATGTGAGCACTAGCCTCGAAGTAAGGCCCTGATTATGCTGGCAAAACGGGAGGCGTGCAGCAGCTCCATGAGGCCTTCATCGCTGTTCTGCTTTAGTTTCACGGTAGTAAGCTTTCCAAGACTCCTAGGGACTTTGCTTAAGCAACCGTTTCGGTACCAGAACACTGCGTAGAGACAGTAAGCTCTGGTCCTGCGTGTATGCTGCGTGTCAACCTAGAAATTGGAGACTGATGGCATAAGGCTTCTTTTCCCATTATGAAAGCTCCGTTCATGCGGCCTCGAAGCTACCTGAAAAGCATTGTTGTTGCCGGGGTTTTCCTCACTGCCGGCATGGTTCTGAGAAGAAAATGAGTTTTCTCCTAAGAAACCTTGGGTTTCCAGTTCCTTGTTGGAAGCTCACCCTGCTCTGCTCTATACCTAAAGTGAAAGTCAACGTGAGCCCAAGCTTCGAAGTAAGGCCCTGATTATCCTTGCAAAACGAGAGGCGTGCAGCAGCTCCATGAGGCCTTCATCGTTGTTCTGCTTTAGTGTCAAGGTAGTAAGCTTTTCAACACTCCTAGGGGCCTTGCTTCAGCACCCGTTTCAGTACCAGAACACTGCGTAGAACCAGGAAGCTCTGCTCCTGCGTGTATGCTGCGTGTCAACCTAGAAATTAGAGACTGATGGCACAAGGCTAGTTTTCCCATTATGAAAGCTCCGTTGATGCGGCCCCGAAGCTACCTGAAAAGCACTGTTGTTACCGTGCTTTTACTTACAGCCGGCATGGCTCATAGAAGAAAATGAGTTTTCTCGAAAGAAACCTTGTGCTTCCAGTTCCTAGTTGGAAGCTCACCCTGCTCTGCTCTATACCAAACGTGAAAGTCAATGTGAGCACTAGCCTCGAAGTAAGGCCCTGATTATGCTGGCAAAACGGGAGGCGTGCAGCAGCTCCATGAGGCCTTCATCGCTGTTCTGCTTTAGTTTCACGGTAGTAAGCTTTCCAAGACTCCTAGGGACTTTGCTTAAGCAACCGTTTCGGTACCAGAACACTGCGTAGAGACAGTAAGCTCTGGTCCTGCGTGTATGCTGCGTGTCAACCTAGAAATTGGAGACTGATGGCATAAGGCTTCTTTTCCCATTATGAAAGCTCCGTTCATGCGGCCTCGAAGCTACCTGAAAAGCATTGTTGTTGCCGGGGTTTTCCTCACTGCCGGCATGGTTCTGAGAAGAAAATGAGTTTTCTCCTAAGAAACCTTGGGTTTCCAGTTCCTTGTTGGAAGCTCACCCTGCTCTGCTCTATACCTAAAGTGAAAGTCAACGTGAGCCCAAGCTTCGAAGTAAGGCCCTGATTATCCTTGCAAAACGAGAGGCGTGCAGCAGCTCCATGAGGCCTTCATCGTTGTTCTGCTTTAGTGTCAAGGTAGTAAGCTTTTCAACACTCCTAGGGGCCTTGCTTCAGCACCCGTTTCAGTACCAGAACACTGCGTAGAACCAGGAAGCTCTGCTCCTGCGTGTATGCTGCGTGTCAACCTAGAAATTAGAGACTGATGGCACAAGGCTAGTTTTCCCATTATGAAAGCTCCGTTGATGCGGCCCCGAAGCTACCTGAAAAGCACTGTTGTTACCGTGCTTTTACTTACAGCCGGCATGGCTCATAGAAGAAAATGAGTTTTCTCGAAAGAAACCTTGTGCTTCCAGTTCCTAGTTGGACGCTCACCCTGCTCTGCTCTATACCAAACGTGAAAGTCAATGTGAGCACTAGCCTCGAAGTAAGGCCCTGATTATGCTGGCAAAACGGGAGGCGTGCAGCAGCTCCATGAGGCCTTCATCGCTGTTCTGCTTTAGTTTCACGGTAGTAAGCTTTCCAAGACTCCTAGGGACTTTGCTTAAGCAACCGTTTCGGTACCAGAACACTGCGTAGAGACAGTAAGCTCTGGTCCTGCGTGTATGCTGCGTGTCAACCTAGAAATTGGAGACTGATGGCATAAGGCTTCTTTTCCCATTATGAAAGCTCCGTTCATGCGGCCTCGAAGCTACCTGAAAAGCATTGTTGTTGCCGGGGTTTTCCTCACTGCCGGCATGGTTCTGAGAAGAAAATGAGTTTTCTCCTAAGAAACCTTGGGTTTCCAGTTCCTTGTTGGAAGCTCACCCTGCTCTGCTCTATACCTAAAGTGAAAGTCAACGTGAGCCCAAGCTTCGAAGTAAGGCCCTGATTATCCTTGCAAAACGAGAGGCGTGCAGCAGCTCCATGAGGCCTTCATCGTTGTTCTGCTTTAGTGTCAAGGTAGTAAGCTTTTCAACACTCCTAGGGGCCTTGCTTCAGCACCCGTTTCAGTACCAGAACACTGCGTAGAACCAGGAAGCTCTGCTCCTGCGTGTATGCTGCGTGTCAACCTAGAAATTAGAGACTGATGGCACAAGGCTAGTTTTCCCATTATGAAAGCTCCGTTGATGCGGCCCCGAAGCTACCTGAAAAGCACTGTTGTTACCGTGCTTTTACTTACAGCCGGCATGGCTCATAGAAGAAAATGAGTTTTCTCGAAAGAAACCTTGTGCTTCCAGTTCCTAGTTGGAAGCTCACCCTGCTCTGCTCTATACCAAACGTGAAAGTCAATGTGAGCACTAGCCTCGAAGTAAGGCCCTGATTATGCTGGCAAAACGGGAGGCGTGCAGCAGCTCCATGAGGCCTTCATCGCTGTTCTGCTTTAGTTTCACGGTAGTAAGCTTTCCAACACTCCTAGGGACTTTGCTTAAGCAACCGTTTCGGTACCAGAACACTGCGTAGAGACAGTAAGCTCTGGTCCTGCGTGTATGCTGCGTGTCAACCTAGAAATTGGAGACTGATGGCATAAGACTTCTTTTCCCATTATGAAAGCTCCGTTCATGCGGCCTCGAAGCTACCTGAAAAGCATTGTTGTTGCCGGGGTTTTCCTCACTGCCGGCATGGTTCTGAGAAGAAAATGAGTTTTCTCCTAAGAAACCTTGGGTTTCCAGTTCCTTGTTGGAAGCTCACCCTGCTCTGCTCTATACCTAAAGTGAAAGTCAACGTGAGCCCAAGCTTCGAAGTAAGGCCCTGATTATCCTTGCAAAACGAGAGGCGTGCAGCAGCTCCATGAGGCCTTCATCGTTGTTCTGCTTTAGTGTCAAGGTAGTAAGCTTTTCAACACTCCTAGGGGCCTTGCTTCAGCACCCGTTTCAGTACCAGAACACTGCGTAGAACCAGGAAGCTCTGCTCCTGCGTGTATGCTGCGTGTCAACCTAGAAATTAGAGACTGATGGCACAAGGCTAGTTTTCCCATTATGAAAGCTCCGTTGATGCGGCCCCGAAGCTACCTGAAAAGCACTGTTGTTACCGTGCTTTTACTTACAGCCGGCATGGCTCATAGAAGAAAATGAGTTTTCTCGAAAGAAACCTTGTGCTTCCAGTTCCTAGTTGGAAGCTCACCCTGCTCTGCTCTATACCAAACGTGAAAGTCAATGTGAGCACTAGCCTCGAAGTAAGGCCCTGATTATGCTGGCAAAACGGGAGGCGTGCAGCAGCTCCATGAGGCCTTCATCGCTGTTCTGCTTTAGTTTCACGGTAGTAAGCTTTCCAAGACTCCTAGGGACTTTGCTTAAGCAACCGTTTCGGTACCAGAACACTGCGTAGAGACAGTAAGCTCTGGTCCTGCGTGTATGCTGCGTGTCAACCTAGAAATTGGAGACTGATGGCATAAGGCTTCTTTTCCCATTATGAAAGCTCCGTTCATGCGGCCTCGAAGCTACCTGAAAAGCATTGTTGTTGCCGGTGTTTTCCTCACTGCCGGCATGGTTCTGAGAAGAAAATGAATTTTCTCCTAAGAAACCTTGGGTTTCCAGTTCCTTGTTGGAAGCTCACCCTGCTCTGCTCTATACCTAAAGTGAAAGTCAACGTGAGCCCAAGCTTCGAAGTAAGGCCCTGATTATCCTTGCAAAACGAGAGGCGTGCAGCAGCTCCATGAGGCCTTCATCGTTGTTCTGCTTTAGTGTCAAGGTAGTAAGCTTTTCAACACTCCTAGGGGCCTTGCTTCAGCACCCGTTTCAGTACCAGAACACTGCGTAGAACCAGGAAGCTCTGCTCCTGCGTGAATGCTGCGTGTCAACCTAGAAATTAGAGACTGATGGCACAAGGCTAGTTTTCCCATTATGAAAGCTCCGTTGATGCGGCCCCGAAGCTACCTGAAAAGCACTGTTGTTACCGTGCTTTTACTTACAGCCGGCATGGCTCATAGAAGAAAATGAGTTTTCTCGAAAGAAACCTTGTGCTTCCAGTTCCTAGTTGGACGCTCACCCTGCTCTGCTCTATACCAAACGTGAAAGTCAATGTGAGCACTAGCCTCGAAGTAAGGCCCTGATTATGCTGGCAAAACGGGAGGCGTGCAGCAGCTCCATGAGGCCTTCATCGCTGTTCTGCTTTAGTTTCACGGTAGTAAGCTTTCCAAGACTCCTAGGGACTTTGCTTAAGCAACCGTTTCGGTACCAGAACACTGCGTAGAGACAGTAAGCTCTGGTCCTGCGTGTATGCTGCGTGTCAACCTAGAAATTGGAGACTGATGGCATAAGACTTCTTTTCCCATTATGAAAGCTCCGTTCATGCGGCCTCGAAGCTACCTGAAAAGCATTGTTGTTGCCGGGGTTTTCCTCACTGCCGGCATGGTTCTGAGAAGAAAATGAGTTTTCTCCTAAGAAACCTTGGGTTTCCAGTTCCTTGTTGGAAGCTCACCCTGCTCTGCGCTATACCTAAAGTGAAAGTCAACGTGAGCCCAAGCTTCGAAGTAAGGCCCTGATTATCCTTGCAAAAGGAGAGGCGTGCAGCAGCTCTTGAGGCGTTCATCGTTGTTCTGCCCTAGTTTCAAGGTAGTAAGCTTTTCAACACTCCTAGGGGCCTTGCTTCAGCACCCGTTTCAGTACCAGAAGACTGCGTAGAACCAGGAAGCTCTGCTCCTGGGTGTATGCTGCGTGTCAACCTAGAAATTAGAGACTGATGGCACAACGCTTGTTTTCCCGTTTTGAAAGCTCCATTCATGCGGCCTCGAAGCTACCTGAAAAGCACTGTTGTTACCGTGCTTTTACTTACAGCTGGCATGGCACATAGAAGAAAATGAGTTTTCTCGAAAGAAACCTTGTGCTTCCAGTTCCTAGTTGGAGGCTCACCCTGCTCTACTCTATACCAAACGTGAAAGTCAATGTGAGCACTAGCCTCGAAGTAAGGCCCTGATTATGCTGGCAAAACGGGAGGCGTGCAGCAGCTCCATGAGGCCTTCATCGCTGTTCTGCTTTAGTTTCACGGTAGTAAGCTTTCCAAGACTCCTAGGGACTTTGCTTAAGCAACCGTTTCGGTACCAGAACACTGCGTAGAGACAATAAGCTCTGGTCCTGCGTGTATGCTGCGTGTCAACCTAGAAATTGGAGACTGATGGCATAAAGCTTCTTTTCCCATTATGAAAGCTCCGTTCATGCGGCCTCGAAGCTACCTGAAAAGCATTGTTGTTGCCGGGGTTTTCCTCACTGCCGGCATGGTTCTGAGAAGAAAATGAGTTTTCTCCTAAGAAACCTTGGGTTTCCAGTTCCTTGTTGGAAGCTCACCCTGCTCTGCTCTATACCTAAAGTGAAAGTCAACGTGAGCCCAAGCTTCGAAGTAAGGCCCTGATTATCCTTGCAAAAGGAGAGGCGTGCAGCAGCTCCATGAGGCCTTCATCGTTGTTCTGCTTTAGTGTCAAGGTAGTAAGCTTTTCAACACTCCTAGGGGCCTTGCTTCAGCACCCGTTTCAGTACCAGAACACTGCGTAGAACCAGGAAGCTCTGCTCCTGCGTGTATGCTGCGTGTCAACCTAGAAATTAGAGACTGATGGCACAAGGCTAGTTTTCCCATTATGAAAGCTCCGTTGATGCGGCCCCGAAGCTACCTGAAAAGCACTGTTGTTACCGTGCTTTTACTTACAGCCGGCATGGCTCATAGAAGAAAATGAGTTTTCTCGAAAGAAACCTTGTGCTTCCAGTTCCTAGTTGGACGCTCACCCTGCTCTGCTCTATACCAAACGTGAAAGTCAATGTGAGCACTAGCCTCGAAGTAAGGCCCTGATTATCCTGGCAAAACGGGAGGCGTGCAGCAGCTCCATGAGGCCTTCATCGCTGTTCTGCTTTAGTTTCACGGTAGTAAGCTTTCCAACACTCCTAGGGACTTTGCTTAAGCAACCGTTTCGGTACCAGAACACTGCGTAGAGACAGTAAGCTCTGGTCCTGCGTGTATGCTGCGTGTCAACCTAGAAATTGGAGACTGATGGCATAAGGCTTCTTTTCCCATTATGAAAGCTCCGTTCATGCGGCCTCGAAGCTACCTGAAAAGCATTGTTGTTGCCGGGGTTTTCCTCACTGCCGGCATGGTTCTGAGAAGAAAATGAGTTTTCTCCTAAGAAACCTTGGGTTTCCAGTTCCTTGTTGGAAGCTCACCCTGCTCTGCTCTATACCTAAAGTGAAAGTCAACGTGAGCCCAAGCTTCGAAGTAAGGCCCTGATTATCCTTGCAAAACGAGAGGCGTGCAGCAGCTCCATGAGGCCTTCATCGTTGTTCTGCTTTAGTGTCAAGGTAGTAAGCTTTTCAACACTCCTAGGGGCCTTGCTTCAGCACCCGTTTCAGTACCAAAACACTGCATAGAACCAGGAAGCTCTGCTCCTGCGTGTATGCTGCGTGTCAACCTAGAAATTAGAGACTGATGGCACAAGGCTAGTTTTCCCATTATGAAAGCTCCGTTGATGCGGCCCCGAAGCTACCTGAAAAGCACTGTTGTTACCGTGCTTTTACTTACAGCCGGCATGGCTCATAGAAGAAAATGAGTTTTCTCGAAAGAAACCTTGTGCTTCCAGTTCCTAGTTGGACGCTCACCCTGTCTCTGCTCTATACCAAACGTGAAAGTCAATGTGAGCACTAGCCTCGAAGTAAGGCCCTGATTATGCTGGCAAAACGGGAGGCGTGCAGCAGCTCCATGAGGCCTTCATCGCTGTTCTGCTTTAGTTTCACGGTAGTAAGCTTTCCAAGACTCCTAGGGACTTTGCTTAAGCAACCGTTTCGGTACCAGAACACTGCGTAGAGACAGTAAGCTCTGGTCCTGCGTGTATGCTGCGTGTCAACCTAGAAATTGGAGACTGATGGCATAAGGCTTCTTTTCCCATTATGAAAGCTCCGTTCATGCGGCCTCGAAGCTACCTGAAAAGCATTGTTGTTGCCGGGGTTTTCCTCTCTGCCGGCATGGTTCTGAGAAGAAAATGAGTTTTCTCCTAAGAAACCTTGGGTTTCCAGTTCCTTGTTGGAAGCTCACCCTGCTCTGCTCTATACCTAAAGTGAAAGTCAACGTGAGCCCAAGCTTCGAAGTAAGGCCCTGATTATCCTTGCAAAAGGAGAGGCGTGCAGCAGCTCTTGAGGCGTTCATCTTTGTTCTGCTTTAGTTTCAAGGTAGTAAGCTTTTCAACACTCCTAGGGGCCTTGCTTCAGCACCCGTTTCAGTACCAGAACACTGCGTAGAACCAGGAAGCTCTGCTCCTGCGTGTATGCTGCGTGTCAACCTAGAAATTAGAGACTGATGGCACAAGGCTAGTTTTCCCATTATGAAAGCTCCGTTGATGCGGCCCCGAAGCTACCTGAAAAGCACTGTTGTTACCGTGCTTTTACTTACAGCCGGCATGGCTCATAGAAGAAAATGAGTTTTCTCGAAAGAAACCTTGTGCTTCCAGTTCCTAGTTGGAAGCTCACCCTGCTCTGCTCTATACCAAACGTGAAAGTCAATGTGAGCACTAGCCTCGAAGTAAGGCCCTGATTATGCTGGCAAAACGGGAGGCGTGCAGCAGCTCCATGAGGCCTTCATCGCTGTTCTGCTTTAGTTTCACGGTAGTAAGCTTTCCAAGACTCCTAGGGACTTTGCTTAAGCAACCGTTTCGGTACCAGAACACTGCGTAGAGACAGTAAGCTCTGGTCCTGCGTGTATGCTGCGTGTCAACCTAGAAATTGGAGACTGATGGCATAAGGCTTCTTTTCCCATTATGAAAGCTCCGTTCATGCGGCCTCGAAGCTACCTGAAAAGCATTGTTGTTGCCGGGGTTTTCCTCACTGCCGGCATGGTTCTGAGAAGAAAATGAGTTTTCTCCTAAGAAACCTTGGGTTTCCAGTTCCTTGTTGGAAGCTCACCCTGCTCTGCTCTATACCTAAAGTGAAAGTCAACGTGAGCCCAAGCTTCGAAGTAAGGCCCTGATTATCCTTGCAAAACGAGAGGCGTGCAGCAGCTCCATGAGGCCTTCATCGTTGTTCTGCTTTAGTGTCAAGGTAGTAAGCTTTTCAACACTCCTAGGGGCCTTGCTTCAGCACCCGTTTCAGTACCAGAACACTGCGTAGAACCAGGAAGCTCTGCTCCTGCGTGTATGCTGCGTGTCAACCTAGAAATTAGAGACTGATGGCACAAGGCTAGTTTTCCCATTATGAAAGCTCCGTTGATGCGGCCCCGAAGCTACCTGAAAAGCACTGTTGTTACCGTGCTTTTACTTACAGCCGGCATGGCTCATAGAAGAAAATGAGTTTTCTCGAAAGAAACCTTGTGCTTCCAGTTCCTAGTTGGAAGCTCACCCTGCTCTGCTCTATACCAAACGTGAAAGTCAATGTGAGCACTAGCCTCGAAGTAAGGCCCTGATTATGCTGGCAAAACGGGAGGCGTGCAGCAGCTCCATGAGGCCTTCATCGCTGTTCTGCTTTAGTTTCACGGTAGTAAGCTTTCCAAGACTCCTAGGGACTTTGCTTAAGCAACCGTTTCGGTACCAGAACACTGCGTAGAGACAGTAAGCTCTGGTCCTGCGTGTATGCTGCGTGTCAACCTAGAAATTGGAGACTGATGGCATAAGGCTTCTTTTCCCATTATGAAAGCTCCGTTCATGCGGCCTCGAAGCTACCTGAAAAGCATTGTTGTTGCCGGGGTTTTCCTCACTGCCGGCATGGTTCTGAGAAGAAAATGAGTTTTCTCCTAAGAAACCTTGGGTTTCCAGTTCCTTGTTGGAAGCTCACCCTGCTCTGCTCTATACCTAAAGTGAAAGTCAACGTGAGCCCAAGCTTCGAAGTAAGGCCCTGATTATCCTTGCAAAACGAGAGGCGTGCAGCAGCTCCATGAGGCCTTCATCGTTGTTCTGCTTTAGTGTCAAGGTAGTAAGCTTTTCAACACTCCTAGGGGCCTTGCTTCAGCACCCGTTTCAGTACCAGAACACTGCGTAGAACCAGGAAGCTCTGCTCCTGCGTGTATGCTGCGTGTCAACCTAGAAATTAGAGACTGATGGCACAAGGCTAGTTTTCCCATTATGAAAGCTCCGTTGATGCGGCCCCGAAGCTACCTGAAAAGCACTGTTGTTACCGTGCTTTTACTTACAGCCGGCATGGCTCATAGAAGAAAATGAGTTTTCTCGAAAGAAACCTTGTGCTTCCAGTTCCTAGTTGGACGCTCACCCTGCTCTGCTCTATACCAAACGTGAAAGTCAATGTGAGCACTAGCCTCGAAGTAAGGCCCTGATTATGCTGGCAAAACGGGAGGCGTGCAGCAGCTCCATGAGGCCTTCATCGCTGTTCTGCTTTAGTTTCACGGTAGTAAGCTTTCCAAGACTCCTAGGGACTTTGCTTAAGCAACCGTTTCGGTACCAGAACACTGCGTAGAGACAGTAAGCTCTGGTCCTGCGTGTATGCTGCGTGTCAACCTAGAAATTGGAGACTGATGGCATAAGGCTTCTTTTCCCATTATGAAAGCTCCGTTCATGCGGCCTCGAAGCTACCTGAAAAGCATTGTTGTTGCCGGGGTTTTCCTCACTGCCGGCATGGTTCTGAGAAGAAAATGAGTTTTCTCCTAAGAAACCTTGGGTTTCCAGTTCCTTGTTGGAAGCTCACCCTGCTCTGCTCTATACCTAAAGTGAAAGTCAACGTGAGCCCAAGCTTCGAAGTAAGGCCCTGATTATCCTTGCAAAACGAGAGGCGTGCAGCAGCTCCATGAGGCCTTCATCGTTGTTCTGCTTTAGTGTCAAGGTAGTAAGCTTTTCAACACTCCTAGGGGCCTTGCTTCAGCACCCGTTTCAGTACCAGAACACTGCGTAGAACCAGGAAGCTCTGCTCCTGCGTGTATGCTGCGTGTCAACCTAGAAATTAGAGACTGATGGCACAAGGCTAGTTTTCCCATTATGAAAGCTCCGTTGATGCGGCCCCGAAGCTACCTGAAAAGCACTGTTGTTACCGTGCTTTTACTTACAGCCGGCATGGCTCATAGAAGAAAATGAGTTTTCTCGAAAGAAACCTTGTGCTTCCAGTTCCTAGTTGGAAGCTCACCCTGCTCTGCTCTATACCAAACGTGAAAGTCAATGTGAGCACTAGCCTCGAAGTAAGGCCCTGATTATCCTGGCAAAACGGGAGGCGTGCAGCAGCTCCATGAGGCCTTCATCGCTGTTCTGCTTTAGTTTCACGGTAGTAAGCTTTCCAAGACTCCTAGGGACTTTGCTTAAGCAACCGTTTCGGTACCAGAACACTGCGTAGAGACAGTAAGCTCTGGTCCTGCGTGTATGCTGCGTGTCAACCTAGAAATTGGAGACTGATGGCATAAGGCTTCTTTTCCCATTATGAAAGCTCCGTTCATGCGGCCTCGAAGCTACCTGAAAAGCATTGTTGTTGCCGGGGTTTTCCTCACTGCCGGCATGGTTCTGAGAAGAAAATGAGTTTTCTCCTAAGAAACCTTGGGTTTCCAGTTCCTTGTTGGAAGCTCACCCTGCTCTGCTCTATACCTAAAGTGAAAGTCAACGTGAGCCCAAGCTTCGAAGTAAGGCCCTGATTATCCTTGCAAAACGAGAGGCGTGCAGCAGCTCCATGAGGCCTTCATCGTTGTTCTGCTTTAGTGTCAAGGTAGTAAGCTTTTCAACACTCCTAGGGGCCTTGCTTCAGCACCCGTTTCAGTACCAGAACACTGCGTAGAACCAGGAAGCTCTGCTCCTGCGTGTATGCTGCGTGTCAACCTAGAAATTAGAGACTGATGGCACAAGGCTAGTTTTCCCATTATGAAAGCTCCGTTGATGCGGCCCCGAAGCTACCTGAAAAGCACTGTTGTTACCGTGCTTTTACTTACAGCCGGCATGGCTCATAGAAGAAAATGAGTTTTCTCGAAAGAAACCTTGTGCTTCCAGTTCCTAGTTGGACGCTCACCCTGCTCTGCTCTATACCAAACGTGAAAGTCAATGTGAGCACTAGCCTCGAAGTAAGGCCCTGATTATGCTGGCAAAACGGGAGGCGTGCAGCAGCTCCATGAGGCCTTCATCGCTGTTCTGCTTTAGTTTCACGGTAGTAAGCTTTCCAAGACTCCTAGGGACTTTGCTTAAGCAACCGTTTCGGTACCAGAACACTGCGTAGAGACAGTAAGCTCTGGTCCTGCGTGTATGCTGCGTGTCAACCTAGAAATTGGAGACTGATGGCATAAGGCTTCTTTTCCCATTATGAAAGCTCCGTTCATGCGGCCTCGAAGCTACCTGAAAAGCATTGTTGTTGCCGGGGTTTTCCTCACTGCCGGCATGGTTCTGAGAAGAAAATGAGTTTTCTCCTAAGAAACCTTGGGTTTCCAGTTCCTTGTTGGAAGCTCACCCTGCTCTGCTCTATACCTAAAGTGAAAGTCAACGTGAGCCCAAGCTTCGAAGTAAGGCCCTGATTATCCTTGCAAAACGAGAGGCGTGCAGCAGCTCCATGAGGCCTTCATCGTTGTTCTGCTTTAGTGTCAAGGTAGTAAGCTTTTCAACACTCCTAGGGGCCTTGCTTCAGCACCCGTTTCAGTACCAGAACACTGCGTAGAACCAGGAAGCTCTGCTCCTGCGTGTATGCTGCGTGTCAACCTAGAAATTAGAGACTGATGGCACAAGGCTAGTTTTCCCATTATGAAAGCTCCGTTGATGCGGCCCCGAAGCTACCTGAAAAGCACTGTTGTTACCGTGCTTTTACTTACAGCCGGCATGGCTCATAGAAGAAAATGAGTTTTCTCGAAAGAAACCTTGTGCTTCCAGTTCCTAGTTGGAAGCTCACCCTGCTCTGCTCTATACCAAACGTGAAAGTCAATGTGAGCACTAGCCTCGAAGTAAGGCCCTGATTATGCTGGCAAAACGGGAGGCGTGCAGCAGCTCCATGAGGCCTTCATCGCTGTTCTGCTTTAGTTTCACGGTAGTAAGCTTTCCAACACTCCTAGGGACTTTGCTTAAGCAACCGTTTCGGTACCAGAACACTGCGTAGAGACAGTAAGCTCTGGTCCTGCGTGTATGCTGCGTGTCAACCTAGAAATTGGAGACTGATGGCATAAGACTTCTTTTCCCATTATGAAAGCTCCGTTCATGCGGCCTCGAAGCTACCTGAAAAGCATTGTTGTTGCCGGGGTTTTCCTCACTGCCGGCATGGTTCTGAGAAGAAAATGAGTTTTCTCCTAAGAAACCTTGGGTTTCCAGTTCCTTGTTGGAAGCTCACCCTGCTCTGCTCTATACCTAAAGTGAAAGTCAACGTGAGCCCAAGCTTCGAAGTAAGGCCCTGATTATCCTTGCAAAACGAGAGGCGTGCAGCAGCTCCATGAGGCCTTCATCGTTGTTCTGCTTTAGTGTCAAGGTAGTAAGCTTTTCAACACTCCTAGGGGCCTTGCTTCAGCACCCGTTTCAGTACCAGAACACTGCGTAGAACCAGGAAGCTCTGCTCCTGCGTGTATGCTGCGTGTCAACCTAGAAATTAGAGACTGATGGCACAAGGCTAGTTTTCCCATTATGAAAGCTCCGTTGATGCGGCCCCGAAGCTACCTGAAAAGCACTGTTGTTACCGTGCTTTTACTTACAGCCGGCATGGCTCATAGAAGAAAATGAGTTTTCTCGAAAGAAACCTTGTGCTTCCAGTTCCTAGTTGGAAGCTCACCCTGCTCTGCTCTATACCAAACGTGAAAGTCAATGTGAGCACTAGCCTCGAAGTAAGGCCCTGATTATGCTGGCAAAACGGGAGGCGTGCAGCAGCTCCATGAGGCCTTCATCGCTGTTCTGCTTTAGTTTCACGGTAGTAAGCTTTCCAAGACTCCTAGGGACTTTGCTTAAGCAACCGTTTCGGTACCAGAACACTGCGTAGAGACAGTAAGCTCTGGTCCTGCGTGTATGCTGCGTGTCAACCTAGAAATTGGAGACTGATGGCATAAGGCTTCTTTTCCCATTATGAAAGCTCCGTTCATGCGGCCTCGAAGCTACCTGAAAAGCATTGTTGTTGCCGGGGTTTTCCTCACTGCCGGCATGGTTCTGAGAAGAAAATGAGTTTTCTCCTAAGAAACCTTGGGTTTCCAGTTCCTTGTTGGAAGCTCACCCTGCTCTGCTCTATACCTAAAGTGAAAGTCAACGTGAGCCCAAGCTTCGAAGTAAGGCCCTGATTATCCTTGCAAAACGAGAGGCGTGCAGCAGCTCCATGAGGCCTTCATCGTTGTTCTGCTTTAGTGTCAAGGTAGTAAGCTTTTCAACACTCCTAGGGGCCTTGCTTCAGCACCCGTTTCAGTACCAGAACACTGCGTAGAACCAGGAAGCTCTGCTCCTGCGTGTATGCTGCGTGTCAACCTAGAAATTAGAGACTGATGGCACAAGGCTAGTTTTCCCATTATGAAAGCTCCGTTGATGCGGCCCCGAAGCTACCTGAAAAGCACTGTTGTTACCGTGCTTTTACTTACAGCCGGCATGGCTCATAGAAGAAAATGAGTTTTCTCGAAAGAAACCTTGTGCTTCCAGTTCCTAGTTGGACGCTCACCCTGCTCTGCTCTATACCAAACGTGAAAGTCAATGTGAGCACTAGCCTCGAAGTAAGGCCCTGATTATGCTGGCAAAACGGGAGGCGTGCAGCAGCTCCATGAGGCCTTCATCGCTGTTCTGCTTTAGTTTCACGGTAGTAAGCTTTCCAAGACTCCTAGGGACTTTGCTTAAGCAACCGTTTCGGTACCAGAACACTGCGTAGAGACAGTAAGCTCTAGTCCTGCGTGTATGCTGCGTGTCAACCTAGAAATTGGAGACTGATGGCATAAGACTTCTTTTCCCATTATGAAAGCTCCGTTCATGCGGCCTCGAAGCTACCTGAAAAGCATTGTTGTTGCCGGGGTTTTCCTCACTGCCGGCATGGTTCTGAGAAGAAAATGAGTTTTCTCCTAAGAAACCTTGGGTTTCCAGTTCCTTGTTGGAAGCTCACCCTGCTCTGCGCTATACCTAAAGTGAAAGTCAACGTGAGCCCAAGCTTCGAAGTAAGGCCCTGATTATCCTTGCAAAAGGAGAGGCGTGCAGCAGCTCTTGAGGCGTTCATCGTTGTTCTGCCCTAGTTTCAAGGTAGTAAGCTTTTCAACACTCCTAAGGGCCTTGCTTCAGCACCCGTTTCAGTACCAGAAGACTGCGTAGAACCAGGAAGCTCTGCTCCTGGGTGTATGCTGCGTGTCAACCTAGAAATTAGAGACTGATGGCACAACGCTTGTTTTCCCGTTTTGAAAGCTCCATTCATGCGGCCTCGAAGCTACCTGAAAAGCACTGTTGTTACCGTGCTTTTACTTACAGCTGGCATGGCACATAGAAGAAAATGAGTTTTCTCGAAAGAAACCTTGTGCTTCCAGTTCCTAGTTGGAGGCTCACCCTGCTCTACTCTATACCAAACGTGAAAGTCAATGTGAGCACTAGCCTCGAAGTAAGGCCCTGATTATGCTGGCAAAACGGGAGGCGTGCAGCAGCTCCATGAGGCCTTCATCGCTGTTCTGCTTTAGTTTCACGGTAGTAAGCTTTCCAAGACTCCTAGGGACTTTGCTTAAGCAACCGTTTCGGTACCAGAACACTGCGTAGAGACAATAAGCTCTGGTCCTGCGTGTATGCTGCGTGTCAACCTAGAAATTGGAGACTGATGGCATAAAGCTTCTTTTCCCATTATGAAAGCTCCGTTCATGCGGCCTCGAAGCTACCTGAAAAGCATTGTTGTTGCCGGGGTTTTCCTCACTGCCGGCATGGTTCTGAGAAGAAAATGAGTTTTCTCCTAAGAAACCTTGGGTTTCCAGTTCCTTGTTGGAAGCTCACCCTGCTCTGCTCTATACCTAAAGTGAAAGTCAACGTGAGCCCAAGCTTCGAAGTAAGGCCCTGATTATCCTTGCAAAACGAGAGGCGTGCAGCAGCTCCATGAGGCCTTCATCGTTGTTCTGCTTTAGTGTCAAGGTAGTAAGCTTTTCAACACTCCTAGGGGCCTTGCTTCAGCACCCGTTTCAGTACCAGAACACTGCGTAGAACCAGGAAGCTCTGCTCCTGCGTGTATGCTGCGTGTCAACCTAGAAATTAGAGACTGATGGCACAAGGCTAGTTTTCCCATTATGAAAGCTCCGTTGATGCGGCCCCGAAGCTACCTGAAAAGCACTGTTGTTACCGTGCTTTTACTTACAGCCGGCATGGCTCATAGAAGAAAATGAGTTTTCTCGAAAGAAACCTTGTGCTTCCAGTTCCTAGTTGGACGCTCACCCTGCTCTGCTCTATACCAAACGTGAAAGTCAATGTGAGCACTAGCCTCGAAGTAAGGCCCTGATTATCCTGGCAAAACGGGAGGCGTGCAGCAGCTCCATGAGGCCTTCATCGCTGTTCTGCTTTAGTTTCACGGTAGTAAGCTTTCCAAGACTCCTAGGGACTTTGCTTAAGCAACCGTTTCGGTACCAGAACACTGCGTAGAGACAGTAAGCTCTGGTCCTGCGTGTATGCTGCGTGTCAACCTAGAAATTGGAGACTGATGGCATAAGGCTTCTTTTCCCATTATGAAAGCTCCGTTCATGCGGCCTCGAAGCTACCTGAAAAGCATTGTTGTTGCCGGGGTTTTCCTCACTGCCGGCATGGTTCTGAGAAGAAAATGAGTTTTCTCCTAAGAAACCTTGGGTTTCCAGTTCCTTGTTGGAAGCTCACCCTGCTCTGCTCTATACCTAAAGTGAAAGTCAACGTGAGCCCAAGCTTCGAAGTAAGGCCCTGATTATCCTTGCAAAACGAGAGGCGTGCAGCAGCTCCATGAGGCCTTCATCGTTGTTCTGCTTTAGTGTCAAGGTAGTAAGCTTTTCAACACTCCTAGGGGCCTTGCTTCAGCACCCGTTTCAGTACCAGAACACTGCGTAGAACCAGGAAGCTCTGCTCCTGCGTGTATGCTGCGTGTCAACCTAGAAATTAGAGACTGATGGCACAAGGCTAGTTTTCCCATTATGAAAGCTCCGTTGATGCGGCCCCGAAGCTACCTGAAAAGCACTGTTGTTACCGTGCTTTTACTTACAGCCGGCATGGCTCATAGAAGAAAATGAGTTTTCTCGAAAGAAACCTTGTGCTTCCAGTTCCTAGTTGGACGCTCACCCTGCTCTGCTCTATACCAAACGTGAAAGTCAATGTGAGCACTAGCCTCGAAGTAAGGCCCTGATTATGCTGGCAAAACGGGAGGCGTGCAGCAGCTCCATGAGGCCTTCATCGCTGTTCTGCTTTAGTTTCACGGTAGTAAGCTTTCCAAGACTCCTAGGGACTTTGCTTAAGCAACCGTTTCGGTACCAGAACACTGCGTAGAGACAGTAAGCTCTGGTCCTGCGTGTATGCTGCGTGTCAACCTAGAAATTGGAGACTGATGGCATAAGGCTTCTTTTCCCATTATGAAAGCTCCGTTCATGCGGCCTCGAAGCTACCTGAAAAGCATTGTTGTTGCCGGGGTTTTCCTCTCTGCCGGCATGGTTCTGAGAAGAAAATGAGTATTCTCCTAAGAAACCTTGGGTTTCCAGTTCCTTGTTGGAAGCTCACCCTGCTCTGCGCTATACCTAAAGTGAAAGTCAACGTGAGCCCAAGCTTCGAAGTAAGGCCCTGATTATCCTTGCAAAACGA
The DNA here is from genome assembly GCF_028564815.1 of Eubalaena glacialis. NCBI lineage: Eukaryota > Metazoa > Chordata > Mammalia > Artiodactyla > Balaenidae > Eubalaena > Eubalaena glacialis. The sequence goes on along the minus strand of NC_083726.1, from coordinate 83,202,454 downwards.
GAGGCGTGCAGCAGCTCTTGAGGCGTTCATCTTTGTTCTGCTTTAGTTTCAAGGTAGTAAGCTTTTCAACACTCCTAGGGGCCTTGCTTCAGCACCCGTTTCAGTACCAGAACACTGCGTAGAACCAGGAAGCTCTGCTCCTGCGTGTATGCTGCGTGTCAACCTAGAAATTAGAGACTGATGGCACAAGGCTAGTTTTCCCATTATGAAAGCTCCGTTGATGCGGCCCCGAAGCTACCTGAAAAGCACTGTTGTTACCGTGCTTTTACTTACAGCCGGCATGGCTCATAGAAGAAAATGAGTTTTCTCGAAAGAAACCTTGTGCTTCCAGTTCCTAGTTGGACGCTCACCCTGCTCTGCTCTATACCAAACGTGAAAGTCAATGTGAGCACTAGCCTCGAAGTAAGGCCCTGATTATGCTGGCAAAACGGGAGGCGTGCAGCAGCTCCATGAGGCCTTCATCGCTGTTCTGCTTTAGTTTCACGGTAGTAAGCTTTCCAACACTCCTAGGGACTTTGCTTAAGCAACCGTTTCGGTACCAGAACACTGCGTAGAGACAGTAAGCTCTGGTCCTGCGTGTATGCTGCGTGTCAACCTAGAAATTGGAGACTGATGGCATAAGACTTCTTTTCCCATTATGAAAGCTCCGTTCATGCGGCCTCGAAGCTACCTGAAAAGCATTGTTGTTGCCGGGGTTTTCCTCTCTGCCGGCATGGTTCTGAGAAGAAAATGAGTTTTCTCCTAAGAAACCTTGGGTTTCCAGTTCCTTGTTGGAAGCTCACCCTGCTCTGCTCTATACCTAAAGTGAAAGTCAACGTGAGCCCAAGCTTCGAAGTAAGGCCCTGATTATCCTTGCAAAACGAGAGGCGTGCAGCAGCTCCATGAGGCCTTCATCGTTGTTCTGCTTTAGTGTCAAGGTAGTAAGCTTTTCAACACTCCTAGGGGCCTTGCTTCAGCACCCGTTTCAGTACCAGAACACTGCGTAGAACCAGGAAGCTCTGCTCCTGCGTGTATGCTGCGTGTCAACCTAGAAATTAGAGACTGATGGCACAAGGCTAGTTTTCCCATTATGAAAGCTCCGTTGATGCGGCCCCGAAGCTACCTGAAAAGCACTGTTGTTACCGTGCTTTTACTTACAGCCGGCATGGCTCATAGAAGAAAATGAGTTTTCTCGAAAGAAACCTTGTGCTTCCAGTTCCTAGTTGGAAGCTCACCCTGCTCTGCTCTATACCAAACGTGAAAGTCAATGTGAGCACTAGCCTCGAAGTAAGGCCCTGATTATGCTGGCAAAACGGGAGGCGTGCAGCAGCTCCATGAGGCCTTCATCGCTGTTCTGCTTTAGTTTCACGGTAGTAAGCTTTCCAAGACTCCTAGGGACTTTGCTTAAGCAACCGTTTCGGTACCAGAACACTGCGTAGAGACAGTAAGCTCTGGTCCTGCGTGTATGCTGCGTGTCAACCTAGAAATTGGAGACTGATGGCATAAGGCTTCTTTTCCCATTATGAAAGCTCCGTTCATGCGGCCTCGAAGCTACCTGAAAAGCATTGTTGTTGCCGGTGTTTTGCTCACTGCCGGCATGGTTCTGAGAAGAAAATGAGTTTTCTCCTAAGAAACCTTGGGTTTCCAGTTCCTTGTTGGAAGCTCACCCTGCTCTGCTCTATACCTAAAGTGAAAGTCAACGTGAGCCCAAGCTTCGAAGTAAGGCCCTGATTATCCTTGCAAAACGAGAGGCGTGCAGCAGCTCCATGAGGCCTTCATCGTTGTTCTGCTTTAGTGTCAAGGTAGTAAGCTTTTCAACACTCCTAGGGGCCTTGCTTCAGCACCCGTTTCAGTACCAGAACACTGCGTAGAACCAGGAAGCTCTGCTCCTGCGTGTATGCTGCGTGTCAACCTAGAAATTAGAGACTGATGGCACAAGGCTAGTTTTCCCATTATGAAAGCTCCGTTGATGCGGCCCCGAAGCTACCTGAAAAGCACTGTTGTTACCGTGCTTTTACTTACAGCCGGCATGGCTCATAGAAGAAAATGAGTTTTCTCGAAAGAAACCTTGTGCTTCCAGTTCCTAGTTGGACGCTCACCCTGCTCTGCTCTATACCAAACGTGAAAGTCAATGTGAGCACTAGCCTCGAAGTAAGGCCCTGATTATGCTGGCAAAACGGGAGGCGTGCAGCAGCTCCATGAGGCCTTCATCGCTGTTCTGCTTTAGTTTCACGGTAGTAAGCTTTCCAAGACTCCTAGGGACTTTGCTTAAGCAACCGTTTCGGTACCAGAACACTGCGTAGAGACAGTAAGCTCTGGTCCTGCGTGTACGCTGCGTGTCAACCTAGAAATTGGAGACTGATGGCATAAGACTTCTTTTCCCATTATGAAAGCTCCGTTCATGCGGCCTCGAAGCTACCTGAAAAGCATTGTTGTTGCCGGGGTTTTCCTCACTGCCGGCATGGTTCTGAGAAGAAAATGAGTTTTCTCCTAAGAAACCTTGGGTTTCCAGTTCCTTGTTGGAAGCTCACCCTGCTCTGCGCTATACCTAAAGTGAAAGTCAACGTGAGCCCAAGCTTCGAAGTAAGGCCCTGATTATCCTTGCAAAAGGAGAGGCGTGCAGCAGCTCTTGAGGCGTTCATCGTTGTTCTGCCCTAGTTTCAAGGTAGTAAGCTTTTCAACACTCCTAAGGGCCTTGCTTCAGCACCCGTTTCAGTACCAGAAGACTGCGTAGAACCAGGAAGCTCTGCTCCTGGGTGTATGCTGCGTGTCAACCTAGAAATTAGAGACTGATGGCACAACGCTTGTTTTCCCGTTTTGAAAGCTCCATTCATGCGGCCTCGAAGCTACCTGAAAAGCACTGTTGTTACCGTGCTTTTACTTACAGCTGGCATGGCACATAGAAGAAAATGAGTTTTCTCGAAAGAAACCTTGTGCTTCCAGTTCCTAGTTGGAGGCTCACCCTGCTCTACTCTATACCAAACGTGAAAGTCAATGTGAGCACTAGCCTCGAAGTAAGGCCCTGATTATGCTGGCAAAACGGGAGGCGTGCAGCAGCTCCATGAGGCCTTCATCGCTGTTCTGCTTTAGTTTCACGGTAGTAAGCTTTCCAAGACTCCTAGGGACTTTGCTTAAGCAACCGTTTCGGTACCAGAACACTGCGTAGAGACAGTAAGCTCTGGTCCTGCGTGTATGCTGCGTGTCAACCTAGAAATTGGAGACTGATGGCATAAGGCTTCTTTTCCCATTATGAAAGCTCCGTTCATGCGGCCTCGAAGCTACCTGAAAAGCATTGTTGTTGCCGGTGTTTTCCTCACTGCCGGCATGGTTCTGAGAAGAAAATGAGTTTTCTCCTAAGAAACCTTGGGTTTCCAGTTCCTTGTTGGAAGCTCACCCTGCTCTGCTCTATACCTAAAGTGAAAGTCAACGTGAGCCCAAGCTTCGAAGTAAGGCCCTGATTATCCTTGCAAAACGAGAGGCGTGCAGCAGCTCCATGAGGCCTTCATCGTTGTTCTGCTTTAGTGTCAAGGTAGTAAGCTTTTCAACACTCCTAGGGGCCTTGCTTCAGCACCCGTTTCAGTACCAGAACACTGCGTAGAACCAGGAAGCTCTGCTCCTGCGTGTATGCTGCGTGTCAACCTAGAAATTAGAGACTGATGGCACAAGGCTAGTTTTCCCATTATGAAAGCTCCGTTGATGCGGCCCCGAAGCTACCTGAAAAGCACTGTTGTTACCGTGCTTTTACTTACAGCCGGCATGGCTCATAGAAGAAAATGAGTTTTCTCGAAAGAAACCTTGTGCTTCCAGTTCCTAGTTGGACGCTCACCCTGCTCTGCTCTATACCAAACGTGAAAGTCAATGTGAGCACTAGCCTCGAAGTAAGGCCCTGATTATGCTGGCAAAACGGGAGGCGTGCAGCAGCTCCATGAGGCCTTCATCGCTGTTCTGCTTTAGTTTCACGGTAGTAAGCTTTCCAAGACTCCTAGGGACTTTGCTTAAGCAACCGTTTCGGTACCAGAACACTGCGTAGAGACAGTAAGCTCTGGTCCTGCGTGTATGCTGCGTGTCAACCTAGAAATTGGAGACTGATGGCATAAGACTTCTTTTCCCATTATGAAAGCTCCGTTCATGCGGCCTCGAAGCTACCTGAAAAGCATTGTTGTTGCCGGGGTTTTCCTCACTGCCGGCATGGTTCTGAGAAGAAAATGAGTTTTCTCCTAAGAAACCTTGGGTTTCCAGTTCCTTGTTGGAAGCTCACCCTGCTCTGCGCTATACCTAAAGTGAAAGTCAACGTGAGCCCAAGCTTCGAAGTAAGGCCCTGATTATCCTTGCAAAAGGAGAGGCGTGCAGCAGCTCTTGAGGCGTTCATCGTTGTTCTGCCCTAGTTTCAAGGTAGTAAGCTTTTCAACACTCCTAAGGGCCTTGCTTCAGCACCCGTTTCAGTACCAGAAGACTGCGTAGAACCAGGAAGCTCTGCTCCTGGGTGTATGCTGCGTGTCAACCTAGAAATTAGAGACTGATGGCACAACGCTTGTTTTCCCGTTTTGAAAGCTCCATTCATGCGGCCTCGAAGCTACCTGAAAAGCACTGTTGTTACCGTGCTTTTACTTACAGCTGGCATGGCACATAGAAGAAAATGAGTTTTCTCGAAAGAAACCTTGTGCTTCCAGTTCCTAGTTGGAGGCTCACCCTGCTCTACTCTATACCAAACGTGAAAGTCAATGTGAGCACTAGCCTCGAAGTAAGGCCCTGATTATGCTGGCAAAACGGGAGGCGTGCAGCAGCTCCATGAGGCCTTCATCGCTGTTCTGCTTTAGTTTCACGGTAGTAAGCTTTCCAAGACTCCTAGGGACTTTGCTTAAGCAACCGTTTCGGTACCAGAAAACTGCGTAGAGACAATAAGCTCTGGTCCTGCGTGTATGCTGCGTGTCAACCTAGAAATTGGAGACTGATGGCATAAAGCTTCTTTTCCCATTATGAAAGCTCCGTTCATGCGGCCTCGAAGCTACCTGAAAAGCATTGTTGTTGCCGGGGTTTTCCTCACTGCCGGCATGGTTCTGAGAAGAAAATGAGTTTTCTCCTAAGAAACCTTGTGTTTCCAGTTCCTTGTTGGAAGCTCACCCTGCTCTGCTCTATACCTAAAGTGAAAGTCAACGTGAGCCCAAGCTTCGAAGTAAGGCCCTGATTATCCTTGCAAAACGAGAGGCGTGCAGCAGCTCCATGAGGCCTTCATCGTTGTTCTGCTTTAGTGTCAAGGTAGTAAGCTTTTCAACACTCCTAGGGGCCTTGCTTCAGCACCCGTTTCAGTACCAGAACACTGCGTAGAACCAGGAAGCTCTGCTCCTGCGTGTATGCTGCGTGTCAACCTAGAAATTAGAGACTGATGGCACAAGGCTAGTTTTCCCATTATGAAAGCTCCGTTGATGCGGCCCCGAAGCTACCTGAAAAGCACTGTTGTTACCGTGCTTTTACTTACAGCCGGCATGGCTCATAGAAGAAAATGAGTTTTCTCGAAAGAAACCTTGTGCTTCCAGTTCCTAGTTGGACGCTCACCCTGCTCTGCTCTATACCAAACGTGAAAGTCAATGTGAGCACTAGCCTCGAAGTAAGGCCCTGATTATCCTGGCAAAACGGGAGGCGTGCAGCAGCTCCATGAGGTCTTCATCGCTGTTCTGCTTTAGTTTCACGGTAGTAAGCTTTCCAACACTCCTAGGGACTTTGCTTAAGCAACCGTTTCGGTACCAGAACACTGCGTAGAGACAGTAAGCTCTGGTCCTGCGTGTATGCTGCGTGTCAACCTAGAAATTGGAGACTGATGGCATAAGGCTTCTTTTCCCATTATGAAAGCTCCGTTCATGCGGCCTCGAAGCTACCTGAAAAGCATTGTTGTTGCCGGGGTTTTCCTCACTGCCGGCATGGTTCTCAGAAGAAAATGAGTTTTCTCCTAAGAAACCTTGGGTTTCCAGTTCCTTGTTGGAAGCTCACCCTGCACTGCTCTATACCTAAAGTGAAAGTCAACGTGAGCCCAAGCTTCGAAGTAAGGCCCTGATTATCCTTGCAAAACGAGAGGCGTGCAGCAGCTCCATGAGGCCTTCATCGTTGTTCTGCTTTAGTGTCAAGGTAGTAAGCTTTTCAACACTCCTAGGGGCCTTGCTTCAGCACCCGTTTCAGTACCAGAACACTGCGTAGAACCAGGAAGCTCTGCTCCTGCGTGTATGCTGCGTGTCAACCTAGAAATTAGAGACTGATGGCACAAGGCTAGTTTTCCCATTATGAAAGCTCCGTTGATGCGGCCCCGAAGCTACCTGAAAAGCACTGTTGTTACCGTGCTTTTACTTACAGCCGGCATGGCTCATAGAAGAAAATGAGTTTTCTCGAAAGAAACCTTGTGCTTCTAGTTCCTAGTTGGAAGCTCACCCTGCTCTACTCTATACCAAACGTGAAAGTCAATGTGAGCACTAGCCTCGAAGTAAGGCCCTGATTATCCTGGCAAAACGGGAGGCGTGCAGCAGCTCCATGAGGCCTTCATCGCTGTTCTGCTTTAGTTTCACGGTAGTAAGCTTTCCAAGACTCCTAGGGACTTTGCTTAAGCAACCGTTTCGGTACCAGAACACTGCGTAGAGACAGTAAGCTCTGGTCCTGCGTGTATGCTGCGTGTCAACCTAGAAATTGGAGACTGATGGCATAAGGCTTCTTTTCCCATTATGAAAGCTCCGTTCATGCGGCCTCGAAGCTACCTGAAAAGCATTGTTGTTGCCGGGGTTTTCCTCACTGCCGGCATGGTTCTGAGAAGAAAATGAGTTTTCTCCTAAGAAACCTTGGGTTTCCAGTTCCTTGTTGGAAGCTCACCCTGCTCTGCTCTATACCTAAAGTGAAAGTCAATGTGAGCCCAAGCTTCGAAGTAAGGCCCTGATTATCCTTGCAAAACGAGAGGCGTGCAGCAGCTCCATGAGGCCTTCATCGTTGTTCTGCTTTAGTGTCAAGGTAGTAAGCTTTTCAACACTCCTAGGGGCCTTGCTTCAGCACCCGTTTCAGTACCAGAACACTGCGTAGAACCAGGAAGCTCTGCTCCTGCGTGTATGCTGCGTGTCAACCTAGAAATTAGAGACTGATGGCACAAGGCTAGTTTTCCCATTATGAAAGCTCCGTTGATGCGGCCCCGAAGCTACCTGAAAAGCACTGTTGTTACCGTGCTTTTACTTACAGCCGGCATGGCTCATAGAAGAAAATGAGTTTTCTCGAAAGAAACCTTGTGCTTCTAGTTCCTAGTTGGAAGCTCACCCTGCTCTACTCTATACCAAACGTGAAAGTCAATGTGAGCACTAGCCTCGAAGTAAGGCCCTGATTATGCTGGCAAAACGGGAGGCGTGCAGCAGCTCCATGAGGCCTTCATCGCTGTTCTGCTTTAGTTTCACGGTAGTAAGCTTTCCAAGACTCCTAGGGACTTTGCTTAAGCAACCGTTTCGGTACCAGAACACTGCGTAGAGACAGTAAGCTCTGGTCCTGCGTGTATGCTGCGTGTCAACCTAGAAATTGGAGACTGATGGCATAAGGCTTCTTTTCCCATTATGAAAGCTCCGTTCATGCGGCCTCGAAGCTACCTGAAAAGCATTGTTGTTGCCGGGGTTTTCCTCACTGCCGGCATGGTTCTGAGAAGAAAATGAGTTTTCTCCTAAGAAACCTTGGGTTTCCAGTTCCTTGTTGGAAGCTCACCCTGCTCTGCTCTATACCTAAAGTGAAAGTCAACGTGAGCCCAAGCTTCGAAGTAAGGCCCTGATTATCCTTGCAAAACGAGAGGCGTGCAGCAGCTCCATGAGGCCTTCATCGTTGTTCTGCTTTAGTGTCAAGGTAGTAAGCTTTTCAACACTCCTAGGGGCCTTGCTTCAGCACCCGTTTCAGAACCAGAACACTGCGTAGAACCAGGAAGCTCTGCTCCTGCGTGTATGCTGCGTGTCAACCTAGAAATTAGAGACTGATGGCACAAGGCTAGTTTTCCCATTATGAAAGCTCCGTTGATGCGGCCCCGAAGCTACCTGAAAAGCACTGTTGTTACCGTGCTTTTACTTACAGCCGGCATGGCTCATAGAAGAAAATGAGTTTTCTCAAAAGAAACCTTGTGCTTCCAGTTCCTAGTTGGACGCTCACCCTGCTCTGCTCTATACCAAACGTGAAAGTCAATGTGAGCAGTAGCCTCGAAGTAAGGCCCTGATTATCCTGGCAAAACGGGAGGCGTGCAGCAGCTCCATGAGGCCTTCATCGCTGTTCTGCTTTAGTTTCACGGTAGTAAGCTTTCCAAGACTCCTAGGGACTTTGCTTAAGCAACCGTTTCGGTACCAGAACACTGCGTAGAGACAGTAAGCTCTGGTCCTGCGTGTATGCTGCGTGTCAACCTAGAAATTGGAGACTGATGGCATAAGGCTTCTTTTCCCATTATGAAAGCTCCGTTCATGCGGCCTCGAAGCTACCTGAAAAGCATTGTTGTTGCCGGGGTTTTCCTCACTGCCGGCATGGTTCTGAGAAGAAAATGAGTTTTCTCCTAAGAAACCTTGGGTTTCCAGTTCCTTGTTGGAAGCTCACCCTGCTCTGCTCTATACCTAAAGTGAAAGTCAACGTGAGCCCAAGCTTCGAAGTAAGGCCCTGATTATCCTTGCAAAACGAGAGGCGTGCAGCAGCTCCATGAGGCCTTCATCGTTGTTCTGCTTTAGTGTCAAGGTAGTAAGCTTTTCAACACTCCTAGGGGCCTTGCTTCAGCACCCGTTTCAGTACCAGAACACTGCGTAGAACCAGGAAGCTCTGCTCCTGCGTGTATGCTGCGTGTCAACCTAGAAATTAGAGACTGATGGCACAAGGCTAGTTTTCCCATTATGAAAGCTCCGTTGATGCGGCCCCGAAGCTACCTGAAAAGCACTGTTGTTACCGTGCTTTTACTTACAGCCGGCATGGCTCATAGAAGAAAATGAGTTTTCTCGAAAGAAACCTTGTGCTTCCAGTTCCTAGTTGGAAGCTCACCCTGCTCTGCTCTATACCAAACGTGAAAGTCAATGTGAGCACTAGCCTCGAAGTAAGGCCCTGATTATGCTGGCAAAACGGGAGGCGTGCAGCAGCTCCATGAGGCCTTCATCGCTGTTCTGCTTTAGTTTCACGGTAGTAAGCTTTCCAAGACTCCTAGGGACTTTGCTTAAGCAACCGTTTCGGTACCAGAACACTGCGTAGAGACAGTAAGCTCTGGTCCTGCGTGTATGCTGCGTGTCAACCTAGAAATTGGAGACTGATGGCATAAGGCTTCTTTTCCCATTATGAAAGCTCCGTTCATGCGGCCTCGAAGCTACCTGAAAAGCATTGTTGTTGCCGGGGTTTTCCTCACTGCCGGCATGGTTCTGAGAAGAAAATGAGTTTTCTCCTAAGAAACCTTGGGTTTCCAGTTCCTTGTTGGAAGCTCACCCTGCACTGCTCTATACCTAAAGTGAAAGTCAACGTGAGCCCAAGCTTCGAAGTAAGGCCCTGATTATCCTTGCAAAACGAGAGGCGTGCAGCAGCTCCATGAGGCCTTCATCGTTGTTCTGCTTTAGTGTCAAGGTAGTAAGCTTTTCAACACTCCTAGGGGCCTTGCTTCAGCACCCGTTTCAGTACCAGAACACTGCGTAGAACCAGGAAGCTCTGCTCCTGCGTGTATGCTGCGTGTCAACCTAGAAATTAGAGACTGATGGCACAAGGCTAGTTTTCCCATTATGAAAGCTCCGTTGATGCGGCCCCGAAGCTACCTGAAAAGCACTGTTGTTACCGTGCTTTTACTTACAGCCGGCATGGCTCATAGAAGAAAATGAGTTTTCTCGAAAGAAACCTTGTGCTTCTAGTTCCTAGTTGGAAGCTCACCCTGCTCTACTCTATACCAAACGTGAAAGTCAATGTGAGCACTAGCCTCGAAGTAAGGCCCTGATTATCCTGGCAAAACGGGAGGCGTGCAGCAGCTCCATGAGGCCTTCATCGCTGTTCTGCTTTAGTTTCACGGTAGTAAGCTTTCCAAGACTCCTAGGGACTTTGCTTAAGCAACCGTTTCGGTACCAGAACACTGCGTAGAGACAGTAAGCTCTGGTCCTGCGTGTATGCTGCGTGTCAACCTAGAAATTGGAGACTGATGGCATAAGGCTTCTTTTCCCATTATGAAAGCTCCGTTCATGCGGCCTCGAAGCTACCTGAAAAGCATTGTTGTTGCCGGGGTTTTCCTCACTGCCGGCATGGTTCTGAGAAGAAAATGAGTTTTCTCCTAAGAAACCTTGGGTTTCCAGTTCCTTGTTGGAAGCTCACCCTGCTCTGCTCTATACCTAAAGTGAAAGTCAATGTGAGCCCAAGCTTCGAAGTAAGGCCCTGATTATCCTTGCAAAACGAGAGGCGTGCAGCAGCTCCATGAGGCCTTCATCGTTGTTCTGCTTTAGTGTCAAGGTAGTAAGCTTTTCAACACTCCTAGGGGCCTTGCTTCAGCACCCGTTTCAGTACCAGAACACTGCGTAGAACCAGGAAGCTCTGCTCCTGCGTGTATGCTGCGTGTCAACCTAGAAATTAGAGACTGATGGCACAAGGCTAGTTTTCCCATTATGAAAGCTCCGTTGATGCGGCCCCGAAGCTACCTGAAAAGCACTGTTGTTACCGTGCTTTTACTTACAGCCGGCATGGCTCATAGAAGAAAATGAGTTTTCTCGAAAGAAACCTTGTGCTTCTAGTTCCTAGTTGGAAGCTCACCCTGCTCTACTCTATACCAAACGTGAAAGTCAATGTGAGCACTAGCCTCGAAGTAAGGCCCTGATTATGCTGGCAAAACGGGAGGCGTGCAGCAGCTCCATGAGGCCTTCATCGCTGTTCTGCTTTAGTTTCACGGTAGTAAGCTTTCCAAGACTCCTAGGGACTTTGCTTAAGCAACCGTTTCGGTACCAGAACACTGCGTAGAGACAGTAAGCTCTGGTCCTGCGTGTATGCTGCGTGTCAACCTAGAAATTGGAGACTGATGGCATAAGGCTTCTTTTCCCATTATGAAAGCTCCGTTCATGCGGCCTCGAAGCTACCTGAAAAGCATTGTTGTTGCCGGGGTTTTCCTCACTGCCGGCATGGTTCTGAGAAGAAAATGAGTTTTCTCCTAAGAAACCTTGGGTTTCCAGTTCCTTGTTGGAAGCTCACCCTGCTCTGCTCTATACCTAAAGTGAAAGTCAACGTGAGCCCAAGCTTCGAAGTAAGGCCCTGATTATCCTTGCAAAACGAGAGGCGTGCAGCAGCTCCATGAGGCCTTCATCGTTGTTCTGCTTTAGTGTCAAGGTAGTAAGCTTTTCAACACTCCTAGGGGCCTTGCTTCAGCACCCGTTTCAGAACCAGAACACTGCGTAGAACCAGGAAGCTCTGCTCCTGCGTGTATGCTGCGTGTCAACCTAGAAATTAGAGACTGATGGCACAAGGCTAGTTTTCCCATTATGAAAGCTCCGTTGATGCGGCCCCGAAGCTACCTGAAAAGCACTGTTGTTACCGTGCTTTTACTTACAGCCGGCATGGCTCATAGAAGAAAATGAGTTTTCTCAAAAGAAACCTTGTGCTTCCAGTTCCTAGTTGGACGCTCACCCTGCTCTGCTCTATACCAAACGTGAAAGTCAATGTGAGCAGTAGCCTCGAAGTAAGGCCCTGATTATCCTGGCAAAACGGGAGGCGTGCAGCAGCTCCATGAGGCCTTCATCGCTGTTCTGCTTTAGTTTCACGGTAGTAAGCTTTCCAAGACTCCTAGGGACTTTGCTTAAGCAACCGTTTCGGTACCAGAACACTGCGTAGAGACAGTAAGCTCTGGTCCTGCGTGTATGCTGCGTGTCAACCTAGAAATTGGAGACTGATGGCATAAGGCTTCTTTTCCCATTATGAAAGCTCCGTTCATGCGGCCTCGAAGCTACCTGAAAAGCATTGTTGTTGCCGGGGTTTTCCTCACTGCCGGCATGGTTCTGAGAAGAAAATGAGTTTTCTCCTAAGAAACCTTGGGTTTCCAGTTCCTTGTTGGAAGCTCACCCTGCTCTGCTCTATACCTAAAGTGAAAGTCAACGTGAGCCCAAGCTTCGAAGTAAGGCCCTGATTATCCTTGCAAAACGAGAGGCGTGCAGCAGCTCCATGAGGCCTTCATCGTTGTTCTGCTTTAGTGTCAAGGTAGTAAGCTTTTCAACACTCCTAGGGGCCTTGCTTCAGCACCCGTTTCAGTACCAGAACACTGCGTAGAACCAGGAAGCTCTGCTCCTGCGTGTATGCTGCGTGTCAACCTAGAAATTAGAGACTGATGGCACAAGGCTAGTTTTCCCATTATGAAAGCTCCGTTGATGCGGCCCCGAAGCTACCTGAAAAGCACTGTTGTTACCGTGCTTTTACTTACAGCCGGCATGGCTCATAGAAGAAAATGAGTTTTCTCGAAAGAAACCTTGTGCTTCCAGTTCCTAGTTGGAAGCTCACCCTGCTCTGCTCTATACCAAACGTGAAAGTCAATGTGAGCACTAGCCTCGAAGTAAGGCCCTGATTATGCTGGCAAAACGGGAGGCGTGCAGCAGCTCCATGAGGCCTTCATCGCTGTTCTGCTTTAGTTTCACGGTAGTAAGCTTTCCAACACTCCTAGGGACTTTGCTTAAGCAACCGTTTCGGTACCAGAACACTGCGTAGAGACAGTAAGCTCTGGTCCTGCGTGTATGCTGCGTGTCAACCTAGAAATTGGAGACTGATGGCATAAGGCTTCTTTTCCCATTATGAAAGCTCCGTTCATGCGGCCTCGAAGCTACCTGAAAAGCATTGTTGTTGCCGGGGTTTTCCTCACTGCCGGCATGGTTCTGAGAAGAAAATGAGTTTTCTCCTAAGAAACCTTGGGTTTCCAGTTCCTTGTTGGAAGCTCACCCTGCTCTGCTCTATACCTAAAGTGAAAGTCAACGTGAGCCAAAGCTTCGAAGTAAGGCCCTGATTATCCTTGCAAAACGAGAGGCGTGCAGCAGCTCCATGAGGCCTTCATCGTTGTTCTGCTTTAGTGTCAAGGTAGTAAGCTTTTCAACACTCCTAGGGGCCTTGCTTCAGCACCCGTTTCAGTACCAGAACACTGCGTAGAACCAGGAAGCTCTGCTCCTGCGTGTATGCTGCGTGTCAACCTAGAAATTAGAGACTGATGGCACAAGGCTAGTTTTCCCATTATGAAAGCTCCGTTGATGCGGCCCCGAAGCTACCTGAAAAGCACTGTTGTTACCGTGCTTTTACTTACAGCCGGCATGGCTCATAGAAGAAAATGAGTTTTCTCGAAAGAAACCTTGTGCTTCCAGTTCCTAGTTGGAAGCTCACCCTGCTCTGCTCTATACCAAACGTGAAAGTCAATGTGAGCACTAGCCTCGAAGTAAGGCCCTGATTATGCTGGCAAAACGGGAGGCGTGCAGCAGCTCCATGAGGCCTTCATCGCTGTTCTGCTTTAGTTTCACGGTAGTAAGCTTTCCAAGACTCCTAGGGACTTTGCTTAAGCAACCGTTTCGGTACCAGAACACTGCGTAGAGACAGTAAGCTCTGGTCCTGCGTGTATGCTGCGTGTCAACCTAGAAATTGGAGACTGATGGCATAAGGCTTCTTTTCCCATTATGAAAGCTCCGTTCATGCGGCCTCGAAGCTACCTGAAAAGCATTGTTGTTGCCGGGGTTTTCCTCACTGCCGGCATGGTTCTGAGAAGAAAATGAGTTTTCTCCTAAGAAACCTTGTGTTTCCAGTTCCTTGTTGGAAGCTCACCCTGCTCTGCTCTATACCTAAAGTGAAAGTCAACGTGAGCCCAAGCTTCGAAGTAAGGCCCTGATTATCCTTGCAAAACGAGAGGCGTGCAGCAGCTCCATGAGGCCTTCATCGTTGTTCTGCTTTAGTGTCAAGGTAGTAAGCTTTTCAACACTCCTAGGGGCCTTGCTTCAGCACCCGTTTCAGTACCAGAACACTGCGTAGAACCAGGAAGCTCTGCTCCTGCGTGTATGCTGCGTGTCAACCTAGAAATTAGAGACTGATGGCACAAGGCTAGTTTTCCCATTATGAAAGCTCCGTTGATGCGGCCCCGAAGCTACCTGAAAAGCACTGTTGTTACCGTGCTTTTACTTACAGCCGGCATGGCTCATAGAAGAAAATGAGTTTTCTCGAAAGAAACCTTGTGCTTCCAGTTCCTAGTTGGACGCTCACCCTGCTCTGCTCTATACCAAACGTGAAAGTCAATGTGAGCACTAGCCTCGAAGTAAGGCCCTGATTATCCTGGCAAAACGGGAGGCGTGCAGCAGCTCCATGAGGTCTTCATCGCTGTTCTGCTTTAGTTTCACGGTAGTAAGCTTTCCAACACTCCTAGGGACTTTGCTTAAGCAACCGTTTCGGTACCAGAACACTGCGTAGAGACAGTAAGCTCTGGTCCTGCGTGTATGCTGCGTGTCAACCTAGAAATTGGAGACTGATGGCATAAGGCTTCTTTTCCCATTATGAAAGCTCCGTTCATGCGGCCTCGAAGCTACCTGAAAAGCATTGTTGTTGCCGGGGTTTTCCTCACTGCCGGCATGGTTCTGAGAAGAAAATGAGTTTTCTCCTAAGAAACCTTGGGTTTCCAGTTCCTTGTTGGAAGCTCACCCTGCACTGCTCTATACCTAAAGTGAAAGTCAACGTGAGCCCAAGCTTCGAAGTAAGGCCCTGATTATCCTTGCAAAACGAGAGGCGTGCAGCAGCTCCATGAGGCCTTCATCGTTGTTCTGCTTTAGTGTCAAGGTAGTAAGCTTTTCAACACTCCTAGGGGCCTTGCTTCAGCACCCGTTTCAGTACCAGAACACTGCGTAGAACCAGGAAGCTCTGCTCCTGCGTGTATGCTGCGTGTCAACCTAGAAATTAGAGACTGATGGCACAAGGCTAGTTTTCCCATTATGAAAGCTCCGTTGATGCGGCCCCGAAGCTACCTGAAAAGCACTGTTGTTACCGTGCTTTTACTTACAGCCGGCATGGCTCATAGAAGAAAATGAGTTTTCTCGAAAGAAACCTTGTGCTTCTAGTTCCTAGTTGGAAGCTCACCCTGCTCTACTCTATACCAAACGTGAAAGTCAATGTGAGCACTAGCCTCGAAGTAAGGCCCTGATTATCCTGGCAAAACGGGAGGCGTGCAGCAGCTCCATGAGGCCTTCATCGCTGTTCTGCTTTAGTTTCACGGTAGTAAGCTTTCCAAGACTCCTAGGGACTTTGCTTAAGCAACCGTTTCGGTACCAGAACACTGCGTAGAGACAGTAAGCTCTGGTCCTGCGTGTATGCTGCGTGTCAACCTAGAAATTGGAGACTGATGGCATAAGGCTTCTTTTCCCATTATGAAAGCTCCGTTCATGCGGCCTCGAAGCTACCTGAAAAGCATTGTTGTTGCCGGGGTTTTCCTCACTGCCGGCATGGTTCTGAGAAGAAAATGAGTTTTCTCCTAAGAAACCTTGGGTTTCCAGTTCCTTGTTGGAAGCTCACCCTGCTCTGCTCTATACCTAAAGTGAAAGTCAATGTGAGCCCAAGCTTCGAAGTAAGGCCCTGATTATCCTTGCAAAACGAGAGGCGTGCAGCAGCTCCATGAGGCCTTCATCGTTGTTCTGCTTTAGTGTCAAGGTAGTAAGCTTTTCAACACTCCTAGGGGCCTTGCTTCAGCACCCGTTTCAGTACCAGAACACTGCGTAGAACCAGGAAGCTCTGCTCCTGCGTGTATGCTGCGTGTCAACCTAGAAATTAGAGACTGATGGCACAAGGCTAGTTTTCCCATTATGAAAGCTCCGTTGATGCGGCCCCGAAGCTACCTGAAAAGCACTGTTGTTACCGTGCTTTTACTTACAGCCGGCATGGCTCATAGAAGAAAATGAGTTTTCTCGAAAGAAACCTTGTGCTTCTAGTTCCTAGTTGGAAGCTCACCCTGCTCTACTCTATACCAAACGTGAAAGTCAATGTGAGCACTAGCCTCGAAGTAAGGCCCTGATTATGCTGGCAAAACGGGAGGCGTGCAGCAGCTCCATGAGGCCTTCATCGCTGTTCTGCTTTAGTTTCACGGTAGTAAGCTTTCCAAGACTCCTAGGGACTTTGCTTAAGCAACCGTTTCGGTACCAGAACACTGCGTAGAGACAGTAAGCTCTGGTCCTGCGTGTATGCTGCGTGTCAACCTAGAAATTGGAGACTGATGGCATAAGGCTTCTTTTCCCATTATGAAAGCTCCGTTCATGCGGCCTCGAAGCTACCTGAAAAGCATTGTTGTTGCCGGGGTTTTCCTCACTGCCGGCATGGTTCTGAGAAGAAAATGAGTTTTCTCCTAAGAAACCTTGGGTTTCCAGTTCCTTGTTGGAAGCTCACCCTGCTCTGCTCTATACCTAAAGTGAAAGTCAACGTGAGCCCAAGCTTCGAAGTAAGGCCCTGATTATCCTTGCAAAACGAGAGGCGTGCAGCAGCTCCATGAGGCCTTCATCGTTGTTCTGCTTTAGTGTCAAGGTAGTAAGCTTTTCAACACTCCTAGGGGCCTTGCTTCAGCACCCGTTTCAGTACCAGAACACTGCGTAGAACCAGGAAGCTCTGCTCCTGCGTGTATGCTGCGTGTCAACCTAGAAATTAGAGACTGATGGCACAAGGCTAGTTTTCCCATTATGAAAGCTCCGTTGATGCGGCCCCGAAGCTACCTGAAAAGCACTGTTGTTACCGTGCTTTTACTTACAGCCGGCATGGCTCATAGAAGAAAATGAGTTTTCTCGAAAGAAACCTTGTGCTTCCAGTTCCTAGTTGGAAGCTCACCCTGCTCTGCTCTATACCAAACGTGAAAGTCAATGTGAGCACTAGCCTCGAAGTAAGGCCCTGATTATGCTGGCAAAACGGGAGGCGTGCAGCAGCTCCATGAGTCCTTCATCGCTGTTCTGCTTTAGTTTCACGGTAGTAAGCTTTCCAACACTCCTAGGGACTTTGCTTAAGCAACCGTTTCGGTACCAGAACACTGCGTAGAGACAGTAAGCTCTGGTCCTGCGTGTATGCTGCGTGTCAACCTAGAAATTGGAGACTGATGGCATAAGGCTTCTTTTCCCATTATGAAAGCTCCGTTCATGCGGCCTCGAAGCTACCTGAAAAGCATTGTTGTTGCCGGGGTTTTCCTCACTGCCGGCATGGTTCTGAGAAGAAAATGAGTTTTCTCCTAAGAAACCTTGGGTTTCCAGTTCCTTGTTGGAAGCTCACCCTGCACTGCTCTATACCTAAAGTGAAAGTCAACGTGAGCCCAAGCTTCGAAGTAAGGCCCTGATTATCCTTGCAAAACGAGAGGCGTGCAGCAGCTCCATGAGGCCTTCATCGTTGTTCTGCTTTAGTGTCAAGGTAGTAAGCTTTTCAACACTCCTAGGGGCCTTGCTTCAGCACCCGTTTCAGTACCAGAACACTGCGTAGAACCAGGAAGCTCTGCTCCTGCGTGTATGCTGCGTGTCAACCTAGAAATTAGAGACTGATGGCACAAGGCTAGTTTTCCCATTATGAAAGCTCCGTTGATGCGGCCCCGAAGCTACCTGAAAAGCACTGTTGTTACCGTGCTTTTACTTACAGCCGGCATGGCTCATAGAAGAAAATGAGTTTTCTCGAAAGAAACCTTGTGCTTCTAGTTCCTAGTTGGAAGCTCACCCTGCTCTACTCTATACCAAACGTGAAAGTCAATGTGAGCACTAGCCTCGAAGTAAGGCCCTGATTATCCTGGCAAAACGGGAGGCGTGCAGCAGCTCCATGAGGCCTTCATCGCTGTTCTGCTTTAGTTTCACGGTAGTAAGCTTTCCAAGACTCCTAGGGACTTTGCTTAAGCAACCGTTTCGGTACCAGAACACTGCGTAGAGACAGTAAGCTCTGGTCCTGCGTGTATGCTGCGTGTCAACCTAGAAATTGGAGACTGATGGCATAAGGCTTCTTTTCCCATTATGAAAGCTCCGTTCATGCGGCCTCGAAGCTACCTGAAAAGCATTGTTGTTGCCGGGGTTTTCCTCACTGCCGGCATGGTTCTGAGAAGAAAATGAGTTTTCTCCTAAGAAACCTTGGGTTTCCAGTTCCTTGTTGGAAGCTCACCCTGCTCTGCTCTATACCTAAAGTGAAAGTCAATGTGAGCCCAAGCTTCGAAGTAAGGCCCTGATTATCCTTGCAAAACGAGAGGCGTGCAGCAGCTCCATGAGGCCTTCATCGTTGTTCTGCTTTAGTGTCAAGGTAGTAAGCTTTTCAACACTCCTAGGGGCCTTGCTTCAGCACCCGTTTCAGTACCAGAACACTGCGTAGAACCAGGAAGCTCTGCTCCTGCGTGTATGCTGCGTGTCAACCTAGAAATTAGAGACTGATGGCACAAGGCTAGTTTTCCCATTATGAAAGCTCCGTTGATGCGGCCCCGAAGCTACCTGAAAAGCACTGTTGTTACCGTGCTTTTACTTACAGCCGGCATGGCTCATAGAAGAAAATGAGTTTTCTCGAAAGAAACCTTGTGCTTCTAGTTCCTAGTTGGAAGCTCACCCTGCTCTACTCTATACCAAACGTGAAAGTCAATGTGAGCACTAGCCTCGAAGTAAGGCCCTGATTATGCTGGCAAAACGGGAGGCGTGCAGCAGCTCCATGAGACCTTCATCGCTGTTCTGCTTTAGTTTCACGGTAGTAAGCTTTCCAAGACTCCTAGGGACTTTGCTTAAGCAACCGTTTCGGTACCAGAACACTGCGTAGAGACAGTAAGCTCTGGTCCTGCGTGTATGCTGCGTGTCAACCTAGAAATTGGAGACTGATGGCATAAGGCTTCTTTTCCCATTATGAAAGCTCCGTTCATGCGGCCTCGAAGCTACCTGAAAAGCATTGTTGTTGCCGGGGTTTTCCTCACTGCCGGCATGGTTCTGAGAAGAAAATGAGTTTTCTCCTAAGAAACCTTGGGTTTCCAGTTCCTTGTTGGAAGCTCACCCTGCTCTGCTCTATACCTAAAGTGAAAGTCAACGTGAGCCCAAGCTTCGAAGTAAGGCCCTGATTATCCTTGCAAAACGAGAGGCGTGCAGCAGCTCCATGAGGCCTTCATCGTTGTTCTGCTTTAGTGTCAAGGTAGTAAGCTTTTCAACACTCCTAGGGGCCTTGCTTCAGCACCCGTTTCAGAACCAGAACACTGCGTAGAACCAGGAAGCTCTGCTCCTGCGTGTATGCTGCGTGTCAACCTAGAAATTAGAGACTGATGGCACAAGGCTAGTTTTCCCATTATGAAAGCTCCGTTGATGCGGCCCCGAAGCTACCTGAAAAGCACTGTTGTTACCGTGCTTTTACTTACAGCCGGCATGGCTCATAGAAGAAAATGAGTTTTCTCAAAAGAAACCTTGTGCTTCCAGTTCCTAGTTGGACGCTCACCCTGCTCTGCTCTATACCAAACGTGAAAGTCAATGTGAGCAGTAGCCTCGAAGTAAGGCCCTGATTATCCTGGCAAAACGGGAGGCGTGCAGCAGCTCCATGAGGCCTTCATCGCTGTTCTGCTTTAGTTTCACGGTAGTAAGCTTTCCAAGACTCCTAGGGACTTTGCTTAAGCAACCGTTTCGGTACCAGAACACTGCGTAGAGACAGTAAGCTCTGGTCCTGCGTGTATGCTGCGTGTCAACCTAGAAATTGGAGACTGATGGCATAAGGCTTCTTTTCCCATTATGAAAGCTCCGTTCATGCGGCCTCGAAGCTACCTGAAAAGCATTGTTGTTGCCGGGGTTTTCCTCACTGCCGGCATGGTTCTGAGAAGAAAATGAGTTTTCTCCTAAGAAACCTTGGGTTTCCAGTTCCTTGTTGGAAGCTCACCCTGCTCTGCTCTATACCTAAAGTGAAAGTCAACGTGAGCCCAAGCTTCGAAGTAAGGCCCTGATTATCCTTGCAAAACGAGAGGCGTGCAGCAGCTCCATGAGGCCTTCATCGTTGTTCTGCTTTAGTGTCAAGGTAGTAAGCTTTTCAACACTCCTAGGGGCCTTGCTTCAGCACCCGTTTCAGTACCAGAACACTGCGTAGAACCAGGAAGCTCTGCTCCTGCGTGTATGCTGCGTGTCAACCTAGAAATTAGAGACTGATGGCACAAGGCTAGTTTTCCCATTATGAAAGCTCCGTTGATGCGGCCCCGAAGCTACCTGAAAAGCACTGTTGTTACCGTGCTTTTACTTACAGCCGGCATGGCTCATAGAAGAAAATGAGTTTTCTCGAAAGAAACCTTGTGCTTCCAGTTCCTAGTTGGAAGCTCACCCTGCTCTGCTCTATACCAAACGTGAAAGTCAATGTGAGCACTAGCCTCGAAGTAAGGCCCTGATTATGCTGGCAAAACGGGAGGCGTGCAGCAGCTCCATGAGGCCTTCATCGCTGTTCTGCTTTAGTTTCACGGTAGTAAGCTTTCCAACACTCCTAGGGACTTTGCTTAAGCAACCGTTTCGGTACCAGAACACTGCGTAGAGACAGTAAGCTCTGGTCCTGCGTGTATGCTGCGTGTCAACCTAGAAATTGGAGACTGATGGCATAAGGCTTCTTTTCCCATTATGAAAGCTCCGTTCATGCGGCCTCGAAGCTACCTGAAAAGCATTGTTGTTGCCGGGGTTTTCCTCACTGCCGGCATGGTTCTGAGAAGAAAATGAGTTTTCTCCTAAGAAACCTTGGGTTTCCAGTTCCTTGTTGGAAGCTCACCCTGCTCTGCTCTATACCTAAAGTGAAAGTCAACGTGAGCCCAAGCTTCGAAGTAAGGCCCTGATTATCCTTGCAAAACGAGAGGCGTGCAGCAGCTCCATGAGGCCTTCATCGTTGTTCTGCTTTAGTGTCAAGGTAGTAAGCTTTTCAACACTCCTAGGGGCCTTGCTTCAGCACCCGTTTCAGTACCAGAACACTGCGTAGAACCAGGAAGCTCTGCTCCTGCGTGTATGCTGCGTGTCAACCTAGAAATTAGAGACTGATGGCACAAGGCTAGTTTTCCCATTATGAAAGCTCCGTTGATGCGGCCCCGAAGCTACCTGAAAAGCACTGTTGTTACCGTGCTTTTACTTACAGCCGGTATGGCTCATAGAAGAAAATGAGTTTTCTCGAAAGAAACCTTGTGCTTCCAGTTCCTAGTTGGACGCTCACCCTGCTCTGCTCTATACCAAACGTGAAAGTCAATGTGAGCACTAGCCTCGAAGTAAGGCCCTGATTATGCTGGCAAAACGGGAGGCGTGCAGCAGCTCCATGAGGCCTTCATCGCTGTTCTGCTTTAGTTTCACGGTAGTAAGCTTTCCAAGACTCCTAGGGACTTTGCTTAAGCAACCGTTTCGGTACCAGAACACTGCGTAGAGACAGTAAGCTCTGGTCCTGCGTGTATGCTGCGTGTCAACCTAGAAATTGGAGACTGATGGCATAAGGCTTCTTTTCCCATTATGAAAGCTCCGTTCATGCGGCCTCGAAGCTACCTGAAAAGCATTGTTGTTGCCGGGGTTTTCCTCACTGCCGGCATGGTTCTGAGAAGAAAATGAGTTTTCTCCTAAGAAACCTTGGGTTTCCAGTTCCTTGTTGGAAGCTCACCTTGCTCTGCTCTATACCTAAAGTGAAAGTCAACGTGAGCCCAAGCTTCGAAGTAAGGCCCTGATTATCCTTGCAAAACGAGAGGCGTGCAGCAGCTCCATGAGGCCTTCATCGTTGTTCTGCTTTAGTGTCAAGGTAGTAAGCTTTTCAACACTCCTAGGGGCCTTGCTTCAGCACCCGTTTCAGTACCAGAAGACTGCGTAGAACCAGGAAGCTCTGCTCCTGCGTGTATGCTGCGTGTCAACCTAGAAATTAGAGACTGATGGCACAAGGCTAGTTTTCCCATTATGAAAGCTCCGTTGATGCGGCCCCGAAGCTACCTGAAAAGCACTGTTGTTACCGTGCTTTTACTTACAGCCGGCATGGCTCATAGAAGAAAATGAGTTTTCTCGAAAGAAACCTTGTGCTTCCAGTTCCTAGTTGGAAGCTCACCCTGCTCTGCTCTATACCAAACGTGAAAGTCAATGTGAGCACTAGCCTCGAAGTAAGGCCCTGATTATGCTGGCAAAACGGGAGGCGTGCAGCAGCTCCATGAGGCCTTCATCGCTGTTCTGCTTTAGTTTCACGGTAGTAAGCTTTCCAAGACTCCTAGGGACTTTGCTTAAGCAACCGTTTCGGTACCAGAACACTGCGTAGAGACAGTAAGCTCTGGTCCTGCGTGTATGCTGCGTGTCAACCTAGAAATTGGAGACTGATGGCATAAGACTTCTTTTCCCATTATGAAAGCTCCGTTCATGCGGCCTCGAAGCTACCTGAAAAGCATTGTTGTTGCCGGGGTTTTCCTCACTGCCGGCATGGTTCTGAGAAGAAAATGAGTTTTCTCCTAAGAAACCTTGGGTTTCCAGTTCCTTGTTGGAAGCTCACCCTGCTCTGCGCTATACCTAAAGTGAAAGTCAACGTGAGCCCAAGCTTCGAAGTAAGGCCCTGATTATCCTTGCAAAAGGAGAGGCGTGCAGCAGCTCTTGAGGCGTTCATCGTTGTTCTGCCCTAGTTTCAAGGTAGTAAGCTTTTCAACACTCCTAAGGGCCTTGCTTCAGCACCCGTTTCAGTACCAGAAGACTGCGTAGAACCAGGAAGCTCTGCTCCTGGGTGTATGCTGCGTGTCAACCTAGAAATTAGAGACTGATGGCACAACGCTTGTTTTCCCGTTTTGAAAGCTCCATTCATGCGCCCTCGAAGCTACCTGAAAAGCACTGTTGTTACCGTGCTTTTACTTACAGCTGGCATGGCACATAGAAGAAAATGAGTTTTCTCGAAAGAAACCTTGTGCTTCCAGTTCCTAGTTGGAGGCTCACCCTGCTCTACTCTATACCAAACGTGAAAGTCAATGTGAGCACTAGCCTCGAAGTAAGGCCCTGATTATGCTGGCAAAACGGGAGGCGTGCAGCAGCTCCATGAGGCCTTCATCGCTGTTCTGCTTTAGTTTCACGGTAGTAAGCTTTCCAAGACTCCTAGGGACTTTGCTTAAGCAACCGTTTCGGTACCAGAACACTGCGTAGAGACAGTAAGCTCTGGTCCTGCGTGTATGCTGCGTGTCAACCTAGAAATTGGAGACTGATGGCATAAGGCTTCTTTTCCCATTATGAAAGCTCCGTTCATGCGGCCTCGAAGCTACCTGAAAAGCATTGTTGTTGCCGGGGTTTTCCTCACTGCCGGCATGGTTCTGAGAAGAAAATGAGTTTTCTCCTAAGAAACCTTGGGTTTCCAGTTCCTTGTTGGAAGCTCACCCTGCTCTGCTCTATACCTAAAGTGAAAGTCAACGTGAGCCCAAGCTTCGAAGTAAGGCCCTGATTATCCTTGCAAAACGAGAGGCGTGCAGCAGCTCCATGAGGCCTTCATCGTTGTTCTGCTTTAGTGTCAAGGTAGTAAGCTTTTCAACACTCCTAGGGGCCTTGCTTCAGCACCCGTTTCAGTACCAGAACACTGCGTAGAACCAGGAAGCTCTGCTCCTGCGTGTATGCTGCGTGTCAACCTAGAAATTAGAGACTGATGGCACAAGGCTAGTTTTCCCATTATGAAAGCTCCGTTGATGCGGCCCCGAAGCTACCTGAAAAGCACTGTTGTTACCGTGCTTTTACTTACAGCTGGCATGGCTCATAGAAGAAAATGAGTTTTCTCGAAAGAAACCTTGTGCTTCTAGTTCCTAGTTGGAAGCTCACCCTGCTCTGCTCTATACCAAACGTGAAAGTCAATGTGAGCACTAGCCTCGAAGTAAGGCCCTGATTATGCTGGCAAAACGGGAGGCGTGCAGCAGCTCCATGAGGCCTTCATCGCTGTTCTGCTTTAGTTTCACGGTAGTAAGCTTTCCAAGACTCCTAGGGACTTTGCTTAAGCAACCGTTTCGGTACCAGAACACTGCGTAGAGACAGTAAGCTCTGGTCCTGCGTGTATGCTGCGTGTCAACCTAGAAATTGGAGACTGATGGCATAAGGCTTCTTTTCCCATTATGAAAGCTCCGTTCATGCGGCCTCGAAGCTACCTGAAAAGCATTGTTGTTGCCGGGGTTTTCCTCACTGCCGGCATGGTTCTGAGAAGAAAATGAGTTTTCTCCTAAGAAACCTTGGGTTTCCAGTTCCTTGTTGGAAGCTCACCCTGCTCTGCTCTATACCTAAAGTGAAAGTCAACGTGAGCCCAAGCTTCGAAGTAAGGCCCTGATTATCCTTGCAAAACGAGAGGCGTGCAGCAGCTCCATGAGGCCTTCATCGTTGTTCTGCTTTAGTGTCAAGGTAGTAAGCTTTTCAACACTCCTAGGGGCCTTGCTTCAGCACCCGTTTCAGTACCAGAACACTGCGTAGAACCAGGAAGCTCTGCTCCTGCGTGTATGCTGCGTGTCAACCTAGAAATTAGAGACTGATGGCACAAGGCTAGTTTTCCCATTATGAAAGCTCCGTTGATGCGGCCCCGAAGCTACCTGAAAAGCACTGTTGTTACCGTGCTTTTACTTACAGCCGGCATGGCTCATAGAAGAAAATGAGTTTTCTCGAAAGAAACCTTGTGCTTCCAGTTCCTAGTTGGACGCTCACCCTGCTCTGCTCTATACCAAACGTGAAAGTCAATGTGAGCACTAGCCTCGAAGTAAGGCCCTGATTATGCTGGCAAAACGGGAGGCGTGCAGCAGCTCCATGAGGCCTTCATCGCTGTTCTGCTTTAGTTTCACGGTAGTAAGCTTTCCAAGACTCCTAGGGACTTTGCTTAAGCAACCGTTTCGGTACCAGAACACTGCGTAGAGACAGTAAGCTCTGGTCCTGCGTGTATGCTGCGTGTCAACCTAGAAATTGGAGACTGATGGCATAAGGCTTCTTTTCCCATTATGAAAGCTCCGTTCATGCGGCCTCGAAGCTACCTGAAAAGCATTGTTGTTGCCGGGGTTTTCCTCACTGCCGGCATGGTTCTGAGAAGAAAATGAGTTTTCTCCTAAGAAACCTTGGGTTTCCAGTTCCTTGTTGGAAGCTCACCCTGCTCTGCTCTATACCTAAAGTGAAAGTCAACGTGAGCCCAAGCTTCGAAGTAAGGCCCTGATTATCCTTGCAAAACGAGAGGCGTGCAGCAGCTCCATGAGGCCTTCATCGTTGTTCTGCTTTAGTGTCAAGGTAGTAAGCTTTTCAACACTCCTAGGGGCCTTGCTTCAGCACCCGTTTCAGTACCAGAACACTGCGTAGAACCAGGAAGCTCTGCTCCTGCGTGTATGCTGCGTGTCAACCTAGAAATTAGAGACTGATGGCACAAGGCTAGTTTTCCCATTATGAAAGCTCCGTTGATGCGGCCCCGAAGCTACCTGAAAAGCACTGTTGTTACCGTGCTTTTACTTACAGCTGGCATGGCTCATAGAAGAAAATGAGTTTTCTCGAAAGAAACCTTGTGCTTCTAGTTCCTAGTTGGAAGCTCACCCTGCTCTGCTCTATACCAAACGTGAAAGTCAATGTGAGCACTAGCCTCGAAGTAAGGCCCTGATTATGCTGGCAAAACGGGAGGCGTGCAGCAGCTCCATGAGGCCTTCATCGCTGTTCTGCTTTAGTTTCACGGTAGTAAGCTTTCCAAGACTCCTAGGGACTTTGCTTAAGCAACCGTTTCGGTACCAGAACACTGCGTAGAGACAGTAAGCTCTGGTCCTGCGTGTATGCTGCGTGTCAACCTAGAAATTGGAGACTGATGGCATAAGGCTTCTTTTCCCATTATGAAAGCTCCGTTCATGCGGCCTCGAAGCTACCTGAAAAGCATTGTTGTTGCCGGGGTTTTCCTCACTGCCGGCATGGTTCTGAGAAGAAAATGAGTTTTCTCCTAAGAAACCTTGGGTTTCCAGTTCCTTGTTGGAAGCTCACCCTGCTCTGCTCTATACCTAAAGTGAAAGTCAACGTGAGCCCAAGCTTCGAAGTAAGGCCCTGATTATCCTTGCAAAACGAGAGGCGTGCAGCAGCTCCATGAGGCCTTCATCGTTGTTCTGCTTTAGTGTCAAGGTAGTAAGCTTTTCAACACTCCTAGGGGCCTTGCTTCAGCACCCGTTTCAGTACCAGAACACTGCGTAGAACCAGGAAGCTCTGCTCCTGCGTGTATGCTGCGTGTCAACCTAGAAATTAGAGACTGATGGCACAAGGCTAGTTTTCCCATTATGAAAGCTCCGTTGATGCGGCCCCGAAGCTACCTGAAAAGCACTGTTGTTACCGTGCTTTTACTTACAGCCGGCATGGCTCATAGAAGAAAATGAGTTTTCTCGAAAGAAACCTTGTGCTTCCAGTTCCTAGTTGGACGCTCACCCTGCTCTGCTCTATACCAAACGTGAAAGTCAATGTGAGCACTAGCCTCGAAGTAAGGCCCTGATTATGCTGGCAAAACGGGAGGCGTGCAGCAGCTCCATGAGGCCTTCATCGCTGTTCTGCTTTAGTTTCACGGTAGTAAGCTTTCCAAGACTCCTAGGGACTTTGCTTAAGCAACCGTTTCGGTACCAGAACACTGCGTAGAGACAGTAAGCTCTGGTCCTGCGTGTATGCTGCGTGTCAACCTAGAAATTGGAGACTGATGGCATAAGGCTTCTTTTCCCATTATGAAAGCTCCGTTCATGCGGCCTCGAAGCTACCTGAAAAGCATTGTTGTTGCCGGGGTTTTCCTCACTGCCGGCATGGTTCTGAGAAGAAAATGAGTTTTCTCCTAAGAAACCTTGGGTTTCCAGTTCCTTGTTGGAAGCTCACCCTGCTCTGCTCTATACCTAAAGTGAAAGTCAACGTGAGCCCAAGCTTCGAAGTAAGGCCCTGATTATCCTTGCAAAACGAGAGGCGTGCAGCAGCTCCATGAGGCCTTCATCGTTGTTCTGCTTTAGTGTCAAGGTAGTAAGCTTTTCAACACTCCTAGGGGCCTTGCTTCAGCACCCGTTTCAGTACCAGAACACTGCGTAGAACCAGGAAGCTCTGCTCCTGCGTGTATGCTGCGTGTCAACCTAGAAATTAGAGACTGATGGCACAAGGCTAGTTTTCCCATTATGAAAGCTCCGTTGATGCGGCCCCGAAGCTACCTGAAAAGCACTGTTGTTACCGTGCTTTTACTTACAGCTGGCATGGCTCTTAGAAGAAAATGAGTTTTCTCGAAAGAAACCTTGTGCTTCCAGTTCCTAGTTGGAAGCTCACCCTGCTCTGCTCTATACCAAACGTGAAAGTCAATGTGAGCACTAGCCTCGAAGTAAGGCCCTGATTATGCTGGCAAAACGGGAGGCGTGCAGCAGCTCCATGAGGCCTTCATCGCTGTTCTGCTTTAGTTTCACGGTAGTAAGCTTTCCAAGACTCCTAGGGACTTTGCTTAAGCAACCGTTTCGGTACCAGAACACTGCGTAGAGACAGTAAGCTCTGGTCCTGCGTGTATGCTGCGTGTCAACCTAGAAATTGGAGACTGATGGCATAAGGCTTCTTTTCCCATTATGAAAGCTCCGTTCATGCGGCCTCGAAGCTACCTGAAAAGCATTGTTGTTGCCGGGGTTTTCCTCACTGCCGGCATGGTTCTGAGAAGAAAATGAGTTTTCTCCTAAGAAACCTTGGGTTTCCAGTTCCTTGTTGGAAGCTCACCCTGCTCTGCGCTATACCTAAAGTGAAAGTCAACGTGAGCCCAAGCTTCGAAGTAAGGCCCTGATTATCCTTGCAAAAGGAGAGGCGTGCAGCAGCTCTTGAGGCGTTCATCGTTGTTCTGCCCTAGTTTCAAGGTAGTAAGCTTTTCAACACTCCTAAGGGCCTTGCTTCAGCACCCGTTTCAGTTCCAGAAGACTGCGTAGAACCAGGAAGCTCTGCTCCTGGGTGTATGCTGCGTGTCAACCTAGAAATTAGAGACTGATGGCACAACGCTTGTTTTCCCGTTTTGAAAGCTCCATTCATGCGGCCTCGAAGCTACCTGAAAAGCATTGTTGTTGCCGGGGTTTTCCTCACTGCCGGCATGGTTCTGAGAAGAAAATGAGTTTTCTCCTAAGAAACCTTGGGTTTCCAGTTCCTTGTTGGAAGCTCACCCTGCTCTGCTCTATACCTAAAGTGAAAGTCAACGTGAGCCCAAGCTTCGAAGTAAGGCCCTGATTATCCTTGCAAAACGAGAGGCGTGCAGCAGCTCCATGAGGCCTTCATCGTTGTTCTGCTTTAGTGTCAAGGTAGTAAGCTTTTCAACACTCCTAGGGGCCTTGCTTCAGCACCGGTTTCAGTACCAGAACACTGCGTAGAACCAGGAAGCTCTGCTCCTGCGTGTATGCTGCGTGTCAACCTAGAAATTAGAGACTGATGGCACAAGGCTAGTTTTCCCATTATGAAAGCTCCGTTGATGCGGCCCCGAAGCTACCTGAAAAGCACTGTTGTTACCGTGCTTTTACTTACAGCCGGCATGGCTCATAGAAGAAAATGAGTTTTCTCGAAAGAAACCTTGTGCTTCCAGTTCCTAGTTGGAGGCTCACCCTGCTCTACTCTATACCAAACGTGAAAGTCAATGTGAGCACTAGCCTCGAAGTAAGGCCCTGATTATGCTGGCAAAACGGGAGGCGTGCAGCAGCTCCATGAGGCCTTCATCGCTGTTCTGCTTTAGTTTCACGGTAGTAAGCTTTCCAAGACTCCTAGGGACTTTGCTTAAGCAACCGTTTCGGTACCAGAACACTGCGTAGAGACAGTAAGCTCTGGTCCTGCGTGTATGCTGCGTGTCAACCTAGAAATTGGAGACTGATGGCATAAGGCTTCTTTTCCCATTATGAAAGCTCCGTTCATGCGGCCTCGAAGCTACCTGAAAAGCATTGTTGTTGCCGGGGTTTTCCTCACTGCCGGCATGGTTCTGAGAAGAAAATGAGTTTTCTCCTAAGAAACCTTGGGTTTCCAGTTCCTTGTTGGAAGCTCACCCTGCTCTGCTCTATACCTAAAGTGAAAGTCAACGTGAGCCCAAGCTTCGAAGTAAGGCCCTGATTATCCTTGCAAAACGAGAGGCGTGCAGCAGCTCCATGAGGCCTTCATCGTTGTTCTGCTTTAGTGTCAAGGTAGTAAGCTTTTCAACACTCCTAGGGGCCTTGCTTCAGCACCCGTTTCAGTACCAGAACACTGCGTAGAACCAGGAAGCTCTGCTCCTGCGTGTATGCTGCGTGTCAACCTAGAAATTAGAGACTGATGGCACAAGGCTAGTTTTCCCATTATGAAAGCTCCGTTGATGCGGCCCCGAAGCTACCTGAAAAGCACTGTTGTTACCGTGCTTTTACTTACAGCCGGCATGGCTCATAGAAGAAAATGAGTTTTCTTGAAAGAAACCTTGTGCTTCTAGTTCCTAGTTGGAAGCTCACCCTGCTCTGCTCTATACCAAACGTGAAAGTCAATGTGAGCACTAGCCTCGAAGTAAGGCCCTGATTATGCTGGCAAAACGGGAGGCGTGCAGCAGCTCCATGAGGCCTTCATCGCTGTTCTGCTTTAGTTTCACGGTAGTAAGCTTTCCAAGACTCCTAGGGACTTTGCTTAAGCAACCGTTTCGGTACCAGAACACTGCGTAGAGACAGTAAGCTCTGGTCCTGCGTGTATGCTGCGTGTCAACCTAGAAATTGGAGACTGATGGCATAAGGCTTCTTTTCCCATTATGAAAGCTCCGTTCATGCGGCCTCGAAGCTACCTGAAAAGCATTGTTGTTGCCGGGGTTTTCCTCACTGCCGGCATGGTTCTGAGAAGAAAATGAGTTTTCTCCTAAGAAACCTTGGGTTTCCAGTTCCTTGTTGGAAGCTCACCCTGCTCTGCTCTATACCTAAAGTGAAAGTCAATGTGAGCCCAAGCTTCGAAGTAAGGCCCTGATTATCCTTGCAAAACGAGAGGCGTGCAGCAGCTCCATGAGGCCTTCATCGTTGTTCTGCTTTAGTGTCAAGGTAGTAAGCTTTTCAACACTCCTAGGGGCCTTGCTTCAGCACCCGTTTCAGTACCAGAACACTGCGTAGAACCAGGAAGCTCTGCTCCTGCGTGTATGCTGCGTGTCAACCTAGAAATTAGAGACTGATGGCACAAGGCTAGTTTTCCCATTATGAAAGCTCCGTTGATGCGGCCCCGAAGCTACCTGAAAAGCACTGTTGTTACCGTGCTTTTACTTACAGCCGGCATGGCTCATAGAAGAAAATGAGTTTTCTCGAAAGAAACCTTGTGCTTCCAGTTCCTAGTTGGACGCTCACCCTGCTCTGCTCTATACCAAACGTGAAAGTCAATGTGAGCACTAGCCTCGAAGTAAGGCCCTGATTATGCTGGCAAAACGGGAGGCGTGCAGCAGCTCCATGAGGCCTTCATCGCTGTTCTGCTTTAGTTTCACGGTAGTAAGCTTTCCAAGACTCCTAGGGACTTTGCTTAAGCAACCGTTTCGGTACCAGAACACTGCGTAGAGACAGTAAGCTCTGGTCCTGCGTGTATGCTGCGTGTCAACCTAGAAATTGGAGACTGATGGCATAAGGCTTCTTTTCCCATTATGAAAGCTCCGTTCATGCGGCCTCGAAGCTACCTGAAAAGCATTGTTGTTGCCGGGGTTTTCCTCACTGCCGGCATGGTTCTGAGAAGAAAATGAGTTTTCTCCTAAGAAACCTTGGGTTTCCAGTTCCTTGTTGGAAGCTCACCCTGCTCTGCTCTATACCTAAAGTGAAAGTCAACGTGAGCCCAAGCTTCGAAGTAAGGCCCTGATTATCCTTGCAAAACGAGAGGCGTGCAGCAGCTCCATGAGGCCTTCATCGTTGTTCTGCTTTAGTGTCAAGGTAGTAAGCTTTTCAACACTCCTAGGGGCCTTGCTTCAGCACCCGTTTCAGTACCAGAACACTGCGTAGAACCAGGAAGCTCTGCTCCTGCGTGTATGCTGCGTGTCAACCTAGAAATTAGAGACTGATGGCACAAGGCTAGTTTTCCCATTATGAAAGCTCCGTTGATGCGGCCCCGAAGCTACCTGAAAAGCACTGTTGTTACCGTGCTTTTACTTACAGCTGGCATGGCTCTTAGAAGAAAATGAGTTTTCTCGAAAGAAACCTTGTGCTTCCAGTTCCTAGTTGGAAGCTCACCCTGCTCTGCTCTATACCAAACGTGAAAGTCAATGTGAGCACTAGCCTCGAAGTAAGGCCCTGATTATGCTGGCAAAACGGGAGGCGTGCAGCAGCTCCATGAGGCCTTCATCGCTGTTCTGCTTTAGTTTCACGGTAGTAAGCTTTCCAAGACTCCTAGGGACTTTGCTTAAGCAACCGTTTCGGTACCAGAACACTGCGTAGAGACAGTAAGCTCTGGTCCTGCGTGTATGCTGCGTGTCAACCTAGAAATTGGAGACTGATGGCATAAGGCTTCTTTTCCCATTATGAAAGCTCCGTTCATGCGGCCTCGAAGCTACCTGAAAAGCATTGTTGTTGCCGGGGTTTTCCTCACTGCCGGCATGGTTCTGAGAAGAAAATGAGTTTTCTCCTAAGAAACCTTGGGTTTCCAGTTCCTTGTTGGAAGCTCACACTGCTCTGCGCTATACCTAAAGTGAAAGTCAACGTGAGCCCAAGCTTCGAAGTAAGGCCCTGATTATCCTTGCAAAAGGAGAGGCGTGCAGCAGCTCTTGAGGCGTTCATCGTTGTTCTGCCCTAGTTTCAAGGTAGTAAGCTTTTCAACACTCCTAAGGGCCTTGCTTCAGCACCCGTTTCAGTTCCAGAAGACTGCGTAGAACCAGGAAGCTCTGCTCCTGGGTGTATGCTGCGTGTCAACCTAGAAATTAGAGACTGATGGCACAACGCTTGTTTTCCCGTTTTGAAAGCTCCATTCATGCGGCCTCGAAGCTACCTGAAAAGCATTGTTGTTGCCGGGGTTTTCCTCACTGCCGGCATGGTTCTGAGAAGAAAATGAGTTTTCTCCTAAGAAACCTTGGGTTTCCAGTTCCTTGTTGGAAGCTCACCCTGCTCTGCTCTATACCTAAAGTGAAAGTCAACGTGAGCCCAAGCTTCGAAGTAAGGCCCTGATTATCCTTGCAAAACGAGAGGCGTGCAGCAGCTACATGAGGCCTTCATCGTTGTTCTGCTTTAGTGTCAAGGTAGTAAGCTTTTCAACACTCCTAGGGGCCTTGCTTCAGCACCCGTTTCAGTACCAGAACACTGCGTAGAACCAGGAAGCTCTGCTCCTGCGTGTATGCTGCGTGTCAACCTAGAAATTAGAGACTGATGGCACAAGGCTAGTTTTCCCATTATGAAAGCTCCGTTGATGCGGCCCCGAAGCTACCTGAAAAGCACTGTTGTTACCGTGCTTTTACTTACAGCCGGCATGGCTCATAGAAGAAAATGAGTTTTCTCGAAAGAAACCTTGTGCTTCTAGTTCCTAGTTGGAAGCTCACCCTGCTCTACTCTATACCAAACGTGAAAGTCAATGTGAGCACTAGCCTCGAAGTAAGGCCCTGATTATCCTGGCAAAACGGGAGGCGTGCAGCAGCTCCATGAGGCCTTCATCGCTGTTCTGCTTTAGTTTCACGGTAGTAAGCTTTCCAAGACTCCTAGGGACTTTGCTTAAGCAACCGTTTCGGTACCAGAACACTGCGTAGAGACAGTAAGCTCTGGTCCTGCGTGTATGCTGCGTGTCAACCTAGAAATTGGAGACTGATGGCATAAGGCTTCTTTTCCCATTATGAAAGCTCCGTTCATGCGGCCTCGAAGCTACCTGAAAAGCATTGTTGTTGCCGGGGTTTTCCTCACTGCCGGCATGGTTCTGAGAAGAAAATGAATTTTCTCCTAAGAAACCTTGGGTTTCCAGTTCCTTGTTGGAAGCTCACCCTGCTCTGCTCTATACCTAAAGTGAAAGTCAATGTGAGCCCAAGCTTCGAAGTAAGGCCCTGATTATCCTTGCAAAACGAGAGGCGTGCAGCAGCTCCATGAGGCCTTCATCGTTGTTCTGCTTTAGTGTCAAGGTAGTAAGCTTTTCAACACTCCTAGGGGCCTTGCTTCAGCACCCGTTTCAGTACCAGAACACTGCGTAGAACCAGGAAGCTCTGCTCCTGCGTGTATGCTGCGTGTCAACCTAGAAATTAGAGACTGATGGCACAAGGCTAGTTTTCCCATTATGAAAGCTCCGTTGATGCGGCCCCGAAGCTACCTGAAAAGCACTGTTGTTACCGTGCTTTTACTTACAGCCGGCATGGCTCATAGAAGAAAATGAGTTTTCTCGAAAGAAACCTTGTGCTTCCAGTTCCTAGTTGGACGCTCACCCTGCTCTGCTCTATACCAAACGTGAAAGTCAATGTGAGCACTAGCCTCGAAGTAAGGCCCTGATTATCCTGGCAAAACGGGAGGCGTGCAGCAGCTCCATGAGGCCTTCATCGCTGTTCTGCTTTAGTTTCACGGTAGTAAGCTTTCCAAGACTCCTAGGGACTTTGCTTAAGCAACCGTTTCGGTACCAGAACACTGCGTAGAGACAGTAAGCTCTGGTCCTGCGTGTATGCTGCGTGTCAACCTAGAAATTGGAGACTGATGGCATAAGGCTTCTTTTCCCATTATGAAAGCTCCGTTCATGCGGCCTCGAAGCTACCTGAAAAGCATTGTTGTTGCCGGGGTTTTCCTCACTGCCGGCATGGTTCTGAGAAGAAAATGAGTTTTCTCCTAAGAAACCTTGGGTTTCCAGTTCCTTGTTGGAAGCTCACCCTGCTCTGCTCTATACCTAAAGTGAAAGTCAACGTGAGCCCAAGCTTCGAAGTAAGGCCCTGATTATCCTTGCAAAACGAGAGGCGTGCAGCAGCTCCATGAGGCCTTCATCGTTGTTCTGCTTTAGTGTCAAGGTAGTAAGCTTTTCAACACTCCTAGGGGCCTTGCTTCAGCACCCGTTTCAGTACCAGAACACTGCGTAGAACCAGGAAGCTCTGCTCCTGCGTGTATGCTGCGTGTCAACCTAGAAATTAGAGACTGATGGCACAAGGCTAGTTTTCCCATTATGAAAGCTCCGTTGATGCGGCCCCGAAGCTACCTGAAAAGCACTGTTGTTACCGTGCTTTTACTTACAGCTGGCATGGCTCTTAGAAGAAAATGAGTTTTCTCGAAAGAAACCTTGTGCTTCCAGTTCCTAGTTGGAAGCTCACCCTGCTCTGCTCTATACCAAACGTGAAAGTCAATGTGAGCACTAGCCTCGAAGTAAGGCCCTGATTATGCTGGCAAAACGGGAGGCGTGCAGCAGCTCCATGAGGCCTTCATCGCTGTTCTGCTTTAGTTTCACGGTAGTAAGCTTTCCAAGACTCCTAGGGACTTTGCTTAAGCAACCGTTTCGGTACCAGAACACTGCGTAGAGACAGTAAGCTCTGGTCCTGCGTGTATGCTGCGTGTCAACCTAGAAATTGGAGACTGATGGCATAAGGCTTCTTTTCCCATTATGAAAGCTCCGTTCATGCGGCCTCGAAGCTACCTGAAAAGCATTGTTGTTGCCGGGGTTTTCCTCACTGCCGGCATGGTTCTGAGAAGAAAATGAGTTTTCTCCTAAGAAACCTTGGGTTTCCAGTTCCTTGTTGGAAGCTCACCCTGCTCTGCTCTATACCTAAAGTGAAAGTCAACGTGAGCCCAAGCTTCGAAGTAAGGCCCTGATTATCCTTGCAAAACGAGAGGCGTGCAGCAGCTCCATGAGGCCTTCATCGTTGTTCTGCTTTAGTGTCAAGGTAGTAAGCTTTTCAACACTCCTAGGGGCCTTGCTTCAGCACCCGTTTCAGTACCAGAACACTGCGTAGAACCAGGAAGCTCTGCTCCTGCGTGTATGCTGCGTGTCAACCTAGAAATTAGAGACTGATGGCACAAGGCTAGTTTTCCCATTATGAAAGCTCCGTTGATGCGGCCCCGAAGCTACCTGAAAAGCACTGTTGTTACCGTGCTTTTACTTACAGCTGGCATGGCTCTTAGAAGAAAATGAGTTTTCTCGAAAGAAACCTTGTGCTTCCAGTTCCTAGTTGGAAGCTCACCCTGCTCTGCTCTATACCAAACGTGAAAGTCAATGTGAGCACTAGCCTCGAAGTAAGGCCCTGATTATGCTGGCAAAACGGGAGGCGTGCAGCAGCTCCATGAGGCCTTCATCGCTGTTCTGCTTTAGTTTCACGGTAGTAAGCTTTCCAAGACTCCTAGGGACTTTGCTTAAGCAACCGTTTCGGTACCAGAACACTGCGTAGAGACAGTAAGCTCTGGTCCTGCGTGTATGCTGCGTGTCAACCTAGAAATTGGAGACTGATGGCATAAGGCTTCTTTTCCCATTATGAAAGCTCCGTTCATGCGGCCTCGAAGCTACCTGAAAAGCATTGTTGTTGCCGGGGTTTTCCTCACTGCCGGCATGGTTCTGAGAAGAAAATGAGTTTTCTCCTAAGAAACCTTGGGTTTCCAGTTCCTTGTTGGAAGCTCACCCTGCTCTGCTCTATACCTAAAGTGAAAGTCAACGTGAGCCCAAGCTTCGAAGTAAGGCCCTGATTATCCTTGCAAAACGAGAGGCGTGCAGCAGCTCCATGAGGCCTTCATCGTTGTTCTGCTTTAGTGTCAAGGTAGTAAGCTTTTCAACACTCCTAGGGGCCTTGCTTCAGCACCCGTTTCAGTACCAGAACACTGCGTAGAACCAGGAAGCTCTGCTCCTGCGTGTATGCTGCGTGTCAACCTAGAAATTAGAGACTGATGGCACAAGGCTAGTTTTCCCATTATGAAAGCTCCGTTGATGCGGCCCCGAAGCTACCTGAAAAGCACTGTTGTTACCGTGCTTTTACTTACAGCTGGCATGGCTCTTAGAAGAAAATGAGTTTTCTCGAAAGAAACCTTGTGCTTCCAGTTCCTAGTTGGAAGCTCACCCTGCTCTGCTCTATACCAAACGTGAAAGTCAATGTGAGCACTAGCCTCGAAGTAAGGCCCTGATTATGCTGGCAAAACGGGAGGCGTGCAGCAGCTCCATGAGGCCTTCATCGCTGTTCTGCTTTAGTTTCACGGTAGTAAGCTTTCCAAGACTCCTAGGGACTTTGCTTAAGCAACCGTTTCGGTACCAGAACACTGCGTAGAGACAGTAAGCTCTGGTCCTGCGTGTATGCTGCGTGTCAACCTAGAAATTGGAGACTGATGGCATAAGGCTTCTTTTCCCATTATGAAAGCTCCGTTCATGCGGCCTCGAAGCTACCTGAAAAGCATTGTTGTTGCCGGGGTTTTCCTCACTGCCGGCATGGTTCTGAGAAGAAAATGAGTTTTCTCCTAAGAAACCTTGGGTTTCCAGTTCCTTGTTGGAAGCTCACCCTGCTCTGCTCTATACCTAAAGTGAAAGTCAACGTGAGCCCAAGCTTCGAAGTAAGGCCCTGATTATCCTTGCAAAACGAGAGGCGTGCAGCAGCTCCATGAGGCCTTCATCGTTGTTCTGCTTTAGTGTCAAGGTAGTAAGCTTTTCAACACTCCTAGGGGCCTTGCTTCAGCACCCGTTTCAGTACCAGAACACTGCGTAGAACCAGGAAGCTCTGCTCCTGCGTGTATGCTGCGTGTCAACCTAGAAATTAGAGACTGATGGCACAAGGCTAGTTTTCCCATTATGAAAGCTCCGTTGATGCGGCCCCGAAGCTACCTGAAAAGCACTGTTGTTACCGTGCTTTTACTTACAGCTGGCATGGCTCTTAGAAGAAAATGAGTTTTCTCGAAAGAAACCTTGTGCTTCCAGTTCCTAGTTGGAAGCTCACCCTGCTCTGCTTTATACCAAACGTGAAAGTCAATGTGAGCACTAGCCTCGAAGTAAGGCCCTGATTATGCTGGCAAAACGGGAGGCGTGCAGCAGCTCCATGAGGCCTTCATCGCTGTTCTGCTTTAGTTTCACGGTAGTAAGCTTTCCAAGACTCCTAGGGACTTTGCTTAAGCAACCGTTTCGGTACCAGAACACTGCGTAGAGACAGTAAGCTCTGGTCCTGCGTGTATGCTGCGTGTCAACCTAGAAATTGGAGACTGATGGCATAAGGCTTCTTTTCCCATTATGAAAGCTCCGTTCATGCGGCCTCGAAGCTACCTGAAAAGCATTGTTGTTGCCGGGGTTTTCCTCACTGCCGGCATGGTTCTGAGAAGAAAATGAGTTTTCTCCTAAGAAACCTTGGGTTTCCAGTTCCTTGTTGGAAGCTCACCCTGCTCTGCTCTATACCTAAAGTGAAAGTCAACGTGAGCCCAAGCTTCGAAGTAAGGCCCTGATTATCCTTGCAAAACGAGAGGCGTGCAGCAGCTCCATGAGGCCTTCATCGTTGTTCTGCTTTAGTGTCAAGGTAGTAAGCTTTTCAACACTCCTAGGGGCCTTGCTTCAGCACCCGTTTCAGTACCAGAACACTGCGTAGAACCAGGAAGCTCTGCTCCTGCGTGTATGCTGCGTGTCAACCTAGAAATTAGAGACTGATGGCACAAGGCTAGTTTTCCCATTATGAAAGCTCCGTTGATGCGGCCCCGAAGCTACCTGAAAAGCACTGTTGTTACCGTGCTTTTACTTACAGCCGGCATGGCTCATAGAAGAAAATGAGTTTTCTCGAAAGAAACCTTGTGCTTCTAGTTCCTAGTTGGAAGCTCACCCTGCTCTACTCTATACCAAACGTGAAAGTCAATGTGAGCACTAGCCTCGAAGTAAGGCCCTGATTATCCTGGCAAAACGGGAGGCGTGCAGCAGCTCCATGAGGCCTTCATCGCTGTTCTGCTTTAGTTTCACGGTAGTAAGCTTTCCAAGACTCCTAGGGACTTTGCTTAAGCAACCGTTTCGGTACCAGAACACTGCGTAGAGACAGTAAGCTCTGGTCCTGCGTGTATGCTGCGTGTCAACCTAGAAATTGGAGACTGATGGCATAAGGCTTCTTTTCCCATTATGAAAGCTCCGTTCATGCGGCCTCGAAGCTACCTGAAAAGCATTGTTGTTGCCGGGGTTTTCCTCACTGCCGGCATGGTTCTGAGAAGAAAATGAGTTTTCTCCTAAGAAACCTTGGGTTTCCAGTTCCTTGTTGGAAGCTCACCCTGCTCTGCTCTATACCTAAAGTGAAAGTCAACGTGAGCCCAAGCTTCGAAGTAAGGCCCTGATTATCCTTGCAAAACGAGAGGCGTGCAGCAGCTCCATGAGGCCTTCATCGTTGTTCTGCTTTAGTGTCAAGGTAGTAAGCTTTTCAACACTCCTAGGGGCCTTGCTTCAGCACCCGTTTCAGTACCAGAACACTGCGTAGAACCAGGAAGCTCTGCTCCTGCGTGTATGCTGCGTGTCAACCTAGAAATTAGAGACTGATGGCACAAGGCTAGTTTTCCCATTATGAAAGCTCCGTTGATGCGGCCCCGAAGCTACCTGAAAAGCACTGTTGTTACCGTGCTTTTACTTACAGCCGGCATGGCTCATAGAAGAAAATGAGTTTTCTCGAAAGAAACCTTGTGCTTCTAGTTCCTAGTTGGAAGCTCACCCTGCTCTACTCTATACCAAACGTGAAAGTCAATGTGAGCACTAGCCTCGAAGTAAGGCCCTGATTATCCTGGCAAAACGGGAGGCGTGCAGCAGCTCCATGAGGCCTTCATCGCTGTTCTGCTTTAGTTTCACGGTAGTAAGCTTTCCAAGACTCCTAGGGACTTTGCTTAAGCAACCGTTTCGGTACCAGAACACTGCGTAGAGACAGTAAGCTCTGGTCCTGCGTGTATGCTGCGTGTCAACCTAGAAATTGGAGACTGATGGCATAAGGCTTCTTTTCCCATTATGAAAGCTCCGTTCATGCGGCCTCGAAGCTACCTGAAAAGCATTGTTGTTGCCGGGGTTTTCCTCACTGCCGGCATGGTTCTGAGAAGAAAATGAGTTTTCTCCTAAGAAACCTTGGGTTTCCAGTTCCTTGTTGGAAGCTCACCCTGCTCTGCTCTATACCTAAAGTGAAAGTCAACGTGAGCCCAAGCTTCGAAGTAAGGCCCTGATTATCCTTGCAAAACGAGAGGCGTGCAGCAGCTCCATGAGGCCTTCATCGTTGTTCTGCTTTAGTGTCAAGGTAGTAAGCTTTTCAACACTCCTAGGGGCCTTGCTTCAGCACCCGTTTCAGTACCAGAACACTGCGTAGAACCAGGAAGCTCTGCTCCTGCGTGTATGCTGCGTGTCAACCTAGAAATTAGAGACTGATGGCACAAGGCTAGTTTTCCCATTATGAAAGCTCCGTTGATGCGGCCCCGAAGCTACCTGAAAAGCACTGTTGTTACCGTGCTTTTACTTACAGCCGGCATGGCTCATAGAAGAAAATGAGTTTTCTCGAAAGAAACCTTGTGCTTCCAGTTCCTAGTTGGACGCTCACCCTGCTCTGCTCTATACCAAACGTGAAAGTCAATGTGAGCACTAGCCTCGAAGTAAGGCCCTGATTATGCTGGCAAAACGGGAGGCGTGCAGCAGCTCCATGAGGCCTTCATCGCTGTTCTGCTTTAGTTTCACGGTAGTAAGCTTTCCAAGACTCCTAGGGACTTTGCTTAAGCAACCGTTTCGGTACCAGAACACTGCGTAGAGACAGTAAGCTCTGGTCCTGCGTGTATGCTGCGTGTCAACCTAGAAATTGGAGACTGATGGCATAAGGCTTCTTTTCCCATTATGAAAGCTCCGTTCATGCGGCCTCGAAGCTACCTGAAAAGCATTGTTGTTGCCGGGGTTTTCCTCACTGCCGGCATGGTTCTGAGAAGAAAATGAGTTTTCTCCTAAGAAACCTTGGGTTTCCAGTTCCTTGTTGGAAGCTCACCCTGCTCTGCTCTATACCTAAAGTGAAAGTCAACGTGAGCCCAAGCTTCGAAGTAAGGCCCTGATTATCCTTGCAAAACGAGAGGCGTGCAGCAGCTCCATGAGGCCTTCATCGTTGTTCTGCTTTAGTGTCAAGGTAGTAAGCTTTTCAACACTCCTAGGGGCCTTGCTTCAGCACCCGTTTCAGTACCAGAACACTGCGTAGAACCAGGAAGCTCTGCTCCTGCGTGTATGCTGCGTGTCAACCTAGAAATTAGAGACTGATGGCACAAGGCTAGTTTTCCCATTATGAAAGCTCCGTTGATGCGGCCCCGAAGCTACCTGAAAAGCACTGTTGTTACCGTGCTTTTACTTACACCTGGCATGGCTCTTAGAAGAAAATGAGTTTTCTCGAAAGAAACCTTGTGCTTCCAGTTCCTAGTTGGAAGCTCACCCTGCTCTGCTCTATACCAAACGTGAAAGTCAATGTGAGCACTAGCCTCGAAGTAAGGCCCTGATTATGCTGGCAAAACGGGAGGCGTGCAGCAGCTCCATGAGGCCTTCATCGCTGTTCTGCTTTAGTTTCACGGTAGTAAGCTTTCCAAGACTCCTAGGGACTTTGCTTAAGCAACCGTTTCGGTACCAGAACACTGCGTAGAGACAGTAAGCTCTGGTCCTGCGTGTATGCTGCGTGTCAACCTAGAAATTGGAGACTGATGGCATAAGGCTTCTTTTCCCATTATGAAAGCTCCGTTCATGCGGCCTCGAAGCTACCTGAAAAGCATTGTTGTTGCCGGGGTTTTCCTCACTGCCGGCATGGTTCTGAGAAGAAAATGAGTTTTCTCCTAAGAAACCTTGGGTTTCCAGTTCCTTGTTGGAAGCTCACCCTGCTCTGCTCTATACCTAAAGTGAAAGTCAACGTGAGCCCAAGCTTCGAAGTAAGGCCCTGATTATCCTTGCAAAACGAGAGGCGTGCAGCAGCTCCATGAGGCCTTCATCGTTGTTCTGCTTTAGTGTCAAGGTAGTAAGCTTTTCAACACTCCTAGGGGCCTTGCTTCAGCACCCGTTTCAGTACCAGAACACTGCGTAGAACCAGGAAGCTCTGCTCCTGCGTGTATGCTGCGTGTCAACCTAGAAATTAGAGACTGATGGCACAAGGCTAGTTTTCCCATTATGAAAGCTCCGTTGATGCGGCCCCGAAGCTACCTGAAAAGCACTGTTGTTACCGTGCTTTTACTTACAGCTGGCATGGCTCTTAGAAGAAAATGAGTTTTCTCGAAAGAAACCTTGTGCTTCCAGTTCCTAGTTGGAAGCTCACCCTGCTCTGCTCTATACCAAACGTGAAAGTCAATGTGAGCACTAGCCTCGAAGTAAGGCCCTGATTATGCTGGCAAAACGGGAGGCGTGCAGCAGCTCCATGAGGCCTTCATCGCTGTTCTGCTTTAGTTTCACGGTAGTAAGCTTTCCAAGACTCCTAGGGACTTTGCTTAAGCAACCGTTTCGGTACCAGAACACTGCGTAGAGACAGTAAGCTCTGGTCCTGCGTGTATGCTGCGTGTCAACCTAGAAATTGGAGACTGATGGCATAAGGCTTCTTTTCCCATTATGAAAGCTCCGTTCATGCGGCCTCGAAGCTACCTGAAAAGCATTGTTGTTGCCGGGGTTTTCCTCACTGCCGGCATGGTTCTGAGAAGAAAATGAGTTTTCTCCTAAGAAACCTTGGGTTTCCAGTTCCTTGTTGGAAGCTCACCCTGCTCTGCTCTATACCTAAAGTGAAAGTCAACGTGAGCCCAAGCTTCGAAGTAAGGCCCTGATTATCCTTGCAAAACGAGAGGCGTGCAGCAGCTCCATGAGGCCTTCATCGTTGTTCTGCTTTAGTGTCAAGGTAGTAAGCTTTTCAACACTCCTAGGGGCCTTGCTTCAGCACCCGTTTCAGTACCAGAACACTGCGTAGAACCAGGAAGCTCTGCTCCTGCGTGTATGCTGCGTGTCAACCTAGAAATTAGAGACTGATGGCACAAGGCTAGTTTTCCCATTATGAAAGCTCCGTTGATGCGGCCCCGAAGCTACCTGAAAAGCACTGTTGTTACCGTGCTTTTACTTACAGCCGGCATGGCTCATAGAAGAAAATGAGTTTTCTCGAAAGAAACCTTGTGCTTCTAGTTCCTAGTTGGAAGCTCACCCTGCTCTACTCTATACCAAACGTGAAAGTCAATGTGAGCACTAGCCTCGAAGTAAGGCCCTGATTATCCTGGCAAAACGGGAGGCGTGCAGCAGCTCCATGAGGCCTTCATCGCTGTTCTGCTTTAGTTTCACGGTAGTAAGCTTTCCAAGACTCCTAGGGACTTTGCTTAAGCAACCGTTTCGGTACCAGAACACTGCGTAGAGACAGTAAGCTCTGGTCCTGCGTGTATGCTGCGTGTCAACCTAGAAATTGGAGACTGATGGCATAAGGCTTCTTTTCCCATTATGAAAGCTCCGTTGATGCGGCCTCGAAGCTACCTGAAAAGCATTGTTGTTGCCGGGGTTTTCCTCACTGCCGGCATGGTTCTGAGAAGAAAATGAGTTTTCTCCTAAGAAACCTTGGGTTTCCAGTTCCTTGTTGGAAGCTCACCCTGCTCTGCTCTATACCTAAAGTGAAAGTCAACGTGAGCCCAAGCTTCGAAGTAAGGCCCTGATTATCCTTGCAAAACGAGAGGCGTGCAGCAGCTCCATGAGGCCTTCATCGTTGTTCTGCTTTAGTGTCAAGGTAGTAAGCTTTTCAACACTCCTAGGGGCCTTGCTTCAGCACCCGTTTCAGTACCAGAACACTGCGTAGAACCAGGAAGCTCTGCTCCTGCGTGTATGCTGCGTGTCAACCTAGAAATTAGAGACTGATGGCACAAGGCTAGTTTTCCCATTATGAAAGCTCCGTTGATGCGGCCCCGAAGCTACCCGAAAAGCACTGTTGTTACCGTGCTTTTACGTACAGCTGGCATGGCTCTTAGAAGAAAATGAGTTTTCTCGAAAGAAACCTTGTGCTTCCAGTTCCTAGTTGGAAGCTCACCCTGCTCTGCTCTATACCAAACGTGAAAGTCAATGTGAGCACTAGCCTCGAAGTAAGGCCCTGATTATGCTGGCAAAACGGGAGGCGTGCAGCAGCTCCATGAGGCCTTCATCGCTGTTCTGCTTTAGTTTCACGGTAGTAAGCTTTCCAAGACTCCTAGGGACTTTGCTTAAGCAACCGTTTCGGTACCAGAACACTGCGTAGAGACAGTAAGCTCTGGTCCTGCGTGTATGCTGCGTGTCAACCTAGAAATTGGAGACTGATGGCATAAGGCTTCTTTTCCCATTATGAAAGCTCCGTTCATGCGGCCTCGAAGCTACCTGAAAAGCATTGTTGTTGCCGGGGTTTTCCTCACTGCCGGCATGGTTCTGAGAAGAAAATGAGTTTTCTCCTAAGAAACCTTGGGTTTCCAGTTCCTTGTTGGAAGCTCACCCTGCTCTGCTCTATACCTAAAGTGAAAGTCAACGTGAGCCCAAGCTTCGAAGTAAGGCCCTGATTATCCTTGCAAAACGAGAGGCGTGCAGCAGCTCCATGAGGCCTTCATCGTTGTTCTGCTTTAGTGTCAAGGTAGTAAGCTTTTCAACACTCCTAGGGGCCTTGCTTCAGCACCCGTTTCAGTACCAGAACACTGCGTAGAACCAGGAAGCTCTGCTCCTGCGTGTATGCTGCGTGTCAACCTAGAAATTAGAGACTGATGGCACAAGGCTAGTTTTCCCATTATGAAAGCTCCGTTGATGCGGCCCCGAAGCTACCTGAAAAGCACTGTTGTTACCGTGCTTTTACTTACAGCTGGCATGGCTCTTAGAAGAAAATGAGTTTTCTCGAAAGAAACCTTGTGCTTCCAGTTCCTAGTTGGAAGCTCACCCTGCTCTGCTCTATACCAAACGTGAAAGTCAATGTGAGCACTAGCCTCGAAGTAAGGCCCTGATTATGCTGGCAAAACGGGAGGCGTGCAGCAGCTCCATGAGGCCTTCATCGCTGTTCTGCTTTAGTTTCACGGTAGTAAGCTTTCCAAGACTCCTAGGGACTTTGCTTAAGCAACCGTTTCGGTACCAGAACACTGCGTAGAGACAGTAAGCTCTGGTCCTGCGTGTATGCTGCGTGTCAACCTAGAAATTGGAGACTGATGGCATAAGGCTTCTTTTCCCATTATGAAAGCTCCGTTCATGCGGCCTCGAAGCTACCTGAAAAGCATTGTTGTTGCCGGGGTTTTCCTCACTGCCGGCATGGTTCTGAGAAGAAAATGAGTTTTCTCCTAAGAAACCTTGGGTTTCCAGTTCCTTGTTGGAAGCTCACCCTGCTCTGCTCTATACCTAAAGTGAAAGTCAACGTGAGCCCAAGCTTCGAAGTAAGGCCCTGATTATCCTTGCAAAACGAGAGGCGTGCAGCAGCTCCATGAGGCCTTCATCGTTGTTCTGCTTTAGTGTCAAGGTAGTAAGCTTTTCAACACTCCTAGGGGCCTTGCTTCAGCACCCGTTTCAGTACCAGAACACTGCGTAGAACCAGGAAGCTCTGCTCCTGCGTGTATGCTGCGTGTCAACCTAGAAATTAGAGACTGATGGCACAAGGCTAGTTTTCCCATTATGAAAGCTCCGTTGATGCGGCCCCGAAGCTACCTGAAAAGCACTGTTGTTACCGTGCTTTTACTTACAGCTGGCATGGCTCTTAGAAG
Source organism: Eubalaena glacialis (assembly GCF_028564815.1). NCBI lineage: Eukaryota > Metazoa > Chordata > Mammalia > Artiodactyla > Balaenidae > Eubalaena > Eubalaena glacialis. The sequence goes on along the minus strand of NC_083726.1, from coordinate 83,158,101 downwards.
AAAATGAGTTTTCTCGAAAGAAACCTTGTGCTTCCAGTTCCTAGTTGGAAGCTCACCCTGCTCTGCTCTATACCAAACGTGAAAGTCAATGTGAGCACTAGCCTCGAAGTAAGGCCCTGATTATGCTGGCAAAACGGGAGGCGTGCAGCAGCTCCATGAGGCCTTCATCGCTGTTCTGCTTTAGTTTCACGGTAGTAAGCTTTCCAAGACTCCTAGGGACTTTGCTTAAGCAACCGTTTCGGTACCAGAACACTGCGTAGAGACAGTAAGCTCTGGTCCTGCGTGTATGCTGCGTGTCAACCTAGAAATTGGAGACTGATGGCATAAGGCTTCTTTTCCCATTATGAAAGCTCCGTTCATGCGGCCTCGAAGCTACCTGAAAAGCATTGTTGTTGCCGGGGTTTTCCTCACTGCCGGCATGGTTCTGAGAAGAAAATGAGTTTTCTCCTAAGAAACCTTGGGTTTCCAGTTCCTTGTTGGAAGCTCACCCTGCTCTGCTCTATACCTAAAGTGAAAGTCAACGTGAGCCCAAGCTTCGAAGTAAGGCCCTGATTATCCTTGCAAAACGAGAGGCGTGCAGCAGCTCCATGAGGCCTTCATCGTTGTTCTGCTTTAGTGTCAAGGTAGTAAGCTTTTCAACACTCCTAGGGGCCTTGCTTCAGCACCCGTTTCAGTACCAGAACACTGCGTAGAACCAGGAAGCTCTGCTCCTGCGTGTATGCTGCGTGTCAACCTAGAAATTAGAGACTGATGGCACAAGGCTAGTTTTCCCATTATGAAAGCTCCGTTGATGCGGCCCCGAAGCTACCTGAAAAGCACTGTTGTTACCGTGCTTTTACTTACAGCCGGCATGGCTCATAGAAGAAAATGAGTTTTCTCGAAAGAAACCTTGTGCTTCTAGTTCCTAGTTGGAAGCTCACCCTGCTCTACTCTATACCAAACGTGAAAGTCAATGTGAGCACTAGCCTCGAAGTAAGGCCCTGATTATCCTGGCAAAACGGGAGGCGTGCAGCAGCTCCATGAGGCCTTCATCGCTGTTCTGCTTTAGTTTCACGGTAGTAAGCTTTCCAAGACTCCTAGGGACTTTGCTTAAGCAACCGTTTCGGTACCAGAACACTGCGTAGAGACAGTAAGCTCTGGTCCTGCGTGTATGCTGCGTGTCAACCTAGAAATTGGAGACTGATGGCATAAGGCTTCTTTTCCCATTATGAAAGCTCCGTTCATGCGGCCTCGAAGCTACCTGAAAAGCATTGTTGTTGCCGGGGTTTTCCTCACTGCCGGCATGGTTCTGAGAAGAAAATGAGTTTTCTCCTAAGAAACCTTGGGTTTCCAGTTCCTTGTTGGAAGCTCACCCTGCTCTGCTCTATACCTAAAGTGAAAGTCAACGTGAGCCCAAGCTTCGAAGTAAGGCCCTGATTATCCTTGCAAAACGAGAGGCGTGCAGCAGCTCCATGAGGCCTTCATCGTTGTTCTGCTTTAGTGTCAAGGTAGTAAGCTTTTCAACACTCCTAGGGGCCTTGCTTCAGCACCCGTTTCAGTACCAGAACACTGCGTAGAACCAGGAAGCTCTGCTCCTGCGTGTATGCTGCGTGTCAACCTAGAAATTAGAGACTGATGGCACAAGGCTAGTTTTCCCATTATGAAAGCTCCGTTGATGCGGCCCCGAAGCTACCTGAAAAGCACTGTTGTTACCGTGCTTTTACTTACAGCCGGCATGGCTCATAGAAGAAAATGAGTTTTCTCGAAAGAAACCTTGTGCTTCTAGTTCCTAGTTGGAAGCTCACCCTGCTCTACTCTATACCAAACGTGAAAGTCAATGTGAGCACTAGCCTCGAAGTAAGGCCCTGATTATCCTGGCAAAACGGGAGGCGTGCAGCAGCTCCATGAGGCCTTCATCGCTGTTCTGCTTTAGTTTCACGGTAGTAAGCTTTCCAAGACTCCTAGGGACTTTGCTTAAGCAACCGTTTCGGTACCAGAACACTGCGTAGAGACAGTAAGCTCTGGTCCTGCGTGTATGCTGCGTGTCAACCTAGAAATTGGAGACTGATGGCATAAGGCTTCTTTTCCCATTATGAAAGCTCCGTTCATGCGGCCTCGAAGCTACCTGAAAAGCATTGTTGTTGCCGGGGTTTTCCTCACTGCCGGCATGGTTCTGAGAAGAAAATGAGTTTTCTCCTAAGAAACCTTGGGTTTCCAGTTCCTTGTTGGAAGCTCACCCTGCTCTGCTCTATACCTAAAGTGAAAGTCAACGTGAGCCCAAGCTTCGAAGTAAGGCCCTGATTATCCTTGCAAAACGAGAGGCGTGCAGCAGCTCCATGAGGCCTTCATCGTTGTTCTGCTTTAGTGTCAAGGTAGTAAGCTTTTCAACACTCCTAGGGGCCTTGCTTCAGCACCCGTTTCAGTACCAGAACACTGCGTAGAACCAGGAAGCTCTGCTCCTGCGTGTATGCTGCGTGTCAACCTAGAAATTAGAGACTGATGGCACAAGGCTAGTTTTCCCATTATGAAAGCTCCGTTGATGCGGCCCCGAAGCTACCTGAAAAGCACTGTTGTTACCGTGCTTTTACTTACAGCCGGCATGGCTCATAGAAGAAAATGAGTTTTCTCGAAAGAAACCTTGTGCTTCTAGTTCCTAGTTGGAAGCTCACCCTGCTCTACTCTATACCAAACGTGAAAGTCAATGTGAGCACTAGCCTCGAAGTAAGGCCCTGATTATCCTGGCAAAACGGGAGGCGTGCAGCAGCTCCATGAGGCCTTCATCGCTGTTCTGCTTTAGTTTCACGGTAGTAAGCTTTCCAAGACTCCTAGGGACTTTGCTTAAGCAACCGTTTCGGTACCAGAACACTGCGTAGAGACAGTAAGCTCTGGTCCTGCGTGTATGCTGCGTGTCAACCTAGAAATTGGAGACTGATGGCATAAGGCTTCTTTTCCCATTATGAAAGCTCCGTTCATGCGGCCTCGAAGCTACCTGAAAAGCATTGTTGTTGCCGGGGTTTTCCTCACTGCCGGCATGGTTCTGAGAAGAAAATGAGTTTTCTCCTAAGAAACCTTGGGTTTCCAGTTCCTTGTTGGAAGCTCACCCTGCTCTGCTCTATACCTAAAGTGAAAGTCAACGTGAGCCCAAGCTTCGAAGTAAGGCCCTGATTATCCTTGCAAAACGAGAGGCGTGCAGCAGCTCCATGAGGCCTTCATCGTTGTTCTGCTTTAGTGTCAAGGTAGTAAGCTTTTCAACACTCCTAGGGGCCTTGCTTCAGCACCCGTTTCAGTACCAGAACACTGCGTAGAACCAGGAAGCTCTGCTCCTGCGTGTATGCTGCGTGTCAACCTAGAAATTAGAGACTGATGGCACAAGGCTAGTTTTCCCATTATGAAAGCTCCGTTGATGCGGCCCCGAAGCTACCTGAAAAGCACTGTTGTTACCGTGCTTTTACTTACAGCCGGCATGGCTCATAGAAGAAAATGAGTTTTCTCGAAAGAAACCTTGTGCTTCCAGTTCCTAGTTGGACGCTCACCCTGCTCTGCTCTATACCAAACGTGAAAGTCAATGTGAGCACTAGCCTCGAAGTAAGGCCCTGATTATGCTGGCAAAACGGGAGGCGTGCAGCAGCTCCATGAGGCCTTCATCGCTGTTCTGCTTTAGTTTCACGGTAGTAAGCTTTCCAAGACTCCTAGGGACTTTGCTTAAGCAACCGTTTCGGTACCAGAACACTGCGTAGAGACAGTAAGCTCTGGTCCTGCGTGTATGCTGCGTGTCAACCTAGAAATTGGAGACTGATGGCATAAGGCTTCTTTTCCCATTATGAAAGCTCCGTTCATGCGGCCTCGAAGCTACCTGAAAAGCATTGTTGTTGCCGGGGTTTTCCTCACTGCCGGCATGGTTCTGAGAAGAAAATGAGTTTTCTCCTAAGAAACCTTGGGTTTCCAGTTCCTTGTTGGAAGCTCACCCTGCTCTGCTCTATACCTAAAGTGAAAGTCAACGTGAGCCCAAGCTTCGAAGTAAGGCCCTGATTATCCTTGCAAAACGAGAGGCGTGCAGCAGCTCCATGAGGCCTTCATCGTTGTTCTGCTTTAGTGTCAAGGTAGTAAGCTTTTCAACACTCCTAGGGGCCTTGCTTCAGCACCCGTTTCAGTACCAGAACACTGCGTAGAACCAGGAAGCTCTGCTCCTGCGTGTATGCTGCGTGTCAACCTAGAAATTAGAGACTGATGGCACAAGGCTAGTTTTCCCATTATGAAAGCTCCGTTGATGCGGCCCCGAAGCTACCTGAAAAGCACTGTTGTTACCGTGCTTTTACTTACAGCCGGCATGGCTCATAGAAGAAAATGAGTTTTCTCGAAAGAAACCTTGTGCTTCTAGTTCCTAGTTGGAAGCTCACCCTGCTCTACTCTATACCAAACGTGAAAGTCAATGTGAGCACTAGCCTCGAAGTAAGGCCCTGATTATCCTGGCAAAACGGGAGGCGTGCAGCAGCTCCATGAGGCCTTCATCGCTGTTCTGCTTTAGTTTCACGGTAGTAAGCTTTCCAAGACTCCTAGGGACTTTGCTTAAGCAACCGTTTCGGTACCAGAACACTGCGTAGAGACAGTAAGCTCTGGTCCTGCGTGTATGCTGCGTGTCAACCTAGAAATTGGAGACTGATGGCATAAGGCTTCTTTTCCCATTATGAAAGCTCCGTTCATGCGGCCTCGAAGCTACCTGAAAAGCATTGTTGTTGCCGGGGTTTTCCTCACTGCCGGCATGGTTCTGAGAAGAAAATGAGTTTTCTCCTAAGAAACCTTGGGTTTCCAGTTCCTTGTTGGAAGCTCACCCTGCTCTGCTCTATACCTAAAGTGAAAGTCAATGTGAGCCCAAGCTTCGAAGTAAGGCCCTGATTATCCTTGCAAAACGAGAGGCGTGCAGCAGCTCCATGAGGCCTTCATCGTTGTTCTGCTTTAGTGTCAAGGTAGTAAGCTTTTCAACACTCCTAGGGGCCTTGCTTCAGCACCCGTTTCAGTACCAGAACACTGCGTAGAACCAGGAAGCTCTGCTCCTGCGTGTATGCTGCGTGTCAACCTAGAAATTAGAGACTGATGGCACAAGGCTAGTTTTCCCATTATGAAAGATCCGTTGATGCGGCCCCGAAGCTACCTGAAAAGCACTGTTGTTACCGTGCTTTTACTTACAGCCGGCATGGCTCATAGAAGAAAATGAGTTTTCTCGAAAGAAACCTTGTGCTTCCAGTTCCTAGTTGGACGCTCACCCTGCTCTGCTCTATACCAAACGTGAAAGTCAATGTGAGCACTAGCCTCGAAGTAAGGCCCTGATTATCCTGGCAAAACGGGAGGCGTGCAGCAGCTCCATGAGGCCTTCATCGCTGTTCTGCTTTAGTTTCACGGTAGTAAGCTTTCCAAGACTCCTAGGGACTTTGCTTAAGCAACCGTTTCGGTACCAGAACACTGCGTAGAGACAGTAAGCTCTGGTCCTGCGTGTATGCTGCGTGTCAACCTAGAAATTGGAGACTGATGGCATAAGGCTTCTTTTCCCATTATGAAAGCTCCGTTCATGCGGCCTCGAAGCTACCTGAAAAGCATTGTTGTTGCCGGGGTTTTCCTCACTGCCGGCATGGTTCTGAGAAGAAAATGAGTTTTCTCCTAAGAAACCTTGGGTTTCCAGTTCCTTGTTGGAAGCTCACCCTGCTCTGCTCTATACCTAAAGTGAAAGTCAACGTGAGCCCAAGCTTCGAAGTAAGGCCCTGATTATCCTTGCAAAACGAGAGGCGTGCAGCAGCTCCATGAGGCCTTCATCGTTGTTCTGCTTTAGTGTCAAGGTAGTAAGCTTTTCAACACTCCTAGGGGCCTTGCTTCAGCACCCGTTTCAGTACCAGAACACTGCGTAGAACCAGGAAGCTCTGCTCCTGCGTGTATGCTGCGTGTCAACCTAGAAATTAGAGACTGATGGCACAAGGCTAGTTTTCCCATTATGAAAGCTCCGTTGATGCGGCCCCGAAGCTACCCGAAAAGCACTGTTGTTACCGTGCTTTTACTTACAGCTGGCATGGCTCTTAGAAGAAAATGAGTTTTCTCGAAAGAAACCTTGTGCTTCCAGTTCCTAGTTGGAAGCTCACCCTGCTCTGCTCTATACCAAACGTGAAAGTCAATGTGAGCACTAGCCTCGAAGTAAGGCCCTGATTATGCTGGCAAAACGGGAGGCGTGCAGCAGCTCCATGAGGCCTTCATCGCTGTTCTGCTTTAGTTTCACGGTAGTAAGCTTTCCAAGACTCCTAGGGACTTTGCTTAAGCAACCGTTTCGGTACCAGAACACTGCGTAGAGACAGTAAGCTCTGGTCCTGCGTGTATGCTGCGTGTCAACCTAGAAATTGGAGACTGATGGCATAAGGCTTCTTTTCCCATTATGAAAGCTCCGTTCATGCGGCCTCGAAGCTACCTGAAAAGCATTGTTGTTGCCGGGGTTTTCCTCACTGCCGGCATGGTTCTGAGAAGAAAATGAGTTTTCTCCTAAGAAACCTTGGGTTTCCAGTTCCTTGTTGGAAGCTCACCCTGCTCTGCTCTATACCTAAAGTGAAAGTCAACGTGAGCCCAAGCTTCGAAGTAAGGCCCTGATTATCCTTGCAAAACGAGAGGCGTGCAGCAGCTCCATGAGGCCTTCATCGTTGTTCTGCTTTAGTGTCAAGGTAGTAAGCTTTTCAACACTCCTAGGGGCCTTGCTTCAGCACCCGTTTCAGTACCAGAACACTGCGTAGAACCAGGAAGCTCTGCTCCTGCGTGTATGCTGCGTGTCAACCTAGAAATTAGAGACTGATGGCACAAGGCTAGTTTTCCCATTATGAAAGCTCCGTTGATGCGGCCCCGAAGCTACCTGAAAAGCACTGTTGTTACCGTGCTTTTACTTACAGCTGGCATGGCTCTTAGAAGAAAATGAGTTTTCTCGAAAGAAACCTTGTGCTTCCAGTTCCTAGTTGGAAGCTCACCCTGCTCTGCTCTATACCAAACGTGAAAGTCAATGTGAGCACTAGCCTCGAAGTAAGGCCCTGATTATGCTGGCAAAACGGGAGGCGTGCAGCAGCTCCATGAGGCCTTCATCGCTGTTCTGCTTTAGTTTCACGGTAGTAAGCTTTCCAAGACTCCTAGGGACTTTGCTTAAGCAACCGTTTCGGTACCAGAACACTGCGTAGAGACAGTAAGCTCTGGTCCTGCGTGTATGCTGCGTGTCAACCTAGAAATTGGAGACTGATGGCATAAGGCTTCTTTTCCCATTATGAAAGCTCCGTTCATGCGGCCTCGAAGCTACCTGAAAAGCATTGTTGTTGCCGGGGTTTTCCTCACTGCCGGCATGGTTCTGAGAAGAAAATGAGTTTTCTCCTAAGAAACCTTGGGTTTCCAGTTCCTTGTTGGAAGCTCACCCTGCTCTGCTCTATACCTAAAGTGAAAGTCAACGTGAGCCCAAGCTTCGAAGTAAGGCCCTGATTATCCTTGCAAAACGAGAGGCGTGCAGCAGCTCCATGAGGCCTTCATCGTTGTTCTGCTTTAGTGTCAAGGTAGTAAGCTTTTCAACACTCCTAGGGGCCTTGCTTCAGCACCCGTTTCAGTACCAGAACACTGCGTAGAACCAGGAAGCTCTGCTCCTGCGTGTATGCTGCGTGTCAACCTAGAAATTAGAGACTGATGGCACAAGGCTAGTTTTCCCATTATGAAAGCTCCGTTGATGCGGCCCCGAAGCTACCTGAAAAGCACTGTTGTTACCGTGCTTTTACTTACAGCTGGCATGGCTCTTAGAAGAAAATGAGTTTTCTCGAAAGAAACCTTGTGCTTCCAGTTCCTAGTTGGAAGCTCACCCTGCTCTGCTCTATACCAAACGTGAAAGTCAATGTGAGCACTAGCCTCGAAGTAAGGCCCTGATTATGCTGGCAAAACGGGAGGCGTGCAGCAGCTCCATGAGGCCTTCATCGCTGTTCTGCTTTAGTTTCACGGTAGTAAGCTTTCCAAGACTCCTAGGGACTTTGCTTAAGCAACCGTTTCGGTACCAGAACACTGCGTAGAGACAGTAAGCTCTGGTCCTGCGTGTATGCTGCGTGTCAACCTAGAAATTGGAGACTGATGGCATAAGGCTTCTTTTCCCATTATGAAAGCTCCGTTCATGCGGCCTCGAAGCTACCTGAAAAGCATTGTTGTTGCCGGGGTTTTCCTCACTGCCGGCATGGTTCTGAGAAGAAAATGAGTTTTCTCCTAAGAAACCTTGGGTTTCCAGTTCCTTGTTGGAAGCTCACCCTGCTCTGCTCTATACCTAAAGTGAAAGTCAACGTGAGCCCAAGCTTCGAAGTAAGGCCCTGATTATCCTTGCAAAACGAGAGGCGTGCAGCAGCTCCATGATGCGTTCATCGTTGTTCTGCTTTAGTGTCAAGGTAGTAAGCTTTTCAACACTCCTAGGGGCCTTGCTTCAGCACCCGTTTCAGTACCAGAACACTGCGTAGAACCAGGAAGCACTGCTCCTGCGTGTATGCTGCGTGTCAACCTAGAAATTAGAGACTGATGGCACAAGGCTAGTTTTCCCATTATGAAAGCTCCGTTGATGCGGCCCCGAAGCTACCTGAAAAGCACTGTTGTTACCGTGCTTTTACTTACAGCCGGCATGGCTCATAGAAGAAAATGAGTTTTCTCGAAAGAAACCTTGTGCTTCTAGTTCCTAGTTGGAAGCTCACCCTGCTCTACTCTATACCAAACGTGAAAGTCAATGTGAGCACTAGCCTCGAAGTAAGGCCCTGATTATCCTGGCAAAACGGGAGGCGTGCAGCAGCTCCATGAGGCCTTCATCGCTGTTCTGCTTTAGTTTCACGGTAGTAAGCTTTCCAAGACTCCTAGGGACTTTGCTTAAGCAACCGTTTCGGTACCAGAACACTGCGTAGAGACAGTAAGCTCTGGTCCTGCGTGTATGCTGCGTGTCAACCTAGAAATTGGAGACTGATGGCATAAGGCTTCTTTTCCCATTATGAAAGCTCCGTTCATGCGGCCTCGAAGCTACCTGAAAAGCATTGTTGTTGCCGGGGTTTTCCTCACTGCCGGCATGGTTCTGAGAAGAAAATGAGTTTTCTCCTAAGAAACCTTGGGTTTCCAGTTCCTTGTTGGAAGCTCACCCTGCTCTGCTCTATACCTAAAGTGAAAGTCAACGTGAGCCCAAGCTTCGAAGTAAGGCCCTGATTATCCTTGCAAAACGAGAGGCGTGCAGCAGCTCCATGAGGCCTTCATCGTTGTTCTGCTTTAGTGTCAAGGTAGTAAGCTTTTCAACACTCCTAGGGGCCTTGCTTCAGCACCCGTTTCAGTACCAGAACACTGCGTAGAACCAGGAAGCTCTGCTCCTGCGTGTATGCTGCGTGTCAACCTAGAAATTAGAGACTGATGGCACAAGGCTAGTTTTCCCATTATGAAAGCTCCGTTGATGCGGCCCCGAAGCTACCTGAAAAGCACTGTTGTTACCGTGCTTTTACTTACAGCCGGCATGGCTCATAGAAGAAAATGAGTTTTCTCGAAAGAAACCTTGTGCTTCCAGTTCCTAGTTGGACGCTCACCCTGCTCTGCTCTATACCAAACGTGAAAGTCAATGTGAGCACTAGCCTCGAAGTAAGGCCCTGATTATGCTGGCAAAACGGGAGGCGTGCAGCAGCTCCATGAGGCCTTCATCGCTGTTCTGCTTTAGTTTCACGGTAGTAAGCTTTCCAAGACTCCTAGGGACTTTGCTTAAGCAACCGTTTCGGTACCAGAACACTGCGTAGAGACAGTAAGCTCTGGTCCTGCGTGTATGCTGCGTGTCAACCTAGAAATTGGAGACTGATGGCATAAGACTTCTTTTCCCATTATGAAAGCTCCGTTCATGCGGCCTCGAAGCTACCTGAAAAGCATTGTTGTTGCCGGGGTTTTCCTCTCTGCCGGCATGGTTCTGAGAAGAAAATGAGTTTTCTCCTAAGAAACCTTGGGTTTCCAGTTCCTTGTTGGAAGCTCACCCTGCTCTGCGCTATACCTAAAGTGAAAGTCAACGTGAGCCCAAGCTTCGAAGTAAGGCCCTGATTATCCTTGCAAAACGAGAGGCGTGCAGCAGCTCTTGAGGCGTTCATCTTTGTTCTGCTTTAGTTTCAAGGTAGTAAGCTTTTCAACACTCCTAGGGGCCTTGCTTCAGCACCCGTTTCATTACCAGAACACTGCGTAGAACCAGGAAGCTCTGCTCCTGCGTGTATGCTGCGTGTCAACCTAGAAATTAGAGACTGATGGCACAAGGCTAGTTTTCCCATTATGAAAGCTCCGTTGATGCGGCCCCGAAGCTACCTGAAAAGCACTGTTGTTACCGTGCTTTTACTTACAGCCGGCATGGCTCATAGAAGAAAATGAGTTTTCTCGAAAGAAACCTTGTGCTTCCAGTTCCTAGTTGGAAGCTCACCCTGCTCTGCTCTATACCAAACGTGAAAGTCAATGTGAGCACTAGCCTCGAAGTAAGACCCTGATTATGCTGGCAAAACGGGAGGCGTGCAGCAGCTCCATGAGGCCTTCATCGCTGTTCTGCTTTAGTTTCACGGTAGTAAGCTTTCCAAGACTCCTAGGGACTTTGCTTAAGCAACCGTTTCGGTACCAGAACACTGCGTAGAGACAGTAAGCTCTGGTCCTGCGTGTATGCTGCGTGTCAACCTAGAAATTGGAGACTGATGGCATAAGGCTTCTTTTCCCATTATGAAAGCTCCGTTGATGCGGCCTCGAAGCTACCTGAAAAGCATTGTTGTTGCCGGGGTTTTCCTCACTGCCGGCATGGTTCTGAGAAGAAAATGAGTTTTCTCCTAAGAAACCTTGGGTTTCCAGTTCCTTGTTGGAAGCTCACCCTGCTCTGCTCTATACCTAAAGTGAAAGTCAACGTGAGCCCAAGCTTCGAAGTAAGGCCCTGATTATCCTTGCAAAACGAGAGGCGTGCAGCAGCTCCATGAGGCCTTCATCGTTGTTCTGCTTTAGTGTCAAGGTAGTAAGCTTTTCAACACTCCTAGGGGCCTTGCTTCAGCACCCGTTTCAGTACCAGAACACTGCGTAGAACCAGGAAGCTCTGCTCCTGCGTGTATGCTGCGTGTCAACCTAGAAATTAGAGACTGATGGCACAAGGCTAGTTTTCCCATTATGAAAGCTCCGTTGATGCGGCCCCGAAGCTACCTGAAAAGCACTGTTGTTACCGTGCTTTTACTTACAGCCGGCATGGCTCATAGAAGAAAATGAGTTTTCTCGAAAGAAACCTTGTGCTTCTAGTTCCTAGTTGGAAGCTCACCCTGCTCTACTCTATACCAAACGTGAAAGTCAATGTGAGCACTAGCCTCGAAGTAAGGCCCTGATTATCCTGGCAAAACGGGAGGCGTGCAGCAGCTCCATGAGGCCTTCATCGCTGTTCTGCTTTAGTTTCACGGTAGTAAGCTTTCCAAGACTCCTAGGGACTTTGCTTAAGCAACCGTTTCGGTACCAGAACACTGCGTAGAGACAGTAAGCTCTGGTCCTGCGTGTATGCTGCGTGTCAACCTAGAAATTGGAGACTGATGGCATAAGGCTTCTTTTCCCATTATGAAAGCTCCGTTCATGCGGCCTCGAAGCTACCTGAAAAGCATTGTTGTTGCCGGGGTTTTCCTCACTGCCGGCATGGTTCTGAGAAGAAAATGAGTTTTCTCCTAAGAAACCTTGGGTTTCCAGTTCCTTGTTGGAAGCTCACCCTGCTCTGCTCTATACCTAAAGTGAAAGTCAACGTGAGCCCAAGCTTCGAAGTAAGGCCCTGATTATCCTTGCAAAACGAGAGGCGTGCAGCAGCTCCATGAGGCCTTCATCGTTGTTCTGCTTTAGTGTCAAGGTAGTAAGCTTTTCAACACTCCTAGGGGCCTTGCTTCAGCACCCGTTTCAGTACCAGAACACTGCGTAGAACCAGGAAGCTCTGCTCCTGCGTGTATGCTGCGTGTCAACCTAGAAATTAGAGACTGATGGCACAAGGCTAGTTTTCCCATTATGAAAGCTCCGTTGATGCGGCCCCGAAGCTACCTGAAAAGCACTGTTGTTACCGTGCTTTTACTTACAGCCGGCATGGCTCATAGAAGAAAATGAGTTTTCTCGAAAGAAACCTTGTGCTTCCAGTTCCTAGTTGGACGCTCACCCTGCTCTGCTCTATACCAAACGTGAAAGTCAATGTGAGCACTAGCCTCGAAGTAAGGCCCTGATTATGCTGGCAAAACGGGAGGCGTGCAGCAGCTCCATGAGGCCTTCATCGCTGTTCTGCTTTAGTTTCACGGTAGTAAGCTTTCCAAGACTCCTAGGGACTTTGCTTAAGCAACCGTTTCGGTACCAGAACACTGCGTAGAGACAGTAAGCTCTGGTCCTGCGTGTATGCTGCGTGTCAACCTAGAAATTGGAGACTGATGGCATAAGACTTCTTTTCCCATTATGAAAGCTCCGTTCATGCGGCCTCGAAGCTACCTGAAAAGCATTGTTGTTGCCGGGGTTTTCCTCTCTGCCGGCATGGTTCTGAGAAGAAAATGAGTTTTCTCCTAAGAAACCTTGGGTTTCCAGTTCCTTGTTGGAAGCTCACCCTGCTCTGCGCTATACCTAAAGTGAAAGTCAGCGTGAGCCCAAGCTTCGAAGTAAGGCCCTGATTATCCTTGCAAAACGAGAGGCGTGCAGCAGCTCTTGAGGCGTTCATCTTTGTTCTGCTTTAGTTTCAAGGTAGTAAGCTTTTCAACACTCCTAGGGGCCTTGCTTCAGCACCCGTTTCAGTACCAGAACACTGCGTAGAACCAGGAAGCTCTGCTCCTGCGTGTATGCTGCGTGTCAACCTAGAAATTAGAGACTGATGGCACAAGGCTAGTTTTCCCATTATGAAAGCTCCGTTGATGCGGCCCCGAAGCTACCTGAAAAGCACTGTTGTTACCGTGCTTTTACTTACAGCCGGCATGGCTCATAGAAGAAAATGAGTTTTCTCGAAAGAAACCTTGTGCTTCCAGTTCCTAGTTGGAAGCTCACCCTGCTCTGCTCTATACCAAACGTGAAAGTCAATGTGAGCACTAGCCTCGAAGTAAGGCCCTGATTATGCTGGCAAAACGGGAGGCGTGCAGCAGCTCCATGAGGCCTTCATCGCTGTTCTGCTTTAGTTGCACGGTAGTAAGCTTTCCAAGACTCCTAGGGACTTTGCTTAAGCAACCGTTTCGGTACCAGAACACTGCGTAGAGACAGTAAGCTCTGGTCCTGCGTGTATGCTGCGTGTCAACCTAGAAATTGGAGACTGATGGCATAAGGCTTCTTTTCCCATTATGAAAGCTCCGTTCATGCGGCCTCGAAGCTACCTGAAAAGCATTGTTGTTGCCGGGGTTTTCCTCACTGCCGGCATGGTTCTGAGAAGAAAATGAGTTTTCTCCTAAGAAACCTTGGGTTTCCAGTTCCTTGTTGGAAGCTCACCCTGCTCTGCTCTATACCTAAAGTGAAAGTCAACGTGAGCCCAAGCTTCGAAGTAAGGCCCTGATTATCCTTGCAAAACGAGAGGCGTGCAGCAGCTCCATGAGGCCTTCATCGTTGTTCTGCTTTAGTGTCAAGGTAGTAAGCTTTTCAACACTCCTAGGGGCCTTGCTTCAGCACCCGTTTCAGTACCAGAACACTGCGTAGAACCAGGAAGCTCTGCTCCTGCGTGTATGCTGCGTGTCAACCTAGAAATTAGAGACTGATGGCACAAGGCTAGTTTTCCCATTATGAAAGCTCCGTTGATGCGGCCCCGAAGCTACCTGAAAAGCACTGTTGTTACCGTGCTTTTACTTACAGCCGGCATGGCTCATAGAAGAAAATGAGTTTTCTCGAAAGAAACCTTGTGCTTCCAGTTCCTAGTTGGACGCTCACCCTGCTCTGCTCTATACCAAACGTGAAAGTCAATGTGAGCACTAGCCTCGAAGTAAGGCCCTGATTATCCTTGCAAAACGAGAGGCGTGCAGCAGCTCCATGAGGCCTTCATCGTTGTTCTGCTTTAGTGTCAAGGTAGTAAGCTTTTCAACACTCCTAGAGGCCTTGCTTCAGCACCCGTTTCAGTACCAGAACACTGCGTAGAACCAGGAAGCTCTGCTCCTGCGTGTATGCTGCGTGTCAACCTAGAAATTAGAGACTGATGGCACAAGGCTAGTTTTCCCATTATGAAAGCTCCGTTGATGCGGCCCCGAAGCTACCTGAAAAGCACTGTTGTTACCGTGCTTTTACTTACAGCTGGCATGGCTCTTAGAAGAAAATGAGTTTTCTCGAAAGAAACCTTGTGCTTCCAGTTCCTAGTTGGAAGCTCACCCTGCTCTGCTCTATACCAAACGTGAAAGTCAATGTGAGCACTAGCCTCGAAGTAAGGCCCTGATTATGCTGGCAAAACGGGAGGCGTGCAGCAGCTCCATGAGGCCTTCATCGCTGTTCTGCTTTAGTTTCACGGTAGTAAGCTTTCCAAGACTCCTAGGGACTTTGCTTAAGCAACCGTTTCGGTACCAGAACACTGCGTAGAGACAGTAAGCTCTGGTCCTGCGTGTATGCTGCGTGTCAACCTAGAAATTGGAGACTGATGGCATAAGGCTTCTTTTCCCATTATGAAAGCTCCGTTCATGCGGCCTCGAAGCTACCTGAAAAGCATTGTTGTTGCCGGGGTTTTCCTCACTGCCGGCATGGTTCTGAGAAGAAAATGAGTTTTCTCCTAAGAAACCTTGGGTTTCCAGTTCCTTGTTGGAAGCTCACCCTGCTCTGCGCTATACCTAAAGTGAAAGTCAACGTGAGCCCAAGCTTCGAAGTAAGGCCCTGATTATCCTTGCAAAACGAGAGGCGTGCAGCAGCTCTTGAGGCGTTCATCTTTGTTCTGCTTTAGTTTCAAGGTAGTAAGCTTTTCAACACTCCTAGGGGCCTTGCTTCAGCACCCGTTTCATTACCAGAACACTGCGTAGAACCAGGAAGCTCTGCTCCTGCGTGTATGCTGCGTGTCACCCTAGAAATTAGAGACTGATGGCACAAGGCTAGTTTTCCCATTATGAAAGCTCCGTTGATGCGGCCCCGAAGCTACCTGAAAAGCACTGTTGTTACCGTGCTTTTACTTACAGCCGGCATGGCTCATAGAAGAAAATGAGTTTTCTCGAAAGAAACCTTGTGCTTCCAGTTCCTAGTTGGAAGCTCACCCTGCTCTGCTCTATACCAAACGTGAAAGTCAATGTGAGCACTAGCCTCGAAGTAAGGCCCTGATTATGCTGGCAAAACGGGAGGCGTGCAGCAGCTCCATGAGGCCTTCATCGCTGTTCTGCTTTAGTTTCACGGTAGTAAGCTTTCCAAGACTCCTAGGGACTTTGCTTAAGCAACCGTTTCGGTACCAGAACACTGCGTAGAGACAGTAAGCTCTGGTCCTGCGTGTATGCTGCGTGTCAACCTAGAAATTGGAGACTGATGGCATAAGGCTTCTTTTCCCATTATGAAAGCTCCGTTCATGCGGCCTCGAAGCTACCTGAAAAGCATTGTTGTTGCCGGGGTTTTCCTCACTGCCGGCATGGTTCTGAGAAGAAAATGAGTTTTCTCCTAAGAAACCTTGGGTTTCCAGTTCCTTGTTGGAAGCTCACCCTGCTCTGCTCTATACCTAAAGTGAAAGTCAACGTGAGCCCAAGCTTCGAAGTAAGGCCCTGATTATCCTTGCAAAACGAGAGGCGTGCAGCAGCTCCATGAGGCCTTCATCGTTGTTCTGCTTTAGTGTCAAGGTAGTAAGCTTTTCAACACTCCTAGGGGCCTTGCTTCAGCACCCGTTTCAGTACCAGAACACTGCGTAGAACCAGGAAGCTCTGCTCCTGCGTGTATGCTGCGTGTCAACCTAGAAATTAGAGACTGATGGCACAAGGCTAGTTTTCCCATTATGAAAGCTCCGTTGATGCGGCCCCGAAGCTACCTGAAAAGCACTGTTGTTACCGTGCTTTTACTTACAGCCGGCATGGCTCATAGAAGAAAATGAGTTTTCTCGAAAGAAACCTTGTGCTTCCAGTTCCTAGTTGGACGCTCACCCTGCTCTGCTCTATACCAAACGTGAAAGTCAATGTGAGCACTAGCCTCGAAGTAAGGCCCTGATTATGCTGGCAAAACGGGAGGCGTGCAGCAGCTCCATGAGGCCTTCATCGCTGTTCTGCTTTAGTTTCACGGTAGTAAGCTTTCCAAGACTCCTAGGGACTTTGCTTAAGCAACCGTTTCGGTACCAGAACACTGCGTAGAGACAGTAAGCTCTGGTCCTGCGTGTATGCTGCGTGTCAACCTAGAAATTGGAGACTGATGGCATAAGACTTCTTTTCCCATTATGAAAGCTCCGTTCATGCGGCCTCGAAGCTACCTGAAAAGCATTGTTGTTGCCGGGGTTTTCCTCTCTACCGGCATGGTTCTGAGAAGAAAATGAGTTTTCTCCTAAGAAACCTTGGGTTTCCAGTTCCTTGTTGGAAGCTCACCCTGCTCTGCGCTATACCTAAAGTGAAAGTCAGCGTGAGCCCAAGCTTCGAAGTAAGGCCCTGATTATCCTTGCAAAACGAGAGGCGTGCAGCAGCTCTTGAGGCGTTCATCTTTGTTCTGCTTTAGTTTCAAGGTAGTAAGCTTTTCAACACTCCTAGGGGCCTTGCTTCAGCACCCGTTTCAGTACCAGAACACTGCGTAGAACCAGGAAGCTCTGCTCCTGCGTGTATGCTGCGTGTCAACCTAGAAATTAGAGACTGATGGCACAAGGCTAGTTTTCCCATTATGAAAGCTCCGTTGATGCGGCCCCGAAGCTACCTGAAAAGCACTGTTGTTACCGTGCTTTTACTTACAGCCGGCATGGCTCATAGAAGAAAATGAGTTTTCTCGAAAGAAACCTTGTGCTTCCAGTTCCTAGTTGGAAGCTCACCCTGCTCTGCTCTATACCAAACGTGAAAGTCAATGTGAGCACTAGCCTCGAAGTAAGGCCCTGATTATGCTGGCAAAACGGGAGGCGTGCAGCAGCTCCATGAGGCCTTCATCGCTGTTCTGCTTTAGTTGCACGGTAGTAAGCTTTCCAAGACTCCTAGGGACTTTGCTTAAGCAACCGTTTCGGTACCAGAACACTGCGTAGAGACAGTAAGCTCTGGTCCTGCGTGTATGCTGCGTGTCAACCTAGAAATTGGAGACTGATGGCATAAGGCTTCTTTTCCCATTATGAAAGCTCCGTTGATGCGGCCTCGAAGCTACCTGAAAAGCATTGTTGTTGCCGGGGTTTTCCTCACTGCCGGCATGGTTCTGAGAAGAAAATGAGTTTTCTCCTAAGAAACCTTGGGTTTCCAGTTCCTTGTTGGAAGCTCACCCTGCTCTGCTCTATACCTAAAGTGAAAGTCAACGTGAGCCCAAGCTTCGAAGTAAGGCCCTGATTATCCTTGCAAAACGAGAGGCGTGCAGCAGCTCCATGAGGCCTTCATCGTTGTTCTGCTTTAGTGTCAAGGTAGTAAGCTTTTCAACACTCCTAGGGGCCTTGCTTCAGCACCCGTTTCAGTACCAGAACACTGCGTAGAACCAGGAAGCTCTGCTCCTGCGTGTATGCTGCGTGTCAACCTAGAAATTAGAGACTGATGGCACAAGGCTAGTTTTCCCATTATGAAAGCTCCGTTGATGCGGCCCCGAAGCTACCTGAAAAGCACTGTTGTTACCGTGCTTTTACTTACAGCCGGCATGGCTCATAGAAGAAAATGAGTTTTCTCGAAAGAAACCTTGTGCTTCCAGTTCCTAGTTGGACGCTCACCCTGCTCTGCTCTATACCAAACGTGAAAGTCAATGTGAGCACTAGCCTCGAAGTAAGGCCCTGATTATCCTTGCAAAACGAGAGGCGTGCAGCAGCTCCATGAGGCCTTCATCGTTGTTCTGCATTAGTGTCAAGGTAGTAAGCTTTTCAACACTCCTAGGGGCCTTGCTTCAGCACCCGTTTCAGTACCAGAACACTGCGTAGAACCAGGAAGCTCTGCTCCTGCGTGTATGCTGCGTGTCAACCTAGAAATTAGAGACTGATGGCACAAGGCTAGTTTTCCCATTATGAAAGCTCCGTTGATGCGGCCTCGAAGCTACCTGAAAAGCACTGTTGTTACCGTGCTTTTACTTACAGCCGGCATGGCTCTTAGAAGAAAATGAGTTTTCTCGAAAGAAACCTTGTGCTTCCAGTTCCTAGTTGGAAGCTCACCCTGCTCTGCTCTATACCAAACGTGAAAGTCAACGTGAGCACTAGCCTCGAAGTAAGGCCCTGATTATGCTGGCAAAACGGGAGGCGTGCAGCAGCTCCATGAGGCCTTCATCGTTGTTCTGCTTTAGTGTCAAGGTAGTAAGCTTTTCAACACTCCTAGGGGCCTTGCTTCAGCACCCGTTTCAGTACCAGAACACTGCGTAGAACCAGGAAGCTCTGCTCCTGCGTGTATGCTGCGTGTCAACCTAGAAATTAGAGACTGATGGCACAAGGCTAGTTTTCCCATTATGAAAGCTCCGTTGATGCGGCCCCGAAGCTACCTGAAAAGCACTGTTGTTACCGTGCTTTTACTTACAGCCGGCATGGCTCATAGAAGAAAATGAGTTTTCTCGAAAGAAACCTTGTGCTTCCAGTTCCTAGTTGGACGCTCACCCTGCTCTGCTCTATACCAAACGTGAAAGTCAATGTGAGCACTAGCCTCGAAGTAAGGCCCTGATTATGCTGGCAAAACGGGAGGCGTGCAGCAGCTCCATGAGGCCTTCATCGCTGTTCTGCTTTAGTTTCACGGTAGTAAGCTTTCCAAGACTCCTAGGGACTTTGCTTAAGCAACCGTTTCGGTACCAGAACACTGCGTAGAGACAGTAAGCTCTGGTCCTGCGTGTATGCTGCGTGTCAACCTAGAAATTGGAGACTGATGGCATAAGACTTCTTTTCCCATTATGAAAGCTCCGTTCATGCGGCCTCGAAGCTACCTGAAAAGCATTGTTGTTGCCGGGGTTTTCCTCTCTGCCGGCATGGTTCTGAGAAGAAAATGAGTTTTCTCCTAAGAAACCTTGGGTTTCCAGTTCCTTGTTGGAAGCTCACCCTGCTCTGCGCTATACCTAAAGTGAAAGTCAACGTGAGCCCAAGCTTCGAAGTAAGGCCCTGATTATCCTTGCAAAACGAGAGGCGTGCAGCAGCTCTTGAGGCGTTCATCTTTGTTCTGCTTTAGTTTCAAGGTAGTAAGCGTTTCAACACTCCTAGGGGCCTTGCTTCAGCACCCGTTTCATTACCAGAACACTGCGTAGAACCAGGAATCTCTGCTCCTGCGTGTATGCTGCGTGTCAACCTAGAAATTAGAGACTGATGGCACAAGGCTAGTTTTCCCATTATGAAAGCTCCATTGATGCGGCCCCGAAGCTACCTGAAAAGCACTGTTGTTACCGTGCTTTTACTTACAGCTGGCATGGCTCTTAGAAGAAAATGGGTTTTCTCGAAAGAAACCTTGTGCTTCCAGTTCCTAGTTGGAAGCTCACCCTGCTCTGCTCTATACCAAACGTGAAAGTCAATGTGAGCACTAGCCTCGAAGTAAGGCCCTGATTATGCTGGCAAAACGGGAGGCGTGCAGCAGCTCCATGAGGCCTTCATCGCTGTTCTGCTTTAGTTTCACGGTAGTAAGCTTTCCAAGACTCCTAGGGACTTTGCTTAAGCAACAGTTTCGGTACCAGAACACTGCGTAGAGACAGTAAGCTCTGGTCCTGCGTGTATGCTGCGTGTCAACCTAGAAATTAGAGACTGATGGCACAAGGCTAGTTTTCCCATTATGAAAGCTCCGTTGATGCGGCCCCGAAGCTACCTGAAAAGCACTGTTGTTACCGTGCTTTTACTTACAGCCGGCATGGCTCATAGAAGAAAATGAGTTTTCTCGAAAGAAACCTTGTGCTTCCAGTTCCTAGTTGGACGCTCACCCTGCTCTGCTCTATACCAAACGTGAAAGTCAATGTGAGCACTAGCCTCGAAGTAAGGCCCTGATTATCCTGGCAAAACGGGAGGCGTGCAGCAGCTCCATGAGGCCTTCATCGCTGTTCTGCTTTAGTTTCACGGTAGTAAGCTTTCCAAGACTCCTAGGCACTTTGCTTAAGCAACCGTTTCGGTACCAGAACACTGCGTACAGACAGTAAGCTCTGGTCCTGCGTGTATGCTGCGTGTCAACCTAGAAATTGGAGACTGATGGCATAAGGCTTCTTTTCCCATTATGAAAGCTCCGTTCATGCGGCCTCGAAGCTACCTGAAAAGCATTGTTGTTGCCGGGGTTTTCCTCACTGCCGGCATGGTTCTGAGAAGAAAATGAGTTTTCTCCTAAGAAACCTTGGGTTTCCAGTTCCTTCTTGGAAGCTCACCCTGCTCTGCTCTATACCTAAAGTGAAAGTCAACGTGAGCCCAAGCTTCGAAGTAAGGCCCTGATTATCCTTGCAAAACGAGAGGCGTGCAGCAGCTCCATGAGGCCTTCATCGTTGTTCTGCTTTAGTGTCAAGGTAGTAAGCTTTTCAACACTCCTAGGGGCCTTGCTTCAGCACCCGTTTCAGTACCAGAACACTGCGTAGAACCAGGAAGCTCTGCTCCTGCGTGTATGCTGCGTGTCAACCTAGAAATTAGAGACTGATGGCACAAGGCTAGTTTTCCCATTATGAAAGCTCCGTTGATGCGGCCCCGAAGCTACCTGAAAAGCACTGTTGTTACCGTGCTTTAACTTACAGCTGGCATGGCTCTTAGAAGAAAATGAGTTTTCTCGAAAGAAACCTTGTGCTTCCAGTTGCTAGTTGGAAGCTCACCCTGCTCTGCTCTATACCAAACGTGAAAGTCAATGTGAGCACTAGCCTCGAAGTAAGGCCCTGATTATGCTGGCAAAACGGGAGGCGTGCAGCAGCTCCATGAGGCCTTCATCGCTGTTCTGCTTTAGTTTCACGGTAGTAAGCTTTCCAAGACTCCTAGGGACTTTGCTTAAGCAACCGTTTCGGTACCAGAACACTGCGTAGAGACAGTAAGCTCTGGTCCTGCGTGTATGCTGCGTGTCAACCTAGAAATTGGAGACTGATGGCATAAGGCTTCTTTTCCCATTATGAAAGCTCCGTTCATGCGGCCTCGAAGCTACCTGAAAAGCATTGTTGTTGCCGGGGTTTTCCTCACTGCCGGCATGGTTCTGAGAAGAAAATGAGTTTTCTCCTAAGAAACCTTGGGTTTCCAGTTCCTTGTTGGAAGCTCACCCTGCTCTGCGCTATACCTAAAGTGAAAGTCAACGTGAGCCCAAGCTTCGACGTAAGGCCCTGATTATCCTTGCAAAAGGAGAGGCGTGCAGCAGCTCTTGAGGCGTTCATCGTTGTTCTGCCCTAGTTTCAAGGTAGTAAGCTTTTCAACACTCCTAAGGGCCTTGCTTCAGCACCCGTTTCAGTACCAGAAGACTGCGTAGAACCAGGAAGCTCTGCTCCTGGGTGTATGCTGCGTGTCAACCTAGAAATTAGAGACTGATGGCGCAACGCTTGTTTTCCCGTTTTGAAAGCTCCATTCATGCGGCCTCGAAGCTACTTGAAAAGCACTGTTGTTACCGTGCTTTTACTTACAGCTGGCATGGCTCATAGAAGAAAATGAGTTTTCTCGAAAGAAACCTTGTGCTTCCAGTTCCTAGTTGGACGCTCACCCTGCTCTGCTTTATACCAAACGTGAAAGTCAATGTGAGCACTAGCCTCGAAGTAAGGCCCTGATTATCCTGGCAAAACGGGAGGCGTGCAGCAGCTCCATGAGGCCTTCATCGCTGTTCTGCTTTAGTTTCACGGTAGTAAGCTTTCCAAGACTCCTAGGGACTTTGCTTAAGCAACCGTTTCGGTACCAGAACACTGCGTAGAGACAGTAAGCTCTGGTCCTGCGTGTATGCTGCGTGTCAACCTAGAAATTGGAGACTGATGGCATAAGGCTTCTTTTCCCATTATGAAAGCTCCGTTCATGCGGCCTCGAAGCTACCTGAAAAGCATTGTTGTTGCCGGGGTTTTCCTCACTGCCGGCATGGTTCTGAGAAGAAAATGAGTTTTCTCCTAAGAAACCTTGGGTTTCCAGTTCCTTGTTGGAAGCTCACCCTGCTCTGCTCTATACCTAAAGTGAAAGTCAACGTGAGCCCAAGCTTCGAAGTAAGGCCCTGATTATCCTTGCAAAACGAGAGGCGTGCAGCAGCTCCATGAGGCCTTCATCGTTGTTCTGCTTTAGTGTCAAGGTAGTAAGCTTTTCAACACTCCTAGGGGCCTTGCTTCAGCACCCGTTTCAGTACCAGAACACTGCGTAGAACCAGGAAGCTCTGCTCCTGCGTGTATGCTGCGTGTCAACCTAGAAATTAGAGACTGATGGCACAAGGCTAGTTTTCCCATTATGAAAGCTCCGTTGATGCGGCCCCGAAGCTACCTGAAAAGCACTGTTGTTACCGTGCTTTTACTTACAGCCGGCATGGCTCATAGAAGAAAATGAGTTTTCTCGAAAGAAACCTTGTGCTTCCAGTTCCTAGTTGGACGCTCACCCTGCTCTGCTCTATACCAAACGTGAAAGTCAATGTGAGCACTAGCCTCGAAGTAAGGCCCTGATTATGCTGGCAAAACGGGAGGCGTGCAGCAGCTCCATGAGGCCTTCATCGCTGTTCTGCTTTAGTTTCACGGTAGTAAGCTTTCCAAGACTCCTAGGGACTTTGCTTAAGCAACCGTTTCGGTACCAGAACACTGCGTAGAGACAGTAAGCTCTGGTCCTGCGTGTATGCTGCGTGTCAACCTAGAAATTGGAGACTGATGGCATAAGACTTCTTTTCCCATTATGAAAGCTCTGTTCATGCGGCCTCGAAGCTACCTGAAAAGCATTGTTGTTGCCGGGGTTTTCCTCTCTGCCGGCATGGTTCTGAGAAGAAAATGAGTTTTCTCCTAAGAAACCTTGGGTTTCCAGTTCCTTGTTGGAAGCTCACCCTGCTCTGCGCTATACCTAAAGTGAAAGTCAACGTGAGCCCAAGCTTCGAAGTAAGGCCCTGATTATCCTTGCAAAAGGAGAGGCGTGCAGCAGCTCTTGAGGCGTTCATCTTTGTTCTGCTTTAGTTTCAAGGTAGTAAGCTTTTCAACACTCCTAAGGGCCTTGCTTCAGCACCCGTTTCAGTACCAGAAGACTGCGTAGAACCAGGAAGCTCTGCTCCTGGGTGTATGCTGCGTGTCAACCTAGAAATTAGAGACTGATGGCACAACGCTTGTGTTCCCGTTTTGAAAGCTCCATTCATGCGGCCTCGAAGCTACCTGAAAAGCACTGTTGTTACCGTGCTTTTACTTACAGCTGGCATGGCACATAGAAGAAAATGAGTTTTCTCGAAAGAAACCTTGTGCTTCCAGTTCCTAGTTGGAGGCTCACCCTGCTCTACTCTATACCAAACGTGAAAGTCAATGTGAGCACTAGCCTCGAATTAAGGCCCTGATTATGCTGGCAAAACGGGAGGCGTGCAGCAGCTCCATGAGGCCTTCATCGCTGTTCTGCTTTAGTTTCACGGTAGTAAGCTTTCCAAGACTCCTAGGGACTTTGCTTAAGCAACCGTTTCGGTACCAGAACACTGCGTAGAGACAATAAGCTCTGGTCCTGCGTGTATGCTGCGTGTCAACCTAGAAATTGGAGACTGATGGCATAAAGCTTCTTTTCCCATTATGAAAGCTCCGTTCATGCGGCCTCAAAGCTACCTGAAAAGCATTGTTGTTGCTGGGGTTTTCCTCACTGCCGGCATGGTTCTGAGAAGAAAATGAGTTTTCTCCTAAGAAACCTTGGGTTTCCAGTTCCTTGTTGGAAGCTCACCCTGCTCTGCTCTATACCTAAAGTGAAAGTCAACGTGAGCCCAAGCTTCGAAGTAAGGCCCTGATTATCCTTGCAAAACGAGAGGCGTGCAGCAGCTCCATGAGGCCTTCATCGTTGTTCTGCTTTAGTGTCAAGGTAGTAAGCTTTTCAACACTCCTAGGGGCCTTGCTTCAGCACCCGTTTCAGTACCAGAACACTGCGTAGAACCAGGAAGCTCTGCTCCTGCGTGTATGCTGCGTGTCAACCTAGAAATTAGAGACTGATGGCACAAGGCTAGTTTTCCCATTATGAAAGCTCCGTTGATGCGGCCCCGAAGCTACCTGCAAAGCACTGTTGTTACCGTGCTTTTACTTACAGCCGGCATGGCTCATAGAAGAAAATGAGTTTTCTCAAAAGAAACCTTGTGCTTCCAGTTCCTAGTTGGACGCTCACCCTGCTCTGCTCTATACCAAACGTGAAAGTCAATGTGAGCACTAGCCTCGAAGTAAGGCCCTGATTATCCTGGCAAAACGGGAGGCGTGCAGCAGCTCCATGAGGCCTTCATCGCTGTTCTGCTTTAGTTTCACGGTAGTAAGCTTTCCAAGACTCCTAGGGACTTTGCTTAAGCAACCGTTTCGGTACCAGAACACTGCGTAGAGACAGTAAGCTCTGGTCCTGCGTGTATGCTGCGTGTCAACCTAGAAATTGGAGACTGATGGCATAAGGCTTCTTTTCCCATTATGAAAGCTCCGTTCATGCGGCCTCGAAGCTACCTGAAAAGCATTGTTGTTGCCGGGGTTTTCCTCACTGCCGGCATGGTTCTGAGAAGAAAATGAGTTTTCTCCTAAGAAACCTTGGGTTTCCAGTTCCTTGTTGGAAGCTCACCCTGCTCTGCTCTATACCTAAAGTGAAAGTCAACGTGAGCCCAAGCTTCGAAGTAAGGCCCTGATTATCCTTGCAAAACGAGAGGCGTGCAGCAGCTCCATGAGGCCTTCATCGTTGTTCTGCTTTAGTGTCAAGGTAGTAAGCTTTTCAACACTCCTAGGGGCCTTGCTTCAGCACCCGTTTCAGTACCAGAACACTGCGTAGAACCAGGAAGCTCTGCTCCTGCGTGTATGCTGCGTGTCAACCTAGAAATTAGAGACTGATGGCACAAGGCTAGTTTTCCCATTATGAAAGCTCCGTTGATGCGGCCCCGAAGCTACCTGAAAAGCACTGTTGTTACCGTGCTTTTACTTACAGCCGGCATGGCTCATAGAAGAAAATGAGTTTTCTCGAAAGAAACCTTGTGCTTCTAGTTCCTAGTTGGAAGCTCACCCTGCTCTACTCTATACCAAACGTGAAAGTCAATGTGAGCACTAGCCTCGAAGTAAGGCCCTGATTATCCTGGCAAAACGGGAGGCGTGCAGCAGCTCCATGAGGCCTTCATCGCTGTTCTGCTTTAGTTTCACGGTAGTAAGCTTTCCAAGACTCCTAGGGACTTTGCTTAAGCAACCGTTTCGGTACCAGAACACTGCGTAGAGACAGTAAGCTCTGGTCCTGCGTGTATGCTGCGTGTCAACCTAGAAATTGGAGACTGATGGCATAAGGCTTCTTTTCCCATTATGAAAGCTCCGTTCATGCGGCCTCGAAGCTACCTGAAAAGCATTGTTGTTGCCGGGGTTTTCCTCACTGCCGGCATGGTTCTGAGAAGAAAATGAGTTTTCTCCTAAGAAACCTTGGGTTTCCAGTTCCTTGTTGGAAGCTCACCCTGCTCTGCTCTATACCTAAAGTGAAAGTCAATGTGAGCCCAAGCTTCGAAGTAAGGCCCTGATTATCCTTGCAAAACGAGAGGCGTGCAGCAGCTCCATGAGGCCTTCATCGTTGTTCTGCTTTAGTGTCAAGGTAGTAAGCTTTTCAACACTCCTAGGGGCCTTGCTTCAGCACCCGTTTCAGTACCAGAACACTGCGTAGAACCAGGAAGCTCTGCTCCTGCGTGTATGCTGCGTGTCAACCTAGAAATTAGAGACTGATGGCACAAGGCTAGTTTTCCCATTATGAAAGCTCCGTTGATGCGGCCCCGAAGCTACCTGAAAAGCACTGTTGTTACCGTGCTTTTACTTACAGCCGGCATGGCTCATAGAAGAAAATGAGTTTTCTCGAAAGAAACCTTGTGCTTCCAGTTCCTAGTTGGACGCTCACCCTGCTCTGCTCTATACCAAACGTGAAAGTCAATGTGAGCACTAGCCTCGAAGTAAGGCCCTGATTATGCTGGCAAAACGGGAGGCGTGCAGCAGCTCCATGAGGCCTTCATCGCTGTTCTGCTTTAGTTTCACGGTAGTAAGCTTTCCAAGACTCCTAGGGACTTTGCTTAAGCAACCGTTTCGGTACCAGAACACTGCGTAGAGACAGTAAGCTCTGGTCCTGCGTGTATGCTGCGTGTCAACCTAGAAATTGGAGACTGATGGCATAAGGCTTCTTTTCCCATTATGAAAGCTCCGTTCATGCGGCCTCGAAGCTACCTGAAAAGCATTGTTGTTGCCGGGGTTTTCCTCACTGCCGGCATGGTTCTGAGAAGAAAATGAGTTTTCTCCTAAGAAACCTTGGGTTTCCAGTTCCTTGTTGGAAGCTCACCCTGCTCTGCTCTATACCTAAAGTGAAAGTCAACGTGAGCCCAAACTTCGAAGTAAGGCCCTGATTATCCTTGCAAAACGAGAGGCGTGCAGCAGCTCCATGAGGCCTTCATCGTTGTTCTGCTTTAGTGTCAAGGTAGTAAGCTTTTCAACACTCCTAGGGGCCTTGCTTCAGCACCCGTTTCAGTACCAGAACACTGCGTAGAACCAGGAAGCTCTGCTCCTGCGTGTATGCTGCGTGTCAACCTAGAAATTAGAGACTGATGGCACAAGGCTAGTTTTCCCATTATGAAAGCTCCGTTGATGCGGCCCCGAAGCTACCTGAAAAGCACTGTTGTTACCGTGCTTTTACTTACAGCCGGCATGGCTCATAGAAGAAAATGAGTTTTCTCGAAAGAAACCTTGTGCTTCCAGTTCCTAGTTGGACGCTCACCCTGCTCTGCTCTATACCAAACGTGAAAGTCAATGTGAGCACTAGCCTCGAAGTAAGGCCCTGATTATGCTGGCAAAACGGGAGGCGTGCAGCAGCTCCATGAGGCCTTCATCGCTGTTCTGCTTTAGTTTCACGGTAGTAAGCTTTCCAAGACTCCTAGGGACTTTGCTTAAGCAACCGTTTCGGTACCAGAACACTGCGTAGAGACAGTAAGCTCTGGTCCTGCGTGTATGCTGCGTGTCAACCTAGAAATTGGAGACTGATGGCATAAGACTTCTTTTCCCATTATGAAAGCTCCGTTCATGCGGCCTCGAAGCTACCTGAAAAGCATTGTTGTTGCCGGGGTTTTCCTCACTGCCGGCATGGTTCTGAGAAGAAAATGAGTTTTCTCCTAAGAAACCTTGGGTTTCCAGTTCCTTTTTGGAAGCTCACCCTGCTCTGCGCTATACCTAAAGTGAAAGTCAACGTGAGCCCAAGCTTCGAAGTAAGGCCCTGATTATCCTTGCAAAAGGAGAGGCGTGCAGCAGCTCTTGAGGCGTTCATCGTTGTTCTGCCCTAGTTTCAAGGTAGTAAGCTTTTCAACACTCCTAAGGGCCTTGCTTCAGCACCCGTTTCAGTACCAGAAGACTGCGTAGAACCAGGAAGCTCTGCTTCTGGGTGTATGCTGCGTGTCAACCTAGAAATTAGAGACTGATGGCACAACGCTTGTTTTCCCGTTTTGAAAGCTCCATTCATGCGGCCTCGAAGCTACTTGAAAAGCACTGTTGTTACCGTGCTTTTACTTACAGCTGGCATGGCTCATAGAAGAAAATGAGTTTTCTCGAAAGAAACCTTGTGCTTCCAGTTCCTAGTTGGACGCTCACCCTGCTCTGCTCTATACCAAACGTGAAAGTCAATGTGAGCACTAGCCTCGAAGTAAGGCCCTGATTATCCTGGCAAAACGGGAGGCGTGCAGCAGCTCCATGAGGCCTTCATCGCTGTTCTGCTTTAGTTTCACGGTAGTAAGCTTTCCAAGACTCCTAGGGACTTTGCTTAAGCAACCGTTTCGGTACCAGAACACTGCGTAGAGACAGTAAGCTCTGGTCCTGCGTGTATGCTGCGTGTCAACCTAGAAATTGGAGACTGATGGCATAAGGCTTCTTTTCCCATTATGAAAGCTCCGTTCATGCGGCCTCGAAGCTACCTGAAAAGCATTGTTGTTGCCGGGGTTTTCCTCACTGCCGGCATGGTTCTGAGAAGAAAATGAGTTTTCTCCTAAGAAACCTTGGGTTTCCAGTTCCTTGTTGGAAGCTCACCCTGCTCTGCTCTATACCTAAAGTGAAAGTCAACGTGAGCCCAAGCTTCGAAGTAAGGCCCTGATTATCCTTGCAAAACGAGAGGCGTGCAGCAGCTCCATGAGGCCTTCATCGTTGTTCTGCTTTAGTGTCAAGGTAGTAAGCTTTTCAACACTCCTAGGGGCCTTGCTTCAGCACCCGTTTCAGTACCAGAACACTGCGTAGAACCAGGAAGCTCTGCTCCTGCGTGTATGCTGCGTGTCAACCTAGAAATTAGAGACTGATGGCACAAGGCTAGTTTTCCCATTATGAAAGCTCCGTTGATGCGGCCCCGAAGCTACCTGAAAAGCACTGTTTTTACCGTGCTTTTACTTACAGCCGGCATGGCTCATAGAAGAAAATGAGTTTTCTCGAAAGAAACCTTGTGCTTCCAGTTCCTAGTTGGACGCTCACCCTGCTCTGCTCTATACCAAACGTGAAAGTCAATGTGAGCACTAGCCTCGAAGTAAGGCCCTGATTATGCTGGCAAAACGGGAGGCGTGCAGCAGCTCCATGAGGCCTTCATCGCTGTTCTGCTTTAGTTTCACGGTAGTAAGCTTTCCAAGACTCCTAGGGACTTTGCTTAAGCAACCGTTTCGGTACCAGAACACTGCGTAGAGACAGTAAGCTCTGGTCCTGCGTGTATGCTGCGTGTCAACCTAGAAATTGGAGACTGATGGCATAAGACTTCTTTTCCCATTATGAAAGCTCCGTTCATGCGGCCTCGAAGCTACCTGAAAAGCATTGTTGTTGCCGGGGTTTTCCTCACTGCCGGCATGGTTCTGAGAAGAAAATGAGTTTTCTCCTAAGAAACCTTGGGTTTCCAGTTCCTTGTTGGAAGCTCACCCTGCTCTGCGCTATACCTAAAGTGAAAGTCAACGTGAGCCCAAGCTTCGAAGTAAGGCCCTGATTATCCTTGCAAAAGGAGAGGCGTGCAGCAGCTCTTGAGGCGTTCATCGTTGTTCTGCCCTAGTTTCAAGGTAGTAAGCTTTTCAACACTCCTAAGGGCCTTGCTTCAGCACCCGTTTCAGTACCAGAAGACTGCGTAGAACCAGGAAGCTCTGCTCCTGGGTGTATGCTGCGTGTCAACCTAGAAATTAGAGACTGATGGCACAACGCTTGTGTTCCCGTTTTGAAAGCTCCATTCATGCGGCCTCGAAGCTACCTGAAAAGCATTGTTGTTGCCGGGGTTTTCCTCACTGCCGGCATGGTTCTGAGAAGAAAATGAGTTTTCTCCTAAGAAACCTTGGGTTTCCAGTTCCTTGTTGGAAGCTCACCCTGCTCTGCTCTATACCTAAAGTGAAAGTCAACGTGAGCCCAAGCTTCGAAGTAAGGCCCTGATTATCCTTGCAAAACGAGAGGCGTGCAGCAGCTCCATGAGGCCTTCATCGTTGTTCAGCTTTAGTGTCAAGGTAGTAAGCTTTTCAACACTCCTAGGGGCCTTGCTTCAGCACCCGTTTCAGTACCAGAACACTGCGTAGAACCAGGAAGCTCTGCTCCTGCGTGTATGCTGCGTGTCAACCTAGAAATTAGAGACTGATGGCACAAGGCTAGTTTTCCCATTATGAAAGCTCCGTTGATGCGGCCCCGAAGCTACCTGAAAAGCACTGTTGTTACCGTGCTTTTACTTACAGCCGGCATGGCTCATAGAAGAAAATGAGTTTTCTCGAAAGAAACCTTGTGCTTCTAGTTCCTAGTTGGAAGCTCACCCTGCTCTACTCTATACCAAACGTGAAAGTCAATGTGAGCACTAGCCTCGAAGTAAGGCCCTGATTATGCTGGCAAAACGGGAGGCGTGCAGCAGCTCCATGAGGCCTTCATCGCTGTTCTGCTTTAGTTTCACGGTAGTAAGCTTTCCAAGACTCCTAGGGACTTTGCTTAAGCAACCGTTTCGGTACCAGAACACTGCGTAGAGACAGTAAGCTCTGGTCCTGCGTGTATGCTGCGTGTCAACCTAGAAATTGGAGACTGATGGCATAAGGCTTCTTTTCCCATTATGAAAGCTCCGTTCATGCGGCCTCGAAGCTACCTGAAAAGCATTGTTGTTGCCGGGGTTTTCCTCACTGCCGGCATGGTTCTGAGAAGAAAATGAGTTTTCTCCTAAGAAACCTTGGGTTTCCAGTTCCTTGTTGGAAGCTCACCCTGCTCTGCTCTATACCTAAAGTGAAAGTCAATGTGAGCCCAAGCTTCGAAGTAAGGCCCTGATTATCCTTGCAAAACGAGAGGCGTGCAGCAGCTCCATGAGGCCTTCATCGTTGTTCTGCTTTAGTGTCAAGGTAGTAAGCTTTTCAACACTCCTAGGGGCCTTGCTTCAGCACCCGTTTCAGTACCAGAACACTGCGTAGAACCAGGAAGCTCTGCTCCTGCGTGTATGCTGCGTGTCAACCTAGAAATTAGAGACTGATGGCACAAGGCTAGTTTTCCCATTATGAAAGCTCCGTTGATGCGGCCCCGAAGCTACCTGCAAAGCACTGTTGTTACCGTGCTTTTACTTACAGCCGGCATGGCTCATAGAAGAAAATGAGTTTTCTCAAAAGAAACCTTGTGCTTCCAGTTCCTAGTTGGACGCTCACCCTGCTCTGCTCTATACCAAACGTGAAAGTCAATGTGAGCACTAGCCTCGAAGTAAGGCCCTGATTATCCTGGCAAAACGGGAGGCGTGCAGCAGCTCCATGAGGCCTTCATCGCTGTTCTGCTTTAGTTTCACGGTAGTAAGCTTTCCAAGACTCCTAGGGACTTTGCTTAAGCAACCGTTTCGGTACCAGAACACTGCGTAGAGACAGTAAGCTCTGGTCCTGCGTGTATGCTGCGTGTCAACCTAGAAATTGGAGACTGATGGCATAAGGCTTCTTTTCCCATTATGAAAGCTCCGTTCATGCGGCCTCGAAGCTACCTGAAAAGCATTGTTGTTGCCGGGGTTTTCCTCACTGCCGGCATGGTTCTGAGAAGAAAATGAGTTTTCTCCTAAGAAACCTTGGGTTTCCAGTTCCTTGTTGGAAGCTCACCCTGCTCTGCTCTATACCTAAAGTGAAAGTCAACGTGAGCCCAAGCTTCGAAGTAAGGCCCTGATTATCCTTGCAAAACGAGAGGCGTGCAGCAGCTCCATGAGGCCTTCATCGTTGTTCAGCTTTAGTGTCAAGGTAGTAAGCTTTTCAACACTCCTAGAGGCCTTGCTTCAGCACCCGTTTCAGTACCAGAACACTGCGTAGAACCAGGAAGCTCTGCTCCTGCGTGTATGCTGCGTGTCAACCTAGAAATTAGAGACTGATGGCACAAGGCTAGTTTTCCCATTATGAAAGCTCCGTTGATGCGGCCCCGAAGCTACCTGAAAAGCACTGTTGTTACCGTGCTTTTACTTACAGCCGGCATGGCTCATAGAAGAAAATGAGTTTTCTCGAAAGAAACCTTGTGCTTCTAGTTCCTAGTTGGAAGCTCACCCTGCTCTACTCTATACCAAACGTGAAAGTCAATGTGAGCACTAGCCTCGAAGTAAGGCCCTGATTATGCTGGCAAAACGGGAGGCGTGCAGCAGCTCCATGAGGCCTTCATCGCTGTTCTGCTTTAGTTTCACGGTAGTAAGCTTTCCAAGACTCCTAGGGACTTTGCTTAAGCAACCGTTTCGGTACCAGAACACTGCGTAGAGACAGTAAGCTCTGGTCCTGCGTGTATGCTGCGTGTCAACCTAGAAATTGGAGACTGATGGCATAAGGCTTCTTTTCCCATTATGAAAGCTCCGTTCATGCGGCCTCGAAGCTACCTGAAAAGCATTGTTGTTGCCGGGGTTTTCCTCACTGCCGGCATGGTTCTGAGAAGAAAATGAGTTTTCTCCTAAGAAACCTTGGGTTTCCAGTTCCTTGTTGGAAGCTCACCCTGCTCTGCTCTATACCTAAAGTGAAAGTCAATGTGAGCCCAAGCTTCGAAGTAAGGCCCTGATTATCCTTGCAAAACGAGAGGCGTGCAGCAGCTCCATGAGGCCTTCATCGTTGTTCTGCTTTAGTGTCAAGGTAGTAAGCTTTTCAACACTCCTAGGGGCCTTGCTTCAGCACCCGTTTCAGTACCAGAACACTGCGTAGAACCAGGAAGCTCTGCTCCTGCGTGTATGCTGCGTGTCAACCTAGAAATTAGAGACTGATGGCACAAGGCTAGTTTTCCCATTATGAAAGCTCCGTTGATGCGGCCCCGAAGCTACCTGCAAAGCACTGTTGTTACCGTGCTTTTACTTACAGCCGGCATGGCTCATAGAAGAAAATGAGTTTTCTCAAAAGAAACCTTGTGCTTCCAGTTCCTAGTTGGACGCTCACCCTGCTCTGCTCTATACCAAACGTGAAAGTCAATGTGAGCACTAGCCTCGAAGTAAGGCCCTGATTATCCTGGCAAAACGGGAGGCGTGCAGCAGCTCCATGAGGCCTTCATCGCTGTTCTGCTTTAGTTTCACGGTAGTAAGCTTTCCAAGACTCCTAGGGACTTTGCTTAAGCAACCGTTTCGGTACCAGAACACTGCGTAGAGACAGTAAGCTCTGGTCCTGCGTGTATGCTGCGTGTCAACCTAGAAATTGGAGACTGATGGCATAAGGCTTCTTTTCCCATTATGAAAGCTCCGTTCATGCGGCCTCGAAGCTACCTGAAAAGCATTGTTGTTGCCGGGGTTTTCCTCACTGCCGGCATGGTTCTGAGAAGAAAATGAGTTTTCTCCTAAGAAACCTTGGGTTTCCAGTTCCTTGTTGGAAGCTCACCCTGCTCTGCTCTATACCTAAAGTGAAAGTCAACGTGAGCCCAAGCTTCGAAGTAAGGCCCTGATTATCCTTGCAAAACGAGAGGCGTGCAGCAGCTCCATGAGGCCTTCATCGTTGTTCAGCTTTAGTGTCAAGGTAGTAAGCTTTTCAACACTCCTAGAGGCCTTGCTTCAGCACCCGTTTCAGTACCAGAACACTGCGTAGAACCAGGAAGCTCTGCTCCTGCGTGTATGCTGCGTGTCAACCTAGAAATTAGAGACTGATGGCACAAGGCTAGTTTTCCCATTATGAAAGCTCCGTTGATGCGGCCCCGAAGCTACCTGAAAAGCACTGTTGTTACCGTGCTTTTACTTACAGCCGGCATGGCTCATAGAAGAAAATGAGTTTTCTCGAAAGAAACCTTGTGCTTCTAGTTCCTAGTTGGAAGCTCACCCTGCTCTACTCTATACCAAACGTGAAAGTCAATGTGAGCACTAGCCTCGAAGTAAGGCCCTTATTATCCTGGCAAAACGGGAGGCGTGCAGCAGCTCCATGAGGCCTTCATCGCTGTTCTGCTTTAGCTTCACGGTAGTAAGCTTTCCAAGACTCCTAGGGACTTTGCTTAAGCAACCGTTTCGGTACCAGAACACTGCGTAGAGACAGTAAGCTCTGGTCCTGCGTGTATGCTGCGTGTCAACCTAGAAATTGGAGACTGATGGCATAAGGCTTCTTTTCCCATTATGAAAGCTCCGTTCATGCGGCCTCGAAGCTACCTGAAAAGCATTGTTGTTGTCGGGGTTTTCCTCACTGCCGGCATGGTTCTGAGAAGAAAATGAGTTTTCTCCTAAGAAACCTTGGGTTTCCAGTTCCTTGTTGGAAGCTCACCCTGCTCTGCTCTATACCTAAAGTGAAAGTCAATGTGAGCCCAAGCTTCGAAGTAAGGCCCGGATTATCCTTGCAAAACGAGAGGCGTGCAGCAGCTCCATGAGGCCTTCATCGTTGTTCTGCTTTAGTGTCAAGGTAGTAAGCTTTTCAACACTCCTAGGGGCCTTGCTTCAGCACCCGTTTCAGTACCAGAACACTGCGTAGAACCAGGAAGCTCTGCTCCTGCGTGTATGCTGCGTGTCAACCTAGAAATTAGAGACTGATGGCACAAGGCTAGTTTTCCCATTATGAAAGCTCCGTTGATGCGGCCCCGAAGCTACCTGAAAAGCACTGTTGTTACCGTGCTTTTACTTACAGCTGGCATGGCTCATAGAAGAAAATGAGTTTTCTCGAAAGAAACCTTGTGCTTCCAGTTCCTAGTTGGACGCTCACCCTGCTCTGCTCTATACCAAACGTGAAAGTCAATGTGAGCACTAGCCTCGAAGTAAGGCCCTGATTATCCTGGCAAAACGGGAGGCGTGCAGCAGCTCCATGAGGCCTTCATCGCTGTTCTGCTTTAGTTTCACGGTAGTAAGCTTTCCAAGACTCCTAGGGACTTTGCTTAAGCAACCGTTTCGGTACCAGAACACTGCGTAGAGACAGTAAGCTCTGGTCCTGCGTGTATGCTGCGTGTCAACCTAGAAATTGGAGACTGATGGCATAAGGCTTCTTTTCCCATTATGAAAGCTCCGTTCATGCGGCCTCGAAGCTACCTGAAAAGCATTGTTGTTGCCGGGGTTTTCCTCACTGCCGGCATGGTTCTGAGAAGAAAATGAGTTTTCTCCTAAGAAACCTTGGGTTTCCAGTTCCTTGTTGGAAGCTCACCCTGCTCTGCTCTATACCTAAAGTGAAAGTCAACGTGAGCCCAAGCTTCGAAGTAAGGCCCTGATTATCCTTGCAAAACGAGAGGCGTGCAGCAGCTCCATGAGGCCTTCATCGTTGTTCTGCTTTAGTGTCAAGGTAGTAAGCTTTTCAACACTCCTAGGGGCCTTGCTTCAGCACCCGTTTCAGTACCAGAACACTGCGTAGAACCAGGAAGCTCTGCTCCTGTGTGTATGCTGCGTGTCAACCTAGAAATTAGAGACTGATGGCACAAGGCTAGTTTTCCCATTATGAAAGCTCCGTTGATGCGGCCCCGAAGCTACCTGAAAAGCACTGTTGTTACCGTGCTTTTACTTACAGCTGGCATGGCTCTTAGAAGAAAATGAGTTTTCTCGAAAGAAACCTTGTGCTTCCAGTTCCTAGTTGGAAGCTCACCCTGCTCTGCTCTATACCAAACGTGAAAGTCAATGTGAGCACTAGCCTCAAAGTAAGGCCCTGATTATGCTGGCAAAACGGGAGGCGTGCAGCAGCTCCATGAGGCCTTCATCGCTGTTCTGCTTTAGTTTCACGGTAGTAAGCTTTCCAAGACTCCTAGGGACTTTGCTTAAGCAACCGTTTCGGTACCAGAACACTGCGTAGAGACAGTAAGCTCTGGTCCTGCGTGTATGCTGCGTGTCAACCTAGAAATTGGAGACTGATGGCATAAGGCTTCTTTTCCCATTATGAAAGCTCCGTTCATGCGGCCTCGAAGCTACCTGAAAAGCATTGTTGTTGCCGGGGTTTTCCTCACTGCCGGCATGGTTCTGAGAAGAAAATGAGTTTTCTCCTAAGAAACCTTGGGTTTCCAGTTCCTTGTTGGAAGCTCACCCTGCTCTGCTCTATACCTAAAGTGAAAGTCAACGTGAGCCCAAGCTTCGAAGTAAGGCCCTGATTATCCTTGCAAAACGAGAGGCGTGCAGCAGCTCCATGAGGCCTTCATCGTTGTTCTGCTTTAGTGTCAAGGTAGTAAGCTTTTCAACACTCCTAGGGGCCTTGCTTCAGCACCCGTTTCAGTACCAGAACACTGCGTAGAACCAGGAAGCTCTGCTCCTGCGTGTATGCTGCGTGTCAACCTAGAAATTAGAGACTGATGGCACAAGGCTAGTTTTCCCATTATGAAAGCTCCGTTGATGCGGCCCCGAAGCTACCTGAAAAGCACTGTTGTTACCGTGCTTTTACTTACAGCCGGCATGGCTCATAGAAGAAAATGAGTTTTCTCGAAAGAAACCTTGTGCTTCCAGTTCCTAGTTGGAAGCTCACCCTGCTCTGCTCTATACCAAACGTGAAAGTCAATGTGAGCACTAGCCTCGAAGTAAGGCCCTGATTATGCTGGCAAAACGGGAGGCGTGCAGCAGCTCCATGAGGCCTTCATCGCTGTTCTGCTTTAGTTTCACGGTAGTAAGCTTTCCAAGACTCCTAGGGACTTTGCTTAAGCAACCGTTTCGGTACCAGAACACTGCGTAGAGACAGTAAGCTCTGGTCCTGCGTGTATGCTGCGTGTCAACCTAGAAATTGGAGACTGATGGAATAAGGGTTCTTTTCCCATTATGAAAGCTCCGTTCATGCGGCCTCGAAGCTACCTGAAAAGCATTGTTGTTGCCGGGGTTTTCCTCACTGCCGGCATGGTTCTGAGAAGAAAATGAGTTTTCTCCTAAGAAACCTTGGGTTTCCAGTTCCTTGTTGGAAGCTCACCCTGCTCTGCGCTATACCTAAAGTGAAAGTCAACGTGAGCCCAAGCTTCGAAGTAAGGCCCTGATTATCCTTGCAAAACGAGAGGCGTGCAGCAGCTCCATGAGGCCTTCATCGTTGTTCTGCTTTTGTGTCAAGGTAGTAAGCTTTTCAACACTCCTAGGGGCCTTGCTTCAGCACCCGTTTCAGTACCAGAAGACTGCGTAGAACCAGGAAGCTCTGCTCCTGCGTGTATGCTGCGTGTCAACCTAGAAATTAGAGACTGATGGCACAAGGCTAGTTTTCCCATTATGAAAGCTCCGTTGATGCGGCCCCGAAGCTACCTGAAAAGCACTGTTGTTACCGTGCTTTTACTTACAGCCGGCATGGCTCATAGAAGAAAATGAGTTTTCTCGAAAGAAACCTTGTGCTTCCAGTTCCTAGTTGGACGCTCACCCTGCTCTGCTCTATACCAAACGTGAAAGTCAATGTGAGCACTAGCCTCGAAGTAAGGCCCTGATTATGCTGGCAAAACGGGAGGCGTGCAGCAGCTCCATGAGGTCTTCATCGCTGTTCTGCTTTAGTTTCACGGTAGTAAGCTTTCCAAGACTCCTAGGGACTTTGCTTAAGCAACCGTTTCGGTACCAGAACACTGCGTAGAGACAGTAAGCTCTGGTCCTGCGTGTATGCTGCGTGTCAACCTAGAAATTGGAGACTGATGGCATAAGACTTCTTTTCCCATTATGAAAGCTCCGTTCATGCGGCCTCGAAGCTACCTGAAAAGCATTGTTGTTGCCGGGGTTTTCCTCACTGCCGGCATGGTTCTGAGAAGAAAATGAGTTTTCTCCTAAGAAACCTTGGGTTTCCAGTTCCTTGTTGGAAGCTCACCCTGCTCTGCGCTATACCTAAAGTGAAAGTCAACGTGAGCCCAAGCTTCGAAGTAAGGCCCTGATTATCCTTGCAAAACGAGAGGCGTGCAGCAGCTCCATGAGGCCTTCATCGTTGTTCTGCTTTAGTGTCAAGGTAGTAAGCTTTTCAACACTCCTAGGGGCCTTGCTTCAGCACCCGTTTCAGTACCAGAAGACTGCGTAGAACCAGGAAGCTCTGCTCCTGCGTGTATGCTGCGTGTCAACCTAGAAATTAGAGACTGATGGCACAAGGCTAGTTTTCCCATTATGAAAGCTCCGTTGATGCGGCCCCGAAGCTACCTGAAAAGCACTGTTGTTACCGTGCTTTTACTTACAGCCGGCATGGCTCATAGAAGAAAATGAGTTTTCTCGAAAGAAACCTTGTGCTTCCAGTTCCTAGTTGGACGCTCACCCTGCTCTGCTCTATACCAAACGTGAAAGTCAATGTGAGCACTAGCCTCGAAGTAAGGCCCTGATTATGCTGGCAAAACGGGAGGCGTGCAGCAGCTCCATGAGGCCTTCATCGCTGTTCTGCTTTAGTTTCACGGTAGTAAGCTTTCCAAGACTCCTAGGGACTTTGCTTAAGCAACCGTTTCGGTACCAGAACACTGCGTAGAGACAGTAAGCTCTGGTCCTGCGTGTATGCTGCGTGTCAACCTAGAAATTGGAGACTGATGGCATAAGACTTCTTTTCCCATTATGAAAGCTCCGTTCATGCGGCCTCGAAGCTACCTGAAAAGCATTGTTGTTGCCGGGGTTTTCCTCACTGCCGGCATGGTTCTGAGAAGAAAATGAGTTTTCTCCTAAGAAACCTTGGGTTTCCAGTTCCTTGTTGGAAGCTCACCCTGCTCTGCGCTATACCTAAAGTGAAAGTCAACGTGAGCCCAAGCTTCGAAGTAAGGCCCTGATTATCCTTGCAAAACGAGAGGCGTGCAGCAGCTCTTGAGGCGTTCATCGTTGTTCTGCCCTAGTTTCAAGGTAGTAAGCTTTTCAACACTCCTAAGGGCCTTGCTTCAGCACCCGTTTCAGTACCAGAAGACTGCGTAGAACCAGGAAGCTCTGCTCCTGCGTGTATGCTGCGTGTCAACCTAGAAATTAGAGACTGATGGCACAACGCTTGTTTTCCCGTTTTGAAAGCTCCATTCATGCGGCCTCGAAGCTACCTGAAAAGCACTGTTGTTACCGTGCTTTTACTTACAGCTGGCATGGCATATAGAAGAAAATGAGTTTTCTCGAAAGAAACCTTGTGCTTCCAGTTCCTAGTTGGAGGCTCACCCTGCTCTACTCTATACCAAACGTGAAAGTCAATGTGAGCACTAGCCTCGAAGTAAGGCCCTGATTATGCTGGCAAAACGGGAGGCGTGCAG
This sequence comes from Eubalaena glacialis, assembly GCF_028564815.1. Taxonomy (NCBI): domain Eukaryota; kingdom Metazoa; phylum Chordata; class Mammalia; order Artiodactyla; family Balaenidae; genus Eubalaena; species Eubalaena glacialis. The sequence continues at coordinate 83,119,515 of NC_083726.1, read as the reverse complement.
CAGCTCCATGAGGCCTTCATCGCTGTTCTGCTTTAGTTTCACGGTAGTAAGCTTTCCAAGACTCCTAGGGACTTTGCTTAAGCAACCGTTTCGGTACCAGAACACTGCGTAGAGACAATAAGCTCTGGTCCTGCGTGTATGCTGCGTGCCAACCTAGAAATTGGAGACTGATGGCATAAAGCTTCTTTTCCCATTATGAAAGCTCCGTTCATGCGGCCTCGAAGCTACCTGAAAAGCATTGTTGTTGCCGGCGTTTTCCTCACTGCCGGCATGGTTCTGAGAAGAAAATGAGTTTTCTCCTAAGAAACCTTTGGTTTCCAGTTCCTTGTTGGAAGCTCACCCTGCTCTGCTCTATACCTAAAGTGAAAGTCAACGTGAGCCCAAGCTTCGAAGTAAGGCCCTGATTATCCTTGCAAAACGAGAGGCGTGCAGCAGCTCCATGAGGCCTTCATCGTTGTTCTGCTTTAGTGTCAAGGTAGTAAGCTTTTCAACACTCCTAGGGGCCTTGCTTCAGCACCCGTTTCAGTACCAGAACACTGCGTAGAACCAGGAAGCTCTGCTCCTGCGTGTATGCTGCGTGTCAACCTAGAAATTAGAGACTGATGGCACAAGGCTAGTTTTCCCATTATGAAAGCTCCGTTGATGCGGCCCCGAAGCTACCTGAAAAGCACTGTTGTTACCGTGCTTTTACTTACAGCCGGCATGGCTCATAGAAGAAAATGAGTTTTCTCGAAAGAAACCTTGTGCTTCCAGTTCCTAGTTGGACGCTCACCCTGCTCTGCTCTATACCAAACGTGAAAGTCAATGTGAGCACTAGCCTCGAAGTAAGGCCCTGATTATCCTGGCAAAACGGGAGGCGTGCAGCAGCTCCATGAGGCCTTCATCGCTGTTCTGCTTTAGTTTCACGGTAGTAAGCTTTCCAAGACTCCTAGGGACTTTGCTTAAGCAACCGTTTCGGTACCAGAACACTGCGTAGAGACAGTAAGCTCTGGTCCTGCGTGTATGCTGCGTGTCAACCTAGAAATTGGAGACTGATGGCATAAGGCTTCTTTTCCCATTATGAAAGCTCCGTTCATGCGGCCTCGAAGCTACCTGAAAAGCATTGTTGTTGTCGGGGTTTTCCTCACTGCCGGCATGGTTCTGAGAAGAAAATGAGTTTTCTCCTAAGAAACCTTGGGTTTCCAGTTCCTTGTTGGAAGCTCACCCTGCTCTGCTCTATACCTAAAGTGAAAGTCAACGTGAGCCCAAGCTTCGAAGTAAGGCCCTGATTATCCTTGCAAAACGAGAGGCGTGCAGCAGCTCCATGAGGCCTTCATCGTTGTTCTGCTTTTGTGTCAAGGTAGTAAGCTTTTCAACACTCCTAGGGGCCTTGCTTCAGCACCCGTTTCAGTACCAGAACACTGCGTAGAACCAGGAAGCTCTGCTCCTGCGTGTATGCTGCGTGTCAACCTAGAAATTAGAGACTGATGGCACAAGGCTAGTTTTCCCATTATGAAAGCTCCGTTGATGCGGCCCCGAAGCTACCTGAAAAGCACTGTTGTTACCGTGCTTTTACTTACAGCCGGCATGGCTCATAGAAGAAAATGAGTTTTCTCGAAAGAAACCTTGTGCTTCCAGTTCCTAGTTGGACGCTCACCCTGCTCTGCTCTATACCAAACGTGAAAGTCAATGTGAGCACTAGCCTCGAAGTAAGGCCCTGATTATGCTGGCAAAACGGGAGGCGTGCAGCAGCTCCATGAGGCCTTCATCGCTGTTCTGCTTTAGTTTCACGGTAGTAAGCTTTCCAAGACTCCTAGGGACTTTGCTTAAGCAACCGTTTCGGTACCAGAACACTGCGTAGAGACAGTAAGCTCTGGTCCTGCGTGTATGCTGCGTGTCAACCTAGAAATTGGAGACTGATGGCATAAGGCTTCTTTTCCCATTATGAAAGCTCCGTTCATGCGGCCTCGAAGCTACCTGAAAAGCATTGTTGTTGCCAGGGTTTTCCTCACTGCCGGCATGGTTCTGAGAAGAAAATGAGTTTTCTCCTAAGAAACCTTGGGTTTCCAGTTCCTTGTTGGAAGCTCACCCTGCTCTGCTCTATACCTAAAGTGAAAGTCAACGTGAGCCCAAGCTTCGAAGTAAGGCCCTGATTATCCTTGCAAAACGAGAGGCGTGCAGCAGCTCCATGAGGCCTTCATCGTTGTTCTGCTTTAGTGTCAAGGTAGTAAGCTTTTCAACACTCCTAGGGGCCTTGCTTCAGCACCCGTTTCAGTACCAGAACACTGCGTAGAACCAGGAAGCTCTGCTCCTGCGTGTATGCTGCGTGTCAACCTAGAAATTAGAGACTGATGGCACAAGGCTAGTTTTCCCATTATGAAAGCTCCGTTGATGCGGCCCCGAAGCTACCTGAAAAGCACTGTTGTTACCGTGCTTTTACTTACAGCCGGCATGGCTCATAGAAGAAAATGAGTTTTCTCGAAAGAAACCTTGTGCTTCTAGTTCCTAGTTGGAAGCTCACCCTGCTCTACTCTATACCAAACGTGAAAGTCAATGTGAGCACTAGCCTCGAAGTAAGGCCCTGATTATCCTGGCAAAACGGGAGGCGTGCAGCAGCTCCATGAGGCCTTCATCGCTGTTCTGCTTTAGTTTCACGGTAGTAAGCTTTCCAAGACTCCTAGGGACTTTGCTTAAGCAACCGTTTCGGTACCAGAACACTGCGTAGAGACAGTAAGCTCTGGTCCTGCGTGTATGCTGCGTGTCAACCTAGAAATTGGAGACTGATGGCATAAGGCTTCTTTTCCCATTATGAAAGCTCCGTTCATGCGGCCTCGAAGCTACCTGAAAAGCATTGTTGTTGCCGGGGTTTTCCTCACTGCCGGCATGGTTCTGAGAAGAAAATGAGTTTTCTCCTAAGAAACCTTGGGTTTCCAGTTCCTTGTTGGAAGCTCACCCTGCTCTGCTCTATACCTAAAGTGAAAGTCAACGTGAGCCCAAGCTTCAAAGTAAGGCCCTGATTATCCTTGCAAAACGAGAGGCGTGCAGCAGCTCCATGAGGCCTTCATCGTTGTTCTGCTTTAGTGTCAAGGTAGTAAGCTTTTCAACACTCCTAGGGGCCTTGCTTCAGAACCCGTTTCAGTACCAGAACACTGCGTAGAACCAGGAAGCTCTGCTCCTGCGTGTATGCTGCGTGTCAACCTAGAAATTAGAGACTGATGGCACAAGGCTAGTTTTCCCATTATGAAAGCTCCGTTGATGCGGCCCCGAAGCTACCTGAAAAGCACTGTTGTTACCGTGCTTTTACTTACAGCCGGCATGGCTCATAGAAGAAAATGAGTTTTCTCGAAAGAAACCTTGTGCTTCCAGTTCCTAGTTGGACGCTCACCCTGCTCTGCTCTATACCAAACGTGAAAGTCAATGTGAGCACTAGCCTCGAAGTAAGGCCCTGATTATCCTGGCCAAACGGGAGGCGTGCAGCAGCTCCATGAGGCCTTCATCGCTGTTCTGCTTTAGTTTCACGGTAGTAAGCTTTCCAAGACTCCTAGGGACTTTGCTTAAGCAACCGTTTCGGTACCAGAACACTGCGTAGAGACAGTAAGCTCTGGTCCTGCGTGTATGCTGCGTGTCAACCTAGAAATTGGAGACTGATGGCATAAGGCTTCTTTTCCCATTATGAAAGCTCCGTTCATGCGGCCTCGAAGCTACCTGAAAAGCATTGTTGTTGCCGGGGTTTTCCTCACTGCCGGCATGGTTCTGAGAAGAAAATGAGTTTTCTCCTAAGAAACCTTGGGTTTCCAGTTCCTTGTTGGAAGCTCACCCTGCTCTGCTCTATACCTAAAGTGAAAGTCAACGTGAGCCCAAGCTTCGAAGTAAGGCCCTGATTATCCTTGCAAAACGAGAGGCGTGCAGCAGCTCCATGAGGCCTTCATCGTTGTTCTGCTTTAGTGTCAAGGTAGTAAGCTTTTCAACACTCCTAGGGGCCTTGCTTCAGCACCCGTTTCAGTACCAGAACACTGCGTAGAACCAGGAAGCGCTGCTCCTGCGTGTATGCTGCGTGTCAACCTAGAAATTAGAGACTGATGGCACAAGGCTAGTTTTCCCATTATGAAAGCTCCGTTGATGCGGCCCCGAAGCTACCTGAAAAGCACTGTTGTTACCGTGCTTTTACTTACAGCCGGCATGGTTCACAGAAGAAAATGAGTTTTCTCGAAAGAAACCTTGTGCTTCCAGTTCCTAGTTGGAAGCTCACCCTGCTCTGCTCTATACCAAACGTGAAAGTCAATGTGAGCACTAGCCTCGAAGTAAGGCCCAGATTATCCTGGCAAAACGGGAGGCGTGCAGCAGCTCCATGAGGCCTTCATCGCTGTTCTGCTTTAGTTTCACGGTAGTAAGCTTTCCAAGACTCCTAGGGACTTTGCCTAAGCAACCGTTTCGGTACCAGAACACTGCGTAGAGACAGTAAGCTCTGGTCCTGCGTGTATGCTGCGTGTCAACCTAGAAATTGGAGACTGATGGCATAAGGCTTCTTTTCCCATTATGAAAGCTCCGTTCATGCGGCCTCGAAGCTACCTGAAAAGCATTGTTGTTGCCGGGGTTTTCCTCACTGCTGGCATGGTTCTGAGAAGAAAATGAGTTTTCTCCTAAGAAACCTTGGGTTTCCAGTTCCTTGTTGGAAGCTCACCCTGCTCTGCTCTATACCTAAAGTGAAAGTCAACGTGAGCCCAAGCTTCGAAGTAAGGCCCTGATTATCCTTGCAAAACGAGAGGCGTGCAGCAGCTCCATGAGGCCTTCATCGTTGTTCTGCTTTAGTGTCAAGGTAGTAAGCTTTTCAACACTCCTAGGGGCCTTGCTTCAGCACCCGTTTCAGTACCAGAACACTGCGTAGAACCAGGAAGCTCTGCTCCTGCGTGTATGCTGCGTGTCAACCTAGAAATTAGAGACTGATGGCACAAGGCTAGTTTTCCCATTATGAAAGCTCCGTTGATGCGGCCCCGAAGCTACCTGAAAAGCACTGTTGTTACCGTGCTTTTACTTACAGCTGGCATGGCTCTTAGAAGAAAATGAGTTTTCTCGAAAGAAACCTTGTGCTTCCAGTTCCTAGTTGGAAGCTCACCCTGCTCTGCTCTATACCAAACGTGAAAGTCAATGTGAGCACTAGCCTCGAAGTAAGGCCCTGATTATGCTGGCAAAACGGGAGGCGTGCAGCAGCTCCATGAGGCCTTCATCGCTGTTCTGCTTTAGTTTCACGGTAGTAAGCTTTCCAAGACTCCTAGGCACTTTGCTTAAGCAACCGTTTCGGTACCAGAACACTGCGTAGAGACAGTAAGCTCTGGTCCTGCGTGTATGCTGCGTGTCAACCTAGAAATTGGAGACTGATGGCATAAGGCTTCTTTTCCCATTATGAAAGCTCCGTTCATGCGGCCTCGAAGCTACCTGAAAAGCATTGTTGTTGCCGGGGTTTTCCTCACTGCCGGCATGGTTCTGAGAAGAAAATGAGTTTTCTCCTAAGAAACCTTGGGTTTCCAGTTCCTTGTTGGAAGCTCACCCTGCTCTGCTCTATACCTAAAGTGAAAGTCAACGTGAGCCCAAGCTTCGAAGTAAGGCCCTGATTATCCTTGCAAAACGAGAGGCGTGCAGCAGCTCCATGAGGCCTTCATCGTTGTTCTGCTTTAGTGTCAAGGTAGTAAGCTTTTCAACACTCCTAGGGGCCTTGCTTCAGCACCCGTTTCAGTACCAGAACACTGCGTAGAACCAGGAAGCTCTGCTCCTGCGTGTATGCTGCGTGTCAACCTAGAAATTAGAGACTGATGGCACAAGGCTAGTTTTCCCATTATGAAAGCTCCGTTGATGCGGCCCCGAAGCTACCTGAAAAGCACTGTTGTTACCGTGCTTTTACTTACAGCCGGCATGGCTCATAGAAGAAAATGAGTTTTCTCGAAAGAAACCTTGTGCTTCCAGTTCCTAGTTGGACGCTCACCCTGCTCTGCTCTATACCAAACGTGAAAGTCAATGTGAGCACTAGCCTCGAAGTAAGGCCCTGATTATGCTGGCAAAACGGGAGGCGTGCAGCAGCTCCATGAGGCCTTCATCGCTGTTCTGCTTTAGTTTCACGGTAGTAAGCTTTCCAAGACTCCTAGGGACTTTGCTTAAGCAACCGTTTCGGTACCAGAACACTGCGTAGAGACAGTAAGCTCTGGTCCTGCGTGTATGCTGCGTGTCAACCTAGAAATTGGAGACTGATGGCATAAGACTTCTTTTCCCATTATGAAAGCTCCGTTCATGCGGCCTCGAAGCTACCTGAAAAGCATTGTTGTTGCCGGGGTTTTCCTCTCTGCCGGCATGGTTCTGAGAAGAAAATGAGTTTTCTCCTAAGAAACCTTGTGTTTCCAGTTCCTTGTTGGAAGCTCACCCTGCTCTGCGCTATACCTAAAGTGAAAGTCAACGTGAGCCCAAGCTTCGAAGTAAGGCCCTGATTATCCTTGCAAAACGAGAGGCGTGCAGCAGCTCTTGAGGCGTTCATCGTTGTTCTGCTTTAGTGTCAAGGTAGTAAGCTTTTCAACACTCCTAGGGGCCTGGCTTCAGCACCCGTTTCAGTACCAGAAGACTGCGTAGAACCAGGAAGCTCTGCTCCTGCGTGTATGCTGCGTGTCAACCTAGAAATTAGAGACTGATGGCACAACGCTTGTTTTCCCCGTTTTGAAAGCTCCATTCATGCGGCCTCGAAGCTACCTGAAAAGCACTGTTGTTACCGTGCTTTTACTTACAGCTGGCATGGCACATAGAAGAAAATGAGTTTTCTCGAAAGAAACCATGTGCTTCCAGTTCCTAGTTGGAAGCTCACCCTGCTCTACTCTATACCAAATGTGAAAGTCAACGTGAGCACTAGCCTCGAAGTAAGGCCCTGATTATGCTGGCAAAACGGGAGGCGTGCAGCAGCTCCATGAGGCCTTCATCGCTGTTCTGCTTTAGTTTCACGGTAGTAAGCTTTCCAAGACTCCTAGGTACTTTGCTTAAGCAACCGTTTCGGTACAAGAACACTGCATAGAGACAGTAAGCTCTGGTCCTGCGTGTATGCTGCGTGTCAACCTAGAAATTAGAGACTGATGGCACAAGGCTAGTTTTCCCATTATGAAAGCTCCGTTGATGCGGCCCCGAAGCTACCTGAAAAGCACTGTTGTTACCGTGCTTTTACTTACAGCCGGCATGGCTCATAGAAGAAAATGAGTTTTCTCGAAAGAAACCTTGTGCTTCCAGTTCCTAGTTGGAAGCTCACCCTGCTCTACTCTATACCAAACGTGAAAGTCAATGTGAGCACTAGCCTCGAAGTAAGGCCCTGATTATCCTGGCATAATGGGAGGCGTGCAGCAGCTCCATGAGGCCTTCATCGCTGTTCTGCTTTAGTTTCACGGTAGTAAGCTTTCCAAGACTCCTAGGGACTTTGCTTAAGCAACCGTTTCGGTACCAGAACCCTGCGTAGAGACAGTAAGCTCTGGTCCTGCGTGTATGCTGCGTGTCAACCTAGAAATTGGAGACTGATGGCATAAGACTTCTTTTCCCATTATGAAAGCTCCGTTCATGCGGCCTCGAAGCTACCTGAAAAGCATTGTTGTTGCCGGGGTTTTCCTCACTGCCGGCATGGTTCTGAGAAGAAAATGAGTTTTCTCCTAAGAAACCTTGGGTTTCCAGTTCCATGTTGGAAGCTCACCCTGCTCTGCTCTATACCTAAAGTGAAAGTCAACGTGAGCCCAAGCTTCGAAGTAAGGCCCTGATTATCCTTGCAAAACGAGAGGCGTGCAGCAGCTCCATGAGGCCTTCATCGTTGTTCTGCTTTTGTGTCAAGGTAGTAAGCTTTTCAACACTCCTAGGGGCCTTGCTTCAGCACCCGTTTCAGTACCAGAACACTGCGTAGAACCAGGAAGCTCTGCTCCTGCGTGTATGCTGCGTGTCAACCTAGAAATTAGAGACTGATGGCACAAGGCTAGTTTTCCCATTATGAAAGCTCCGTTGATGCAGCCCCGAAGCTACCTGAAAAGCACTGTTGTTACCGTGCTTTTACTTACAGCCGGCATGGCTCATAGAAGAAAATGAGTTTTCTCGAAAGAAACCTTGTGCTTCCAGTTCCTAGTTGGACGCTCACCCTGCTCTGCTCTATACCAAACGTGAAAGTCAATGTGAGCACTAGCCTCGAAGTAAGGCCCTGATTATGCTGGCAAAACGGGAGGCGTGCAGCAGCTCCATGAGGCCTTCATCGCTGTTCTGCTTTAGTTTCACGGTAGTAAGCTTTCCAAGACTCCCAGGGACTTTGCTTAAGCAACCGTTTCGGTACCAGAACACTGCGTAGAGACAGTAAGCTCTGGTCCTGCGTGTATGCTGCGTGTCAACCTAGAAATTGGAGACTGATGGCATAAGACTTCTTTTCCCATTATGAAAGCTCCGTTCATGCGGCCTCGAAGCTACCTGAAAAGCATTGTTTTTGCCGGGGTTTTCCTCACTGCCGGCATGGTTCTGAGAAGAAAATGAGTTTTCTCCTAAGAAACCTTGGGTTTCCAGTTCCTTGTTGGAAGCTCACCCTGCTCTGCTCTATACCTAAAGTGAAAGTCAACGTGAGCCCAAGCTTCGAAGTAAGGCCCTGATTATTCCTTGCAAAACGAGAGGCGTGCAGCAGCTCCATGAGGCCTTCATCGTTGTTCTGCTTTAGTGTCAAGGTAGTAAGCTTTTCAACACTCCTAGGGCCCTTGCTTCAGCACCCGTTTCAGTACCAGAACACTGCGTAGAACCAGGAAGCTCTGCTCCTGCGTGTATGCTGCGTGTCAACCTAGAAATTAGAGACTGATGGCACAAGGCTAGTTTCCCATTATGAAAGCTCCGTTGATGCGGCCCCGAAGCTACCTGAAAAGCACTGTTGTTACCGTGCTTTTACTTACAGCCGGCATGGCTCATAGAAGAAAATGAGTTTTCTCGAAAGAAACCTTGTGCTTCCAGTTCCTAGTTGGACGCTCACCCTGCTCTGCTCTATACCAAACGTGAAAGTCAATGTGAGCACTAGCCTCGAAGTAAGGCCCTGATTATGCTGGCAAAACGGGAGGCGTGCAGCAGCTCCATGAGGCCTTCATCGCTGTTCTGCTTTAGTTTCACGGTAGTAAGCTTTCCAAGACTCCTAGGGACTTTGCTTAAGCAACCGTTTCGGTACCAGAACACTGCGTAGAGACAGTAAGCTCTGGTCCTGCGTGTATGCTGCGTGTCAACCTAGAAATTGGAGACTGATGGCATAAGACTTCTTTTCCCATTATGAAAGCTCCGTTCATGCGGCCTCGAAGCTACCTGAAAAGCATTGTTGTTGCCGGGGTTTTCCTCACTGCCGGCATGGTTCTGAGAAGAAAATGAGTTTTCTCCTAAGAAACCTTGGGTTTCCAGTTCCTTGTTGGAAGCTCACCCTGCTCTGCGCTATACCTAAAGTGAAAGACAACGTGAGCCCAAGCTTCGAAGTAAGGCCCTGATTATCCTTGCAAAACGAGAGGCGTGCAGCAGCTCTTGAGGCGTTCATCGTTGTTCTGCTTTAGTTTCAAGGTAGTAAGCTTTTCAACACTCCTAGGGGCCTTGCTTCAGCACCCGTTTCAGTACCAGAACACTGCGTAGAACCAGGAAGCTCTGCTCCTGCGTGTATGCTGCGTGTCAACCTAGAAATTAGAGACTGATGGCACAAGGCTAGTTTCCCATTATGAAAGCTCCGTTGATGCGGCCCCGAAGCTACCTGAAAAGCACTGTTGTTACCGTGCTTTTACTTACAGCCGGCATGGCTCATAGAAGAAAATGAGTTTTCTCGAAAGAAACCTTGTGCTTCCAGTTCCTAGTTGGACGCTCACCCTGCTCTGCTCTATACCAAACGTGAAAGTCAATGTGAGCACTAGCCTCGAAGTAAGGCCCTGATTATGCTGGCAAAACGGGAGGCGTGCAGCAGCTCCATGAGGCCTTCATCGCTGTTCTGCTTTAGTTTCACGGTAGTAAGCTTTCCAAGACTCCTAGGGACTTTGCTTAAGCAACCGTTTCGGTACCAGAACACTGCGTAGAGACAGTAAGCTCTGGTCCTGCGTGTATGCTGCGTGTCAACCTAGAAATTGGAGACTGATGGCATAAGACTTCTTTTCCCATTATGAAAGCTCCGTTCATGCGGCCTCGAAGCTACCTGAAAAGCATTGTTGTTGCCGGGGTTTTCCTCACTGCCGGCATGGTTCTGAGAAGAAAATGAGTTTTCTCCTAAGAAACCTTGGGTTTCCAGTTCCTTGTTGGAAGCTCACCCTGCTCTGCGCTATACCTAAAGTGAAAGACAACGTGAGCCCAAGCTTCGAAGTAAGGCCCTGATTATCCTTGCAAAACGAGAGGCGTGCAGCAGCTCTTGAGGCGTTCATCGTTGTTCTGCTTTAGTTTCAAGGTAGTAAGCTTTTCAACACTCCTAGGGGCCTTGCTTCAGCACCCGTTTCAGTACCAGAACACTGCGTAGAACCAGGAAGCTCTGCTCCTGCGTGTATGCTGCGTGTCAACCTAGAAATTAGAGACTGATGGCACAAGGCTAGTTTCCCATTATGAAAGCTCCGTTGATGCGGCCCGAAGCTACCTGAAAAGCACTGTTGTTACCGTGCTTTTACTTACAGCCGGCATGGCTCATAGAAGAAAATGAGTTTTCTCGAAAGAAACCTTGTGCTTCCAGTTCCTAGTTGGACGCTCACCCTGCTCTGCTCTATACCAAACGTGAAAGTCAATGTGAGCACTAGCCTCGAAGTAAGGCCCTGATTATGCTGGCAAAACGGGAGGCGTGCAGCAGCTCCATGAGGCCTTCATCGCTGTTCTGCTTTAGTTTCACGGTAGTAAGCTTTCCAAGACTCCTAGGGACTTTGCTTAAGCAACCGTTTCGGTACCAGAACACTGCGTAGAGACAGTAAGCTCTGGTCCTGCGTGTATGCTGCGTGTCAACCTAGAAATTGGAGACTGATGGCATAAGACTTCTTTTCCCATTATGAAAGCTCCGTTCATGCGGCCTCGAAGCTACCTGAAAAGCATTGTTGTTGCCGGGGTTTTCCTCACTGCCGGCATGGTTCTGAGAAGAAAATGAGTTTTCTCCTAAGAAACCTTGGGTTTCCAGTTCCTTGTTGGAAGCTCACCCTGCTCTGCGCTATACCTAAAGTGAAAGACAACGTGAGCCCAAGCTTCGAAGTAAGGCCCTGATTATCCTTGCAAAACGAGAGGCGTGCAGCAGCTCTTGAGGCGTTCATCGTTGTTCTGCTTTAGTTTCAAGGTAGTAAGCTTTTCAACACTCCTAGGGGCCTTGCTTCAGCACCCGTTTCAGTACCAGAACACTGCGTAGAACCAGGAAGCTCTGCTCCTGCGTGTATGCTGCGTGTCAACCTAGAAATTAGAGACTGATGGCACAAGGCTAGTTTTCCCATTATGAAAGCTCCGTTGATGCGGCCCCGAAGCTACCTGAAAAGCACTGTTGTTACCGTGCTTTTACTTACAGCCGGCATGGCTCATAGAAGAAAATGAGTTTTCTCGAAAGAAACCTTGTGCTTCCAGTTCCTAGTTGGAAGCTCACCCTGTTCTGCTCTATACCAAACGTGAAAGTCAATGTGAGCACTAGCCTCGAAGTAAGGCCCTGATTATGCTGGCAAAACGGGAGGCGTGCAGCAGCTCCATGAGGCCTTCATCGCTGTTCTGCTTTAGTTTCACGGTAGTAAGCTTTCCAAGACTCCTAGGGACTTTGCTTAAGCAACCGTTTCGGTACCAGAACACTGCGTAGAGACAGTAAGCTCTGGTCCTGCGTGTATGCTGCGTGTCAACCTAGAAATTGGAGACTGATGGCATAAGGCTTCTTTTCCCATTATGAAAGCTCCGTTCATGCGGCCTCGAAGCTACCTGAAAAGCATTGTTGTTGCCGGGGTTTTCCTCACTGCCGGCATGGTTCTGAGAAGAAAATGAGTTTTCTCCTACGAAACCTTGGGTTTCCAGTTCCTTGTTGGAAGCTCACCCTGCTCTGCTCTATACCTAAAGTGAAAGTCAACGTGAGCCCAAGCTTCGAAGTAAGGCCCTGATTATCCTTGCAAAACGAGAGGCGTGCAGCAGCTCCATGAGGCCTTCATCGTTGTTCTGCTTTAGTGTCAAGGTAGTAAGCTTTTCAACACTCCTAGGGGCCTTGCTTCAGCACCCGTTTCAGTACCAGAACACTGCGTAGAACCAGGAAGCTCTGCTCCTGCGTGTATGCTGCGTGTCAACCTAGAAATTAGAGACTGATGGCACAAGGCTAGTTTTCCCATTATGAAAGCTCCGTTGATGCGGCCCCGAAGCTACCTGAAAAGCACTGTTGTTACCGTGCTTTTACTTACAGCTGGCATGGCTCTTAGAAGAAAATGAGTTTTCTCGAAAGAAACCTTGTGCTTCCAGTTCCTAGTTGGAAGCTCACCCTGCTCTGCTCTATACCAAACGTGAAAGTCAATGTGAGCACTAGCCTCGAAGTAAGGCCCTGATTATGCTGGCAAAACGGGAGGCGTGCAGCAGCTCCATGAGGCCTTCATCGCTGTTCTGCTTTAGTTTCACGGTAGTAAGCTTTCCAAGACTCCTAGGGACTTTGCTTAAGCAACCGTTTCGGTACCAGAACACTGCGTAGAGACAGTAAGCTCTGGTCCTGCGTGTATGCTGCGTGTCAACCTAGAAATTGGAGACTGATGGCATAAGGCTTCTTTTCCCATTATGAAAGCTCCGTTCATGCGGCCTCGAAGCTACCTGAAAAGCATTGTTGTTGCCGGGGTTTTCCTCACTGCCGGCATGGTTCTGAGAAGAAAATGAGTTTTCTCCTAAGAAACCTTGGGTTTCCAGTTCCTTGTTGGAAGCTCACCCTGCTCTGCTCTATACCTAAAGTGAAAGTCAACGTGAGCCCAAGCTTCGAAGTAAGGCCCTGATTATCCTTGCAAAACGAGAGGCGTGCAGCAGCTCCATGAGGCCTTCATCGTTCTTCTGCCCTAGTTTCAAGGTAGTAAGCTTTTCAACACTCCTAGGGGCCTTGCTTCAGCACCCGTTTCAGTACCAGAACACTGCGTAGAACCAGGAAGCTCTGCTCCTGCGTGTATGCTGCGTGTCAACCTAGAAATTAGAGAGTGATGGCACAAGGCTAGTTTTCCCATTATGAAAGCTCCGTTGATGCGGCCCCGAAGCTACCTGAAAAGCACTGTTGTTACCGTGCTTTTACTTACAGCCGGCATGGCTCATAGAAGAAAATGAGTTTTCTCGAAAGAAACCTTGTGCTTCCAGTTCCTAGTTGGAAGCTCACCCTGCTCTGCTCTATACCAAACGTGAAAGTCAATGTGAGCACTAGACTCGAAGTAAGGCCCTGATTATGCTGGCAAAACGGGAGGCGTGCAGCAGCTCCATGAGGCCTTCATCGCTGTTCTGCTTTAGTTTCACGGTAGTAAGCTTTCCAAGACTCCTAGGGACTTTGCTTAAGCAACCGTTTCGGTACCAGAACACTGCGTAGAGACAGTAAGCTCTGGTCCTGCGTGTATGCTGCGTGTCAACCTAGAAATTGGAGACTGATGGCATAAGACTTCTTTTCCCATTATGAAAGCTCCGTTCATGCGGCCTCGAAGCTACCTGAAAAGCATTGTTGTTGCCGGGGTTTTCCTCACTGCCGGCATGGTTCTGAGAAGAAAATGAGTTTTCTCCTAAGAAACCTTGGGTTTCCAGTTCCTTGTTGGAAGCTCACCCTGCTCTGCGCTATACCTAAAGTGAAAGTCAACGTGAGCCAAAGCTTCGAAGTAAGGCCCTGATTATCCTTGCAAAACGAGAGGCGTGCAGCAGCTCTTGAGGCGTTCATCGTTGTTGTGCTTTAATGTCAAGGTAGTAAGCTTTTCAACACTCCTAGGGGCCTTGCTTCATCACCCGTTTCAGTACCAGAACACTGCGTAGAACCAGGAAGCTCTGCTCCTGCGTGTATGCTGCGTGTCAACCTAGAAATTAGAGACTGATGGCACAAGGCTAGTTTTCCCATTATGAAAGCTCCGTTGATGCGGCCCCGAAGCTACCTGAAAAGCACTGTTGTTACCGTGCTTTTACTTACAGCCGGCATGGCTCATAGAAGAAAATGAGTTTTCTCGAAAGAAACCTTGTGCTTCCAGTTCCTAGTTGGAAGCTCACCCTGCTCTGCTCTATACCAAACGTGAAAGTCAATGTGAGCACTAGCCTCGAAGTAAGGCCCTGATTATGCTGGCAAAACGGGAGGCGTGCAGCAGCTCCATGAGGCCTTCATCGCTGTTCTGCTTTAGTTTCACGGTAGTAAGCTTTCCAAGACTCCTAGGGACTTTGCTTAAGCAACCGTTTCGGTACCAGAACACTGCGTAGAGACAGTAAGCTCTGGTCCTGCGTGTATGCTGCGTGTCAACCTAGAAATTGGAGACTGATGGCATAAGGCTTCTTTTCCCATTATTAAAGCTCCGTTCATGTGGCCTCGAAGCTACCTGAAAAGCATTGTTGTTGCCGGGGTTTTCCTCACTGCCAGCATGGTTCTGAGAAGAAAATGAGTTTTCTCCTAAGAAACCTTGGGTTTCCAGTTCCTTGTTGGAAGCTCACCCTGCTCTGCTCTATACCTAAAGTGAAAGTCAACGTGAGCCCAAGCTTCGAAGTAAGGCCCTGATTATCCTTGCAAAACGAGAGGCGTGCAGCAGCTCCATGAGGCCTTCATCGTTGTTCTGCTTTAGTGTCAAGGTAGTAAGCTTTTCAACACTCCTAGGGGCCTTGCTTCAGCACCCGTTTCAGTACCAGAACACTGCGTAGAACCAGGAAGCTCTGCTCCTGCGTGTATGCTGCGTGTCAACCTAGAAATTAGAGACTGATGGCACAAGGCTAGTTTTCCCATTATGAAAGCTCCGTTGATGCGGCCCCGAAGCTACCTGAAAAGCACTGTTGTTACCGTGCTTTTACTTACAGCTGGCATGGCTCTTAGAAGAAAATGAGTTTTCTCGAAAGAAACCTTGTGCTTCCAGTTCCTAGTTGGAAGCTCACCCTGCTCTGCTCTATACCAAACGTGAAAGTCAATGTGAGCACTAGCCTCGAAGTAAGGCCCTGATTATGCTGGCAAAACGGGAGGCGTGCAGCAGCTCCATGAGGCCTTCATCGCTGTTCTGCTTTAGTTTCACGGTAGTAAGCTTTCCAAGACTCCTAGGGACTTTGCTTAAGCAACCGTTTCGGTACCAGAACACTGCGTAGAGACAGTAAGCTCTGGTCCTGCGTGTATGCTGCGTGTCAACCTAGAAATTGGAGACTGATGGCATAAGGCTTCTTTTCCCATTATGAAAGCTCCGTTCATGCGGCCTCGAAGCTACCTGAAAAGCATTGTTGTTGCCGGGGTTTTCCTCACTGCCGGCATGGTTCTGAGAAGAAAATGAGTTTTCTCCTAAGAAACCTTGGGTTTCCAGTTCCTTGTTGGAAGCTCACCCTGCTCTGCTCTATACCTAAAGTGAAAGTCAACGTGAGCCCAAGCTTCGAAGTAAGGCCCTGATTATCCTTGCAAAACGAGAGGCGTGCAGCAGCTCCATGAGGCCTTCATCGTTCTTCTGCCCTAGTTTCAAGGTAGTAAGCTTTTCAACACTCCTAGGGGCCTTGCTTCAGCACCCGTTTCAGTACCAGAACACTGCGTAGAACCAGGAAGCTCTGCTCCTGCGTGTATGCTGCGTGTCAACCTAGAAATTAGAGAGTGATGGCACAAGGCTAGTTTTCCCATTATGAAAGCTCCGTTGATGCGGCCCCGAAGCTACCTGAAAAGCACTGTTGTTACCGTGCTTTTACTTACAGCCGGCATGGCTCATAGAAGAAAATGAGTTTTCTCGAAAGAAACCTTGTGCTTCCAGTTCCTAGTTGGAAGCTCACCCTGCTCTGCTCTATACCAAACGTGAAAGTCAATGTGAGCACTAGACTCGAAGTAAGGCCCTGATTATGCTGGCAAAACGGGAGGCGTGCAGCAGCTCCATGAGGCCTTCATCGCTGTTCTGCTTTAGTTTCACGGTAGTAAGCTTTCCAAGACTCCTAGGGACTTTGCTTAAGCAACCGTTTCGGTACCAGAACACTGCGTAGAGACAGTAAGCTCTGGTCCTGCGTGTATGCTGCGTGTCAACCTAGAAATTGGAGACTGATGGCATAAGGCTTCTTTTCCCATTATGAAAGCTCCGTTCATGCGGCCTCGAAGCTACCTGAAAAGCATTGTTGTTGCCGGGGTTTTCCTCACTGCCAGCATGGTTCTGAGAAGAAAATGAGTTTTCTCCTAAGAAACCTTGGGTTTCCAGTTCCTTGTTGGAAGCTCACCCTGCTCTGCTCTATACCTAAAGTGAAAGTCCACGTGAGCCCAAGCTTCGAAGTAAGGCCCTGATTATCCTTGCAAAACGAGAGGCGTGCAGCAGCTCCATGAGGCCTTCATCGTTGTTCTGCTTTAGTGTCAAGGTAGTAAGCTTTTCAACACTCCTAGGGGCCTTGCTTCAGCACCCGTTTCAGTACCAGAACACTGCGTAGAACCAGGAAGCTCTGCTCCTGCGTGTATGCTGCGTGTCAACCTAGAAATTAGAGACTGATGGCACAAGGCTAGTTTTCCCATTATGAAAGCTCCGTTGATGCGGCCCCGAAGCTACCTGAAAAGCACTGTTGTTACCGTGCTTTTACTTACAGCCGGCATGGCTCATAGAAGAAAATGAGTTTTCTCGAAAGAAACCTTGTGCTTCCAGTTCCTAGTTGGAAGCTCACCCTGCTCTGCTCTATACCAAACGTGAAAGTCAATGTGAGCACTAGCCTCGAAGTAAGGCCCTGATTATGCTGGCAAAACGGGAGGCGTGCAGCAGCTCCATGAGGCCTTCATCGCTGTTCTGCTTTAGTTTCACGGTAGTAAGCTTTCCAAGACTCCTAGGGACTTTGCTTAAGCAACCGTTTCGGTACCAGAACACTGCGTAGAGACAGTAAGCTCTGGTCCTGCGTGTATGCTGCGTGTCAACCTAGAAATTGGAGACTGATGGCATAAGACTTCTTTTCCCATTATGAAAGCTCCGTTCATGCGGCCTGGAAACTACCTGAAAAGCATTGTTGTTGCCGGGGTTTTCCTCACTGCCGGCATGGTTCTGAGAAGAAAATGAGTTTTCTCCTAAGAAACCTTGGGTTTCCAGTTCCTTGTTGGAAGCTCACCCTGCTCTGCGCTATACCTAAAGTGAAAGTCAACGTGAGCCAAAGTTTCGAAGTAAGGCCCTGATTATCCTTGCAAAACGAGAGGCGTGCAGCAGCTCTTGAGGCGTTCATCGTTGTTGTGCTTTAATGTCAAGGTAGTAAGCTTTTCAACACTCCTAGGGGCCTTGCTTCAGCACCCGTTTCAGTACCAGGACACTGCGTAGAACCAGGAAGCTCTGCTCCTGCGTGTATGCTGCGTGTCAACCTAGAAATTAGAGACTGATGGCACAAGGCTAGTTTTCCCATTATGAAAGCTCCGTTGATGCGGCCCCGAAGCTACCTGAAAAGCACTGTTGTTACCGTGCTTTTACTTACAGCCGGCATGGCTCATAGAAGAAAATGAGTTTTCTCGAAAGAAACCTTGTGCTTCCAGTTCCTAGTTGGAAGCTCACCCTGCTCTGCTCTATACCAAACGTGAAAGTCAATGTGAGCACTAGCCTCGAAGTAAGGCCCTGATTATGCTGGCAAAACGGGAGGCGTGCAGCAGCTCCATGAGGCCTTCATCGCTGTTCTGCTTTAGTTTCACGGTAGTAAGCTTTCCAAGACTCCTAGGGACTTTGCTTAAGCAACCGTTTCGGTACCAGAACACTGCGTAGAGACAGTAAGCTCTGGTCCTGCGTGTATGCTGCGTGTCAACCTAGAAATTGGAGACTGATGGCATAAGGCTTCTTTTCCCATTATGAAAGCTCCGTTCATGCGGCCTCGAAGCTACCTGAAAAGCATTGTTGTTGCCGGGGTTTTCCTCACTGCCAGCATGGTTCTGAGAAGAAAATGAGTTTTCTCCTAAGAAACCTTGGGTTTCCAGTTCCTTGTTGGAAGCTCACCCTGCTCTGCTCTATACCTAAAGTGAAAGTCCACGTGAGCCCAAGCTTCGAAGTAAGGCCCTGATTATCCTTGCAAAACGAGAGGCGTGCAGCAGCTCCATGAGGCCTTCATCGTTGTTCTGCTTTAGTGTCAAGGTAGTAAGCTTTTCAACACTCCTAGGGGCCTTGCTTCAGCACCCGTTTCAGTACCAGAACACTGCGTAGAACCAGGAAGCTCTGCTCCTGCGTGTATGCTGCGTGTCAACCTAGAAATTAGAGACTGATGGCACAAGGCTAGTTTTCCCATTATGAAAGCTCCGTTGATGCGGCCCCGAAGCTACCTGAAAAGCACTGTTGTTACCGTGCTTTTACTTACAGCCGGCATGGCTCATAGAAGAAAATGAGTTTTCTCGAAAGAAACCTTGTGCTTCCAGTTCCTAGTTGGAAGCTCACCCTGCTCTGCTCTATACCAAACGTGAAAGTCAATGTGAGCACTAGCCTCGAAGTAAGGCCCTGATTATGCTGGCAAAACGGGAGGCGTGCAGCAGCTCCATGAGGCCTTCATCGCTGTTCTGCTTTAGTTTCACGGTAGTAAGCTTTCCAAGACTCCTAGGGACTTTGCTTAAGCAACCGTTTCGGTACCAGAACACTGCGTAGAGACAGTAAGCTCTGGTCCTGCGTGTATGCTGCGTGTCAACCTAGAAATTGGAGACTGATGGCATAAGACTTCTTTTCCCATTATGAAAGCTCCGTTCATGCGGCCTGGAAACTACCTGAAAAGCATTGTTGTTGCCGGGGTTTTCCTCACTGCCGGCATGGTTCTGAGAAGAAAATGAGTTTTCTCCTAAGAAACCTTGGGTTTCCAGTTCCTTGTTGGAAGCTCACCCTGCTCTGCGCTATACCTAAAGTGAAAGTCAACGTGAGCCAAAGTTTCGAAGTAAGGCCCTGATTATCCTTGCAAAACGAGAGGCGTGCAGCAGCTCTTGAGGCGTTCATCGTTGTTGTGCTTTAATGTCAAGGTAGTAAGCTTTTCAACACTCCTAGGGGCCTTGCTTCAGCACCCGTTTCAGTACCAGGACACTGCGTAGAACCAGGAAGCTCTGCTCCTGCGTGTATGCTGCGTGTCAACCTAGAAATTAGAGACTGATGGCACAAGGCTAGTTTTCCCATTATGAAAGCTCCGTTGATGCGGCCCCGAAGCTACCTGAAAAGCACTGTTGTTACCGTGCTTTTACTTACAGCCGGCATGGCTCATAGAAGAAAATGAGTTTTCTCGAAAGAAACCTTGTGCTTCCAGTTCCTAGTTGGAAGCTCACCCTGCTCTGCTCTATACCAAACGTGAAAGTCAATGTGAGCACTAGCCTCGAAGTAAGGCCCTGATTATGCTGGCAAAACGGGAGGCGTGCAGCAGCTCCATGAGGCCTTCATCGCTGTTCTGCTTTAGTTTCACGGTAGTAAGCTTTCCAAGACTCCTAGGGACTTTGCTTAAGCAACCGTTTCGGTACCAGAACACTGCGTAGAGACAGTAAGCTCTGGTCCTGCGTGTATGCTGCGTGTCAACCTAGAAATTGGAGACTGATGGCATAAGGCTTCTTTTCCCATTATGAAAGCTCCGTTCATGCGGCCTCGAAGCTACCTGAAAAGCATTGTTGTTGCCGGGGTTTTCCTCACTGCCGGCATGGTTCTGAGAAGAAAATGAGTTTTCTCCTAAGAAACCTTGGGTTTCCAGTTCCTTGTTGGAAGCTCACCCTGCTCTGCTCTATACCTAAAGTGAAAGTCAACGTGAGCCCAAGCTTCGAAGTAAGGCCCTGATTATCCTTGCAAAACGAGAGGCGTGCAGCAGCTCCATGAGGCCTTCATCGTTCTTCTGCCCTAGTTTCAAGGTAGTAAGCTTTTCAACACTCCTAGGGGCCTTGCTTCAGCACCCGTTTCAGTACCAGAACACTGCGTAGAACCAGGAAGCTCTGCTCCTGCGTGTATGCTGCGTGTCAACCTAGAAATTAGAGAGTGATGGCACAAGGCTAGTTTTCCCATTATGAAAGCTCCGTTGATGCGGCCCCGAAGCTACCTGAAAAGCACTGTTGTTACCGTGCTTTTACTTACAGCCGGCATGGCTCATAGAAGAAAATGAGTTTTCTCGAAAGAAACCTTGTGCTTCCAGTTCCTAGTTGGAAGCTCACCCTGCTCTGCTCTATACCAAACGTGAAAGTCAATGTGAGCACTAGACTCGAAGTAAGGCCCTGATTATGCTGGCAAAACGGGAGGCGTGCAGCAGCTCCATGAGGCCTTCATCGCTGTTCTGCTTTAGTTTCACGGTAGTAAGCTTTCCAAGACTCCTAGGGACTTTGCTTAAGCAACCGTTTCGGTACCAGAACACTGCGTAGAGACAGTAAGCTCTGGTCCTGCGTGTATGCTGCGTGTCAACCTAGAAATTGGAGACTGATGGCATAAGGCTTCTTTTCCCATTATGAAAGCTCCGTTCATGCGGCCTCGAAGCTACCTGAAAAGCATTGTTGTTGCCGGGGTTTTCCTCACTGCCAGCATGGTTCTGAGAAGAAAATGAGTTTTCTCCTAAGAAACCTTGGGTTTCCAGTTCCTTGTTGGAAGCTCACCCTGCTCTGCTCTATACCTAAAGTGAAAGTCCACGTGAGCCCAAGCTTCGAAGTAAGGCCCTGATTATCCTTGCAAAACGAGAGGCGTGCAGCAGCTCCATGAGGCCTTCATCGTTGTTCTGCTTTAGTGTCAAGGTAGTAAGCTTTTCAACACTCCTAGGGGCCTTGCTTCAGCACCCGTTTCAGTACCAGAACACTGCGTAGAACCAGGAAGCTCTGCTCCTGCGTGTATGCTGCGTGTCAACCTAGAAATTAGAGACTGATGGCACAAGGCTAGTTTTCCCATTATGAAAGCTCCGTTGATGCGGCCCCGAAGCTACCTGAAAAGCACTGTTGTTACCGTGCTTTTACTTACAGCCGGCATGGCTCATAGAAGAAAATGAGTTTTCTCGAAAGAAACCTTGTGCTTCCAGTTCCTAGTTGGAAGCTCACCCTGCTCTGCTCTATACCAAACGTGAAAGTCAATGTGAGCACTAGCCTCGAAGTAAGGCCCTGATTATGCTGGCAAAACGGGAGGCGTGCAGCAGCTCCATGAGGCCTTCATCGCTGTTCTGCTTTAGTTTCACGGTAGTAAGCTTTCCAAGACTCCTAGGGACTTTGCTTAAGCAACCGTTTCGGTACCAGAACACTGCGTAGAGACAGTAAGCTCTGGTCCTGCGTGTATGCTGCGTGTCAACCTAGAAATTGGAGACTGATGGCATAAGACTTCTTTTCCCATTATGAAAGCTCCGTTCATGCGGCCTGGAAGCTACCTGAAAAGCATTGTTGTTGCCGGGGTTTTCCTCACTGCCGGCATGGTTCTGAGAAGAAAATGAGTTTTCTCCTAAGAAACCTTGGGTTTCCAGTTCCTTGTTGGAAGCTCACCCTGCTCTGCGCTATACCTAAAGTGAAAGTCAACGTGAGCCAAAGTTTCGAAGTAAGGCCCTGATTATCCTTGCAAAACGAGAGGCGTGCAGCAGCTCTTGAGGCGTTCATCGTTGTTGTGCTTTAATGTCAAGGTAGTAAGCTTTTCAACACTCCTAGGGGCCTTGCTTCAGCACCCGTTTCAGTACCAGGACACTGCGTAGAACCAGGAAGCTCTGCTCCTGCGTGTATGCTGCGTGTCAACCTAGAAATTAGAGACTGATGGCACAAGGCTAGTTTTCCCATTATGAAAGCTCCGTTGATGCGGCCCCGAAGCTACCTGAAAAGCACTGTTGTTACCGTGCTTTTACTTACAGCCGGCATGGCTCATAGAAGAAAATGAGTTTTCTCGAAAGAAACCTTGTGCTTCCAGTTCCTAGTTGGAAGCTCACCCTGCTCTGCTCTATACCAAACGTGAAAGTCAATGTGAGCACTAGCCTCGAAGTAAGGCCCTGATTATGCTGGCAAAACGGGAGGCGTGCAGCAGCTCCATGAGGCCTTCATCGCTGTTCTGCTTTAGTTTCACGGTAGTAAGCTTTCCAAGACTCCTAGGGACTTTGCTTAAGCAACCGTTTCGGTACCAGAACACTGCGTAGAGACAGTAAGCTCTGGTCCTGCGTGTATGCTGCGTGTCAACCTAGAAATTGGAGACTGATGGCATAAGGCTTCTTTTCCCATTATGAAAGCTCCGTTCATGCGGCCTCGAAGCTACCTGAAAAGCATTGTTGTTGCCGGGGTTTTCCTCACTGCCAGCATGGTTCTGAGAAGAAAATGAGTTTTCTCCTAAGAAACCTTGGTTTTCCAGTTCCTTGTTGGAAGCTCACCCTGCTCTGCTCTATACCTAAAGTGAAAGTCAACGTGAGCCCAAGCTTCGAAGTAAGGCCCTGATTATCCTTGCAAAACGAGAGGCGTGCAGCAGCTCCATGAGGCCTTCATCGTTGTTCTGCTTTAGTGTCAAGGTAGTAAGCTTTTCAACACTCCTAGGGGCCTTGCTTCAGCACCCGTTTCAGTACCAGAACACTGCGTAGAACCAGGAAGCTCTGCTCCTGCGTGTATGCTGCGTGTCAACCTAGAAATTAGAGACTGATGGCACAAGGCTAGTTTTCCCATTATGAAAGCTCCGTTGATGCGGCCCCGAAGCTACCTGAAAAGCACTGTTGTTACCGTGCTTTTACTTACAGCCGGCATGGCTCATAGAAGAAAATGAGTTTTCTCGAAAGAAACCTTGTGCTTCCAGTTCCTAGTTGGAAGCTCACCCTGCTCTGCTCTATACCAAACGTGAAAGTCAATGTGAGCACTAGCCTCGAAGTAAGGCCCTGATTATGCTGGCAAAACGGGAGGCGTGCAGCAGCTCCATGAGGCCTTCATCGCTGTTCTGCTTTAGTTTCACGGTAGTAAGCTTTCCAAGACTCCTAGGCACTTTGCTTAAGCAACCGTTTCGGTACCAGAACACTGCGTAGAGACAGTAAGCTCTGGTCCTGCGTGTATGCTGCGTGTCAACCTAGAAATTGGAGACTGATGGCATAAGGCTTCTTTTCCCATTATGAAAGCTCCGTTCATGCGGCCTCGAAGCTACCTGAAAAGCATTGTTGTTGCCGGGGTTTTCCTCACTGCCGGCATGGTTCTGAGAAGAAAATGAGTTTTCTCCTAAGAAACCTTGGGTTTCCAGTTCCTTGTTGGAAGCTCACCCTGCTCTGCTCTATACCTAAAGTGAAAGTCAACGTGAGCCCAAGCTTCGAAGTAAGGCCCTGATTATCCTTGCAAAACGAGAGGCGTGCAGCAGCTCCATGAGGCCTTCATCGTTGTTCTGCTTTAGTGTCAAGGTAGTAAGCTTTTCAACACTCCTAGGGGCCTTGCTTCAGCACCCGTTTCAGTACCAGAACACTGCGTAGAACCAGGAAGCTCTGCTCCTGCGTGTATGCTGCGTGTCAACCTAGAAATTAGAGACTGATGGCACAAGGCTAGTTTTCCCATTATGAAAGCTCTGTTGATGCGGCCCCGAAGCTACCTGAAAAGCACTGTTGTTACCGTGCTTTTACTTACAGTCGGCATGGCTCATAGAAGAAAATGAGTTTTCTCGAAAGAAACCTTGTGCTTCCAGTTCCTAGTTGGAAGCTCACCCTGCTCTGCTCTATACCAAACGTGAAAGTCAATGTGAGCACTAGCCTCGAAGTAAGGCCCAGATTATCCTGGCAAAACGGGAGGCGTGCAGCAGCTCCATGAGGCCTTCATCGCTGTTCTGCTTTAGTTTCACGGTAGTAAGCTTTCCAAGACTCCTAGGGACTTTGCTTAAGCAACCGTTTCGGTACCAGAACCCTGCGTAGAGACAGTAAGCTCTGGTCCTGCGTGTATGCTGCGTGTCAACCTAGAAATTGGAGACTGATGGCATAAGACTTCTTTTCCCATTATGAAAGCTCCGTTCATGCGGCCTCGAAGCTACCTGAAAAGCATTGTTGTTGCCGGGGTTTTCCTCACTGCCGGCATGGTTCTGAGAAGAAAATGAGTTTTCTCCTAAGAAACCTTGGGTTTCCAGTTCCTTGTTGGAAGCTCACCCTGCTCTGCTCTATACCTAAAGTGAAAGTCCACGTGAGCCCAAGCTTCGAAGTAAGGCCCTGATTATCCTTGCAAAACGAGAGGCGTGCAGCAGCTCCATGAGGCCTTCATCGTTGTTCTGCTTTAGTGTCAAGGTAGTAAGCTTTTCAACACTCCTAGGGGCCTTGCTTCAGCACCCGTTTCAGTACCAGAACACTGCGTAGAACCAGGAAGCTCTGCTCCTGCGTGTATGCTGCGTGTCAACCTAGAAATTAGAGACTGATGGCACAAGGCTAGTTTTCCCATTATGAAAGCTCCGTTGATGCGGCCCCGAAGCTACCTGAAAAGCACTGTTGTTACCGTGCTTTTACTTACAGCCGGCATGGCTCATAGAAGAAAATGAGTTTTCTCGAAAGAAACCTTGTGCTTCCAGTTCCTAGTTGGAAGCTCACCCTGCTCTGCTCTATACCAAACGTGAAAGTCAATGTGAGCACTAGCCTCGAAGTAAGGCCCTGATTATGCTGGCAAAACGGGAGGCGTGCAGCAGCTCCATGAGGCCTTCATCGCTGTTCTGCTTTAGTTTCACGGTAGTAAGCTTTCCAAGACTCCTAGGGACTTTGCTTAAGCAACCGTTTCGGTACCAGAACACTGCGTAGAGACAGTAAGCTCTGGTCCTGCGTGTATGCTGCGTGTCAACCTAGAAATTGGAGACTGATGGCATAAGGCTTCTTTTCCCATTATGAAAGCTCCGTTCATGCGGCCTCGAAGCTACCTGAAAAGCATTGTTGTTGCCGGGGTTTTCCTCACTGCCGGCATGGTTCTGAGAAGAAAATGAGTTTTCTCCTAAGAAACCTTGGGTTTCCAGTTCCTTGTTGGAAGCTCACCCTGCTCTGCTCTATACCTAAAGTGAAAGTCAACGTGAGCCCAAGCTTCGAAGTAAGGCCCTGATTATCCTTGCAAAACGAGAGGCGTGCAGCAGCTCCATGAGGCCTTCATCGTTGTTCTGCTTTAGTGTCAAGGTAGTAAGCTTTTCAACACTCCTAGGGGCCTTGCTTCAGCACCCGTTTCAGTACCAGAACACTGCGTAGAACCAGGAAGCTCTGCTCCTGCGTGTATGCTGCGTGTCAACCTAGAAATTAGAGACTGATGGCACAAGGCTAGTTTTCCCATTATGAAAGCTCCGTTGATGCGGCCCCGAAGCTACCTGAAAAGCACTGTTGTTACCGTGCTTTTACTTACAGTCGGCATGGCTCATAGAAGAAAATGAGTTTTCTCGAAAGAAACCTTGTGCTTCCAGTTCCTAGTTGGAAGCTCACCCTGCTCTGCTCTATACCAAACGTGAAAGTCAATGTGAGCACTAGCCTCGAAGTAAGGCCCAGATTATCCTGGCAAAACGGGAGGCGTGCAGCAGCTCCATGAGGCCTTCATCGCTGTTCTGCTTTAGTTTCACGGTAGTAAGCTTTCCAAGACTCCTAGGGACTTTGCTTAAGCAACCGTTTCGGTACCAGAACCCTGCGTAGAGACAGTAAGCTCTGGTCCTGCGTGTATGCTGCGTGTCAACCTAGAAATTGGAGACTGATGGCATAAGACTTCTTTTCCCATTATGAAAGCTCCGTTCATGCGGCCTCGAAGCTACCTGAAAAGCATTGTTGTTGCCGGGGTTTTCCTCACTGCCGGCATGGTTCTGAGAAGAAAATGAGTTTTCTCCTAAGAAACCTTGGGTTTCCAGTTCCTTGTTGGAAGCTCACCCTGCTCTGCTCTATACCTAAAGTGAAAGTCAACGTGAGCCCAAGCTTCGAAGTAAGGCCCTGATTATCCTTGCAAAACGAGAGGCGTGCAGCAGCTCCATGAGGCCTTCATCGTTGTTCTGCTTTAGTGTCAAGGTAGTAAGCTTTTCAACACTCCTAGGGGCCTTGCTTCAGCACCCGTTTCAGTACCAGAACACTGCGTAGAACCAGGAAGCTCTGCTCCTGCGTGTATGCTGCGTGTCAACCTAGAAATTAGAGACTGATGGCACAAGGCTAGTTTTCCCATTATGAAAGCTCCGTTGATGCGGCCCCGAAGCTACCTGAAAAGCACTGTTGTTACCGTGCTTTTACTTACAGTCGGCATGGCTCATAGAAGAAAATGAGTTTTCTCGAAAGAAACCTTGTGCTTCCAGTTCCTAGTTGGAAGCTCACCCTGCTCTGCTCTATACCAAACGTGAAAGTCAATGTGAGCACTAGCCTCGAAGTAAGGCCCAGATTATCCTGGCAAAACGGGAGGCGTGCAGCAGCTCCATGAGGCCTTCATCGCTGTTCTGCTTTAGTTTCACGGTAGTAAGCTTTCCAAGACTCCTAGGGACTTTGCTTAAGCAACCGTTTCGGTACCAGAACCCTGCGTAGAGACAGTAAGCTCTGGTCCTGCGTGTATGCTGCGTGTCAACCTAGAAATTGGAGACTGATGGCATAAGACTTCTTTTCCCATTATGAAAGCTCCGTTCATGCGGCCTCGAAGCTACCTGAAAAGCATTGTTGTTGCCGGGGTTTTCCTCACTGCCGGCATGGTTCTGAGAAGAAAATGAGTTTTCTCCTAAGAAACCTTGGGTTTCCAGTTCCTTGTTGGAAGCTCACCCTGCTCTGCTCTATACCTAAAGTGAAAGTCCACGTGAGCCCAAGCTTCGAAGTAAGGCCCTGATTATCCTTGCAAAACGAGAGGCGTGCAGCAGCTCCATGAGGCCTTCATCGTTGTTCTGCTTTAGTGTCAAGGTAGTAAGCTTTTCAACACTCCTAGGGGCCTTGCTTCAGCACCCGTTTCAGTACCAGAACACTGCGTAGAACCAGGAAGCTCTGCTCCTGCGTGTATGCTGCGTGTCAACCTAGAAATTAGAGACTGATGGCACAAGGCTAGTTTTCCCATTATGAAAGCTCCGTTGATGCGGCCCCGAAGCTACCTGAAAAGCACTGTTGTTACCGTGCTTTTACTTACAGCCGGCATGGCTCATAGAAGAAAATGAGTTTTCTCGAAAGAAACCTTGTGCTTCCAGTTCCTAGTTGGAAGCTCACCCTGCTCTGCTCTATACCAAACGTGAAAGTCAATGTGAGCACTAGCCTCGAAGTAAGGCCCTGATTATGCTGGCAAAACGGGAGGCGTGCAGCAGCTCCATGAGGCCTTCATCGCTGTTCTGCTTTAGTTTCACGGTAGTAAGCTTTCCAAGACTCCTAGGGACTTTGCTTAAGCAACCGTTTCGGTACCAGAACACTGCGTAGAGACAGTAAGCTCTGGTCCTGCGTGTATGCTGCGTGTCAACCTAGAAATTGGAGACTGATGGCATAAGGCTTCTTTTCCCATTATGAAAGCTCCGTTCATGCGGCCTCGAAGCTACCTGAAAAGCATTGTTGTTGCCGGGGTTTTCCTCACTGCCGGCATGGTTCTGAGAAGAAAATGAGTTTTCTCCTAAGAAACCTTGGGTTTCCAGTTCCTTGTTGGAAGCTCACCCTGCTCTGCTCTATACCTAAAGTGAAAGTCAACGTGAGCCCAAGCTTCGAAGTAAGGCCCTGATTATCCTTGCAAAACGAGAGGCGTGCAGCAGCTCCATGAGGCCTTCATCGTTGTTCTGCTTTAGTGTCAAGGTAGTAAGCTTTTCAACACTCCTAGGGGCCTTGCTTCAGCACCCGTTTCAGTACCAGAACACTGCGTAGAACCAGGAAGCTCTGCTCCTGCGTGTATGCTGCGTGTCAACCTAGAAATTAGAGACTGATGGCACAAGGCTAGTTTTCCCATTATGAAAGCTCCGTTGATGCGGCCCCGAAGCTACCTGAAAAGCACTGTTGTTACCGTGCTTTTACTTACAGTCGGCATGGCTCATAGAAGAAAATGAGTTTTCTCGAAAGAAACCTTGTGCTTCCAGTTCCTAGTTGGAAGCTCACCCTGCTCTGCTCTATACCAAACGTGAAAGTCAATGTGAGCACTAGCCTCGAAGTAAGGCCCAGATTATCCTGGCAAAACGGGAGGCGTGCAGCAGCTCCATGAGGCCTTCATCGCTGTTCTGCTTTAGTTTCACGGTAGTAAGCTTTCCAAGACTCCTAGGGACTTTGCTTAAGCAACCGTTTCGGTACCAGAACCCTGCGTAGAGACAGTAAGCTCTGGTCCTGCGTGTATGCTGCGTGTCAACCTAGAAATTGGAGACTGATGGCATAAGACTTCTTTTCCCATTATGAAAGCTCCGTTCATGCGGCCTCGAAGCTACCTGAAAAGCATTGTTGTTGCCGGGGTTTTCCTCACTGCCGGCATGGTTCTGAGAAGAAAATGAGTTTTCTCCTAAGAAACCTTGGGTTTCCAGTTCCTTGTTGGAAGCTCACCCTGCTCTGCTCTATACCTAAAGTGAAAGTCCACGTGAGCCCAAGCTTCGAAGTAAGGCCCTGATTATCCTTGCAAAACGAGAGGCGTGCAGCAGCTCCATGAGGCCTTCATCGTTGTTCTGCTTTAGTGTCAAGGTAGTAAGCTTTTCAACACTCCTAGGGGCCTTGCTTCAGCACCCGTTTCAGTACCAGAACACTGCGTAGAACCAGGAAGCTCTGCTCCTGCGTGTATGCTGCGTGTCAACCTAGAAATTAGAGACTGATGGCACAAGGCTAGTTTTCCCATTATGAAAGCTCCGTTGATGCGGCCCCGAAGCTACCTGAAAAGCACTGTTGTTACCGTGCTTTTACTTACAGCTGGCATGGCTCTTAGAAGAAAATGAGTTTTCTCGAAAGAAACCTTGTGCTTCCAGTTCCTAGTTGGAAGCTCACCCTGCTCTGCTCTATACCAAACGTGAAAGTCAATGTGAGCACTAGCCTCGAAGTAAGGCCCTGATTATGCTGGCAAAACGGGAGGCGTGCAGCAGCTCCATGAGGCCTTCATCGCTGTTCTGCTTTAGTTTCACGGTAGTAAGCTTTCCAAGACTCCTAGGGACTTTGCTTAAGCAACCGTTTCGGTACCAGAACACTGCGTAGAGACAGTAAGCTCTGGTCCTGCGTGTATGCTGCGTGTCAACCTAGAAATTGGAGACTGATGGCATAAGGCTTCTTTTCCCATTATGAAAGCTCCGTTCATGCGGCCTCGAAGCTACCTGAAAAGCATTGTTGTTGCCGGGGTTTTCCTCACTGCCGGCATGGTTCTGAGAAGAAAATGAGTTTTCTCCTAAGAAACCTTGGGTTTCCAGTTCCTTGTTGGAAGCTCACCCTGCTCTGCTCTATACCTAAAGTGAAAGTCAACGTGAGCCCAAGCTTCGAAGTAAGGCCCTGATTATCCTTGCAAAACGAGAGGCGTGCAGCAGCTCCATGAGGCCTTCATCGTTGTTCTGCTTTAGTGTCAAGGTAGTAAGCTTTTCAACACTCCTAGGGGCCTTGCTTCAGCACCCGTTTCAGTACCAGAACACTGCGTAGAACCAGGAAGCTCTGCTCCTGCGTGTATGCTGCGTGTCAACCTAGAAATTAGAGACTGATGGCACAAGGCTAGTTTTCCCATTATGAAAGCTCCGTTGATGCGGCCCCGAAGCTACCTGAAAAGCACTGTTGTTACCGTGCTTTTACTTACAGCCGGCATGGCTCATAGAAGAAAATGAGTTTTCTCGAAAGAAACCTTGTGCTTCCAGTTCCTAGTTGGAAGCTCACCCTGCTCTGCTCTATACCAAACGTGAAAGTCAATGTGAGCACTAGCCTCGAAGTAAGGCCCTGATTATGCTGGCAAAACGGGAGGCGTGCAGCAGCTCCATGAGGCCTTCATCGCTGTTCTGCTTTAGTTTCACGGTAGTAAGCTTTCCAAGACTCCTAGGGACTTTGCTTAAGCAACCGTTTCGGTACCAGAACCCTGCGTAGAGACAGTAAGCTCTGGTCCTGCGTGTATGCTGCGTGTCAACCTAGAAATTGGAGACTGATGGCATAAGACTTCTTTTCCCATTATGAAAGCTCCGTTCATGCGGCCTCGAAGCTACCTGAAAAGCATTGTTGTTGCCGGGGTTTTCCTCACTGCCGGCATGGTTCTGAGAAGAAAATGAGTTTTCTCCTAAGAAACCTTGGGTTTCCAGTTCCTTGTTGGAAGCTCACCCTGCTCTGCTCTATACCTAAAGTGAAAGTCCACGTGAGCCCAAGCTTCGAAGTAAGGCCCTGATTATCCTTGCAAAACGAGAGGCGTGCAGCAGCTCCATGAGGCCTTCATCGTTGTTCTGCTTTAGTGTCAAGGTAGTAAGCTTTTCAACACTCCTAGGGGCCTTGCTTCAGCACCCGTTTCAGTACCAGAACACTGCGTAGAACCAGGAAGCTCTGCTCCTGCGTGTATGCTGACTGTCAACCTAGAAATTAGAGACTGATGGCACAAGGCTAGTTTTCCCATTATGAAAGCTCCGTAGATGCGGCCCCGAAGCTACCTGAAAAGCACTGTTGTTACCGTGCTTTTACTTACAGCCGGCATGGCTCATAGAAGAAAATGAGTTTTCTCGAAAGAAACCTTGTGCTTCCAGTTCCTAGTTGGAAGCTCACCCTGCTCTGCTCTATACCAAACGTGAAAGTCAATGTGAGCACTAGCCTCGAAGTAAGGCCCTGATTATGCTGGCAAAACGGGAGGCGTGCAGCAGCTCCATGAGGCCTTCATCGCTGTTCTGCTTTAGTTTCACGGTAGTAAGCTTTCCAAGACTCCTAGGGACTTTGCTTAAGCAACCGTTTCGGTACCAGAACACTGCGTAGAGACAGTAAGCTCTGCTCCTGCGTGTATGCTGCGTGTCAACCTAGAAATTGGAGACTGATGGCATAAGGCTTCTTTTCCCATTATGAAAGCTCCGTTCATGCGGCCTCGAAGCTACCTGAAAAGCATTGTTGTTGCCGGGGTTTTCCTCACTGCCGGCATGGTTCTGAGAAGAAAATGAGTTTTCTCCTAAGAAACCTTGGGTTTCCAGTTCCTTGTTGGAAGCTCACCCTGCTCTGCTCTATACCTAAAGTGAAAGTCAACGTGAGCCCAAGCTTCGAAGTAAGGCCCTGATTATCCTTGCAAAACGAGAGGCGTGCAGCAGCTCCATGAGGCCTTCATCGTTGTTCTGCTTTAGTGTCAAGGTAGTAAGCTTTTCAACACTCCTAGGGGCCTTGCTTCAGCACCCGTTTCAGTACCAGAACACTGCGTAGAACCAGGAAGCTCTGCTCCTGCGTGTATGCTGCGTGTCAACCTAGAAATTAGAGACTGATGGCACAAGGCTAGTTTTCCCATTATGAAAGCTCCGTTGATGCGGCCCCGAAGCTACCTGAAAAGCACTGTTGTTACCGTGCTTTTACTTACAGCCGGCATGGCTCATAGAAGAAAATGAGTTTTCTCGAAAGAAACCTTGTGCTTCCAGTTCCTAGTTGGAAGCTCACCCTGCTCTGCTCTATACCAAACGTGAAAGTCAATGTGAGCACTAGCCTCGAAGTAAGGCCCTGATTATGCTGGCAAAACGGGAGGCGTGCAGCAGCTCCATGAGGCCTTCATCGCTGTTCTGCTTTAGTTTCACGGTAGTAAGCTTTCCAAGACTCCTAGGGACTTTGCTTAAGCAACCGTTTCGGTACCAGAACACTGCGTAGAGACAGTAAGCTCTGGTCCTGCGTGTATGCTGCGTGTCAACCTAGAAATTGGAGACTGATGGCATAAGACTTCTTTTCCCATTATGAAAGCTCCGTTCATGCGGCCTCGAAGCTACCTGAAAAGCATTGTTGTTGCCGGGGTTTTCCTCACTGCCGGCATGGTTCTGAGAAGAAAATGAGTTTTCTCCTAAGAAACCTTGGGTTTCCAGTTCCTTGTTGGAAGCTCACCCTGCTCTGCTCTATACCTAAAGTGAAAGTCCACGTGAGCCCAAGCTTCGAAGTAAGGCCCTGATTATCCTTGCAAAACGAGAGGCGTGCAGCAGCTCCATGAGGCCTTCATCGTTGTTCTGCTTTAGTGTCAAGGTAGTAAGCTTTTCAACACTCCTAGGGGCCTTGCTTCAGCACCCGTTTCAGTACCAGAACACTGCGTAGAACCAGGAAGCTCTGCTCCTGCGTGTATGCTGCGTGTCAACCTAGAAATTAGAGACTGATGGCACAAGGCTAGTTTTCCCATTATGAAAGCTCCGTTGATGCGGCCCCGAAGCTACCTGAAAAGCACTGTTGTTACCGTGCTTTTACTTACAGCCGGCATGGCTCATAGAAGAAAATGAGTTTTCTCGAAAGAAACCTTGTGCTTCCAGTTCCTAGTTGGAAGCTCACCCTGCTCTGCTCTATACCAAACGTGAAAGTCAATGTGAGCACTAGCCTCGAAGTAAGGCCCTGATTATGCTGGCAAAACGGGAGGCGTGCAGCAGCTCCATGAGGCCTTCATCGCTGTTCTGCTTTAGTTTCACGGTAGTAAGCTTTCCAAGACTCCTAGGGACTTTGCTTAAGCAACCGTTTCGGTACCAGAACACTGCGTAGAGACAGTAAGCTCTGGTCCTGCGTGTATGCTGCGTGTCAACCTAGAAATTGGAGACTGATGGCATAAGGCTTCTTTTCCCATTATGAAAGCTCCGTTCATGCGGCCTCGAAGCTACCTGAAAAGCATTGTTGTTGCCGGGGTTTTCCTCACTGCCGGCATGGTTCTGAGAAGAAAATGAGTTTTCTCCTAAGAAACCTTGGGTTTCCAGTTCCTTGTTGGAAGCTCACCCTGCTCTGCTCTATACCTAAAGTGAAAGTCAACGTGAGCCCAAGCTTCGAAGTAAGGCCCTGATTATCCTTGCAAAACGAGAGGCGTGCAGCAGCTCCATGAGGCCTTCATCGTTGTTCTGCTTTAGTGTCAAGGTAGTAAGCTTTTCAACACTCCTAGGGGCCTTGCTTCAGCACCCGTTTCAGTACCAGAACACTGCGTAGAACCAGGAAGCTCTGCTCCTGCGTGTATGCTGCGTGTCAACCTAGAAATTAGAGACTGATGGCACAAGGCTAGTTTTCCCATTATGAAAGCTCCGTTGATGCGGCCCCGAAGCTACCTGAAAAGCACTGTTGTTACCGTGCTTTTACTTACAGCCGGCATGGCTCATAGAAGAAAATGAGTTTTCTCGAAAGAAACCTTGTGCTTCCAGTTCCTAGTTGGAAGCTCACCCTGCTCTGCTCTATACCAAACGTGAAAGTCAATGTGAGCACTAGCCTCGAAGTAAGGCCCTGATTATGCTGGCAAAACGGGAGGCGTGCAGCAGCTCCATGAGGCCTTCATCGCTGTTCTGCTTTAGTTTCACGGTAGTAAGCTTTCCAAGACTCCTAGGGACTTTGCTTAAGCAACCGTTTCGGTACCAGAACACTGCGTAGAGACAGTAAGCTCTGGTCCTGCGTGTATGCTGCGTGTCAACCTAGAAATTGGAGACTGATGGCATAAGACTTCTTTTCCCATTATGAAAGCTCCGTTCATGCGGCCTCGAAGCTACCTGAAAAGCATTGTTGTTGCCGGTGTTTTCCTCACTGCCGGCATGGTTCTGAGAAGAAAATGAGTTTTCTCCTAAGAAACCTTGGGTTTCCAGTTCCTTGTTGGAAGCTCACCCTGCTCTGCTCTATACCTAAAGTGAAAGTCAACGTGAGCCCAAGCTTCGAAGTAAGGCCCTGATTATCCTTGCAAAATGAGAGGCGTGCAGCAGCTCCATGAGGCCTTCATCGTTGTTCTGCTTTAGTGTCAAGGTAGTAAGCTTTTCAACACTCCTAGGGGCCTTGCTTCAGCACCCGTTTCAGTACCAGAACACTGCGTAGAACCAGGAAGCTCTGCTCCTGCGTGTATGCTGCGTGTCAACCTAGAAATTAGAGACTGATGGCACAAGGCTAGTTTTCCCATTATGAAAGCTCCGTTGATGCGGCCCCGAAGCTACCTGAAAAGCACTGTTGTTACCGTGCTTTTACTTACAGCCGGCATGGCTCATAGAAGAAAATGAGTTTTCTCGAAAGAAACCTTGTGCTTCCAGTTCCTAGTTGGAAGCTCACCCTGCTCTGCTCTATACCAAACGTGAAAGTCAATGTGAGCACTAGCCTCGAAGTAAGGCCCTGATTATGCTGGCAAAACGGGAGGCGTGCAGCAGCTCCATGAGGCCTTCATCGCTGTTCTGCTTTAGTTTCACGGTAGTAAGCTTTCCAAGACTCCTAGGGACTTTGCTTAAGCAACCGTTTCGGTACCAGAACACTGCGTAGAGACAGTAAGCTCTGGTCCTGCGTGTATGCTGCGTGTCAACCTAGAAATTGGAGACTGATGGCATAAGGCTTCTTTTCCCATTATGAAAGCTCCGTTCATGCGGCCTCGAAGCTACCTGAAAAGCATTGTTGTTGCCGGGGTTTTCCTCACTGCCGGCATGGTTCTGAGAAGAAAATGAGTTTTCTCCTAAGAAACCTTGGGTTTCCAGTTCCTTGTTGGAAGCTCACCCTGCTCTGCTCTATACCTAAAGTGAAAGTCAACGTGAGCCCAAGCTTCGAAGTAAGGCCCTGATTATCCTTGCAAAACGAGAGGCGTGCAGCAGCTCCATGAGGCCTTCATCGTTGTTCTGCTTTAGTGTCAAGGTAGTAAGCTTTTCAACACTCCTAGGGGCCTTGCTTCAGCACCCGTTTCAGTACCAGAACACTGCGTAGAACCAGGAAGCTCTGCTCCTGCGTGTATGCTGCGTGTCAACCTAGAAATTAGAGACTGATGGCACAAGGCTAGTTTTCCCATTATGAAAGCTCCGTTGATGCGGCCCCGAAGCTACCTGAAAAGCACTGTTGTTACCGTGCTTTTACTTACAGCCGGCATGGCTCATAGAAGAAAATGAGTTTTCTCGAAAGAAACCTTGTGCTTCCAGTTCCTAGTTGGAAGCTCACCCTGCTCTGCTCTATACCAAACGTGAAAGTCAATGTGAGCACTAGCCTCGAAGTAAGGCCCTGATTATGCTGGCAAAAAGGGAGGCGTGCAGCAGCTCCATGAGGGCTTCATCGCTGTTCTGCTTTAGTTTCACGGTAGTAAGCTTTCCAAGACTCCTAGGGACTTTGCTTAAGCAACCGTTTCGGTACCAGAACCCTGCGTAGAGACAGTAAGCTCTGGTCCTGCGTGTATGCTGCGTGTCAACCTAGAAATTGGAGACTGATGGCATAAGACTTCTTTTCCCATTATGAAAGCTCCGTTCATGCGGCCTCGAAGCTACCTGAAAAGCATTGTTGTTGCCGGGGTTTTCCTCACTGCCGGCATGGTTCTGAGAAGAAAATGAGTTTTCTCCTAAGAAACCTTGGGTTTCCAGTTCCTTGTTGGAAGCTCACCCTGCTCTGCTCTATACCTAAAGTGAAAGTCCACGTGAGCCCAAGCTTCGAAGTAAGGCCCTGATTATCCTTGCAAAACGAGAGGCGTGCAGCAGCTCCATGAGGCCTTCATCGTTGTTCTGCTTTAGTGTCAAGGTAGTAAGCTTTTCAACACTCCTAGGGGCCTTGCTTCAGCACCCGTTTCAGTACCAGAACACTGCGTAGAACCAGGAAGCTCTGCTCCTGCGTGTATGCTGCGTGTCAACCTAGAAATTAGAGACTGATGGCACAAGGCTAGTTTTCCCATTATGAAAGCTCCGTTGATGCGGCCCCGAAGCTACCTGAAAAGCACTGTTGTTACCGTGCTTTTACTTACAGCCGGCATGGCTCATAGAAGAAAATGAGTTTTCTCGAAAGAAACCTTGTGCTTCCAGTTCCTAGTTGGAAGCTCACCCTGCTCTGCTCTATACCAAACGTGAAAGTCAATGTGAGCACTAGCCTCGAAGTAAGGCCCTGATTATGCTGGCAAAACGGGAGGCGTGCAGCAGCTCCATGAGGCCTTCATCGCTGTTCTGCTTTAGTTTCACGGTAGTAAGCTTTCCAAGACTCCTAGGGACTTTGCTTAAGCAACAGTTTCGGTACCAGAACACTGCGTAGAGACAGTAAGCTCTGGTCCTGCGTGTATGCTGCGTGTCAACCTAGAAATTGGAGACTGATGGCATAAGGCTTCTTTTCCCATTATGAAAGCTCCGTTCATGCGGCCTCGAAGCTACCTGAAAAGCATTGTTGTTGCCGGGGTTTTCCTCACTGCCGGCATGGTTCTGAGAAGAAAATGAGTTTTCTCCTAAGAAACCTTGGGTTTCCAGTTCCTTGTTGGAAGCTCACCCTGCTCTGCTCTATACCTAAAGTGAAAGTCAACGTGAGCCCAAGCTTCGAAGTAAGGCCCTGATTATCCTTGCAAAACGAGAGGCGTGCAGCAGCTCCATGAGGCCTTCATCGTTGTTCTGCTTTAGTGTCAAGGTAGTAAGCTTTTCAACACTCCTAGGGGCCTTGCTTCAGCACCCGTTTCAGTACCAGAACACTGCGTAGAACCAGGAAGCTCTGCTCCTGCGTGTATGCTGCGTGTCAACCTAGAAATTAGAGACTGATGGCACAAGGCTAGTTTTCCCATTATGAAAGCTCCGTTGATGCGGCCCCGAAGCTACCTGAAAAGCACTGTTGTTACCGTGCTTTTACTTACAGCCGGCATGGCTCATAGAAGAAAATGAGTTTTCTCGAAAGAAACCTTGTGCTTCCAGTTCCTAGTTGGAAGCTCACCCTGCTCTGCTCTATACCAAACGTGAAAGTCAATGTGAGCACTAGCCTCGAAGTAAGGCCCTGATTATGCTGGCAAAAAGGGAGGCGTGCAGCAGCTCCATGAGGGCTTCATCGCTGTTCTGCTTTAGTTTCACGGTAGTAAGCTTTCCAAGACTCCTAGGGACTTTGCTTAAGCAACCGTTTCGGTACCAGAACCCTGCGTAGAGACAGTAAGCTCTGGTCCTGCGTGTATGCTGCGTGTCAACCTAGAAATTGGAGACTGATGGCATAAGACTTCTTTTCCCATTATGAAAGCTCCGTTCATGCGGCCTCGAAGCTACCTGAAAAGCATTGTTGTTGCCGGGGTTTTCCTCACTGCCGGCATGGTTCTGAGAAGAAAATGAGTTTTCTCCTAAGAAACCTTGGGTTTCCAGTTCCTTGTTGGAAGCTCACCCTGCTCTGCTCTATACCTAAAGTGAAAGTCCACGTGAGCCCAAGCTTCGAAGTAAGGCCCTGATTATCCTTGCAAAACGAGAGGCGTGCAGCAGCTCCATGAGGCCTTCATCGTTGTTCTGCTTTAGTGTCAAGGTAGTAAGCTTTTCAACACTCCTAGGGGCCTTGCTTCAGCACCCGTTTCAGTACCAGAACACTGCGTAGAACCAGGAAGCTCTGCTCCTGCGTGTATGCTGCGTGTCAACCTAGAAATTAGAGACTGATGGCACAAGGCTAGTTTTCCCATTATGAAAGCTCCGTTGATGCGGCCCCGAAGCTACCTGAAAAGCACTGTTGTTACCGTGCTTTTACTTACAGCCGGCATGGCTCATAGAAGAAAATGAGTTTTCTCGAAAGAAACCTTGTGCTTCCAGTTCCTAGTTGGAAGCTCACCCTGCTCTGCTCTATACCAAACGTGAAAGTCAATGTGAGCACTAGCCTCGAAGTAAGGCCCTGATTATGCTGGCAAAACGGGAGGCGTGCAGCAGCTCCATGAGGCCTTCATCGCTGTTCTGCTTTAGTTTCACGGTAGTAAGCTTTCCAAGACTCCTAGGGACTTTGCTTAAGCAACCGTTTCGGTACCAGAACACTGCGTAGAGACAGTAAGCTCTGGTCCTGCGTGTATGCTGCGTGTCAACCTAGAAATTGGAGACTGATGGCATAAGGCTTCTTTTCCCATTATGAAAGCTCCGTTCATGCGGCCTCGAAGCTACCTGAAAAGCATTGTTGTTGCCGGGGTTTTCCTCACTGCCGGCATGGTTCTGAGAAGAAAATGAGTTTTCTCCTAAGAAACCTTGGGTTTCCAGTTCCTTGTTGGAAGCTCACCCTGCTCTGCTCTATACCTAAAGTGAAAGTCAACGTGAGCCCAAGCTTCGAAGTAAGGCCCTGATTATCCTTGCAAAACGAGAGGCGTGCAGCAGCTCCATGAGGCCTTCATCGTTGTTCTGCTTTAGTGTCAAGGTAGTAAGCTTTTCAACACTCCTAGGGGCCTTGCTTCAGCACCCGTTTCAGTACCAGAACACTGCGTAGAACCAGGAAGCTCTGCTCCTGCGTGTATGCTGCGTGTCAACCTAGAAATTAGAGACTGATGGCACAAGGCTAGTTTTCCCATTATGAAAGCTCCGTTGATGCGGCCCCGAAGCTACCTGAAAAGCACTGTTGTTACCGTGCTTTTACTTACAGCCGGCATGGCTCATAGAAGAAAATGAGTTTTCTCGAAAGAAACCTTGTGCTTCCAGTTCCTAGTTGGAAGCTCACCCTGCTCTGCTCTATACCAAACGTGAAAGTCAATGTGAGCACTAGCCTCGAAGTAAGGCCCTGATTATGCTGGCAAAACGGGAGGCGTGCAGCAGCTCCATGAGGCCTTCATCGCTGTTCTGCTTTAGTTTCACGGTAGTAAGCTTTCCAAGACTCCTAGGGACTTTGCTTAAGCAACCGTTTCGGTACCAGAACCCTGCGTAGAGACAGTAAGCTCTGGTCCTGCGTGTATGCTGCGTGTCAACCTAGAAATTGGAGCCTGATGGCATAAGACTTCTTTTCCCATTATGAAAGCTCCGTTCATGCGGCCTCGAAGCTACCTGAAAAGCATTGTTGTTGCCGGGGTTTTCCTCTCTGCCGGCATGGTTCTGAGAAGAAAATGAGTTTTCTCCTAAGAAACCTTGGGTTTCCAGTTCCTTGTTGGAAGCTCACCCTGCTCTGCGCTATACCTAAAGTGAAAGTCAACGTGAGCCCAAGCTTCGAAGTAAGGCCCTGATTATCCTTGCAAAACGAGAGGCGTGCAGCAGCTCTTGAGGCGTTCATCTTTGTTCTGCTTTAGTTTCAAGGTAGTAAGCTTTTCAACACTCCTAGGGGCCTTGCTTCAGCACCCGTTTCATTACCAGAACACTGCGTAGAACCAGGAAGCTCTGCTCCTGCGTGTATGCTGCGTGTCAACCTAGAAATTAGAGACTGATGGCACAAGGCTAGTTTTCCCATTATGAAAGCTCCGTTGATGCGGCCCCGAAGCTACCTGAAAAGCACTGTTGTTACCGTGCTTTTACTTACAGCCGGCATGGCTCATAGAAGAAAATGAGTTTTCTCGAAAGAAACCTTGTGCTTCCAGTTCCTAGTTGGAAGCTCACCCTGCTCTGCTCTATACCAAACGTGAAAGTCAATGTGAGCACTAGCCTCGAAGTAAGGCCCTGATTATCCTGGCAAAACGGGAGGCGTGCAGCAGCTCCATGAGGCCTTCATCGCTGTTCTGCTTTAGTTTCACGGTAGTAAGCTTTCCAAGACTCCTAGGGACTTTGCTTAAGCAACCGTTTCGGTACCAGAACACTGCGTAGAGACAGTAAGCTCTGGTCCTGCGTGTATGCTGCGTGTCAACCTAGAAATTGGAGACTGATGGCATAAGGCTTCTTTTCCCATTATGAAAGCTCCGTTCATGCGGCCTCGAAGCTACCTGAAAAGCATTGTTGTTGCCGGGGTTTTCCTCACTGCCGGCATGGTTCTGAGAAGAAAATGAGTTTTCTCCTAAGAAACCTTGGGTTTCCAGTTCCTTGTTGGAAGCTCACCCTGCTCTGCTCTATACCTAAAGTGAAAGTCAACGTGAGCCCAAGCTTCGAAGTAAGGCCCTGATTATCCTTGCAAAACGAGAGGCGTGCAGCAGCTCCATGAGGCCTTCATCGTTGTTCTGCTTTAGTGTCAAGGTAGTAAGCTTTTCAACACTCCTAGGGGCCTTGCTTCAGCACCCGTTTCAGTACCAGAACACTGCGTAGAACCAGGAAGCTCTGCTCCTGCGTGTATGCTGCGTGTCAACCTAGAAATTAGAGACTGATGGCACAAGGCTAGTTTTCCCATTATGAAAGCTCCGTTGATGCGGCCCCGAAGCTACCTGAAAAACACTGTTGTTACCGTGCTTTTACTTACAGCCGGCATGGTTCACAGAAGAAAATGAGTTTTCTCGAAAGAAACCTTGTGCTTCCAGTTCCTAGTTGGAAGCTCACCCTGCTCTGCTCTATACCAAACGTGAAAGTCAATGTGAGCACTAGCCTCGAAGTAAGGCCCTGATTATGCTGGCAAAACGGGAGGCGTGCAGCAGCTCCATGAGGCCTTCATCGCTGTTCTGCTTTAGTTTCACGGTAGTAAGCTTTCCAAGACTCCTAGGGACTTTGCTTAAGCAACCGTTTCGGTACCAGAACACTGCGTAGAGACAATAAGCTCTGGTCCTGCGTGTATGCTGCGTGTCAACCTAGAAATTGGAGACTGATGGCATAAGGCTTCTTTTCCCATTATGAAAGCTCCGTTCATGCGGCCTCGAAGCTACCTGAAAAGCATTGTTGTTGCCGGGGTTT
The DNA here is from genome assembly GCF_028564815.1 of Eubalaena glacialis. Taxonomy (NCBI): domain Eukaryota; kingdom Metazoa; phylum Chordata; class Mammalia; order Artiodactyla; family Balaenidae; genus Eubalaena; species Eubalaena glacialis. The sequence goes on along the minus strand of NC_083726.1, from coordinate 83,079,094 downwards.
TCCTCACTGCCGGCATGGTTCTGAGAAGAAAATGAGTTTTCTCCTAAGAAACCTTGGGTTTCCAGTTCCTTGTTGGAAGCTCACCCTGCTCTGCTCTATACCTAAAGTGAAAGTCAACGTGAGCCCAAGCTTCGAAGTAAGGCCCTGATTATCCTTGCAAAACGAGAGGCGTGCAGCAGCTCCATGAGGCCTTCATCGTTGTTCTGCTTTTGTGTCAAGGTAGTAAGCTTTTCAACACTCCTAGGGGCCTTGCTTCAGCACCCGTTTCAGTACCAGAACACTGCGTAGAACCAGGAAGCTCTGCTCCTGCGTGTATGCTGCGTGTCAACCTAGAAATTAGAGACTGATGGCACAAGGCTAGTTTTCCCATTATGAAAGCTCCGTTGATGCGGCCCCGAAGCTACCTGAAAAACACTGTTGTTACCGTGCTTTTACTTACAGCCGGCATGGTTCACAGAAGAAAATGAGTTTTCTCGAAAGAAACCTTGTGCTTCCAGTTCCTAGTTGGAAGCTCACCCTGCTCTACTCTATACCAAACGTGAAAGTCAATGTGAGCACTAGCCTCGAAGTAAGGCCCTGATTATGCTGGCAAAACGGGAGGCGTGCAGCAGCTCCATGAGGCCTTCATCGCTGTTCTGCTTTAGTTTCACGGTAGTAAGCTTTCCAAGACTCCTAGGGACTTTGCTTAAGCAACCGTTTCGGTACCAGAACACTGCGTAGAGACAATAAGCTCTGGTCCTGCGTGTATGCTGCGTGTCAACCTAGAAATTGGAGACTGATGGCATAAGGCTTCTTTTCCCATTATGAAAGCTCCGTTCATGCGGCCTCGAAGCTACCTGAAAAGCATTGTTGTTGCCGGGGTTTTCCTCACTGCCGGCATGGTTCTGAGAAGAAAATGAGTTTTCTCCTAAGAAACCTTGGGTTTCCAGTTCCTTGTTGGAAGCTCACCCTGCTCTGCTCTATACCTAAAGTGAAAGTCAACGTGAGCCCAATCTTCGAAGTAAGGCCCTGATTATCCTTGCAAAACGAGAGGCGTGCAGCAGCTCCATGAGGCCTTCATCGTTGTTCTGCTTTAGTGTCAAAGTAGTAAGCTTTTCAACACTCCTAGGGGCCTTGCTTCAGCACCCGTTTCAGTACCAGAACACTGCGTAGAACCAGGAAGCTCTGCTCCTGCGTGTATGCTGCGTGTCAACCTAGAAATTAGAGACTGATGGCAAAAGGCTAGTTTTCCCATTATGAAAGCTCCGTTGATGCGGCCCCGAAGCTACCTGAAAAGCACTGTTGTTACCGTGCTTTTACTTACAGCCGGCATGGCTCATAGAAGAAAATGAGTTTTCTCGAAAGAAACCTTGTGTTTCCAGTTCCTAGTTGGAAGCTCACCCTGCTCTGCTCTATACCAAACGTGAAAGTCAATGTGAGCACTAGCCTCGAAGTAAGGCCCTGATTATCCTGGCAAAACGGGAGGCGTGCAGCAGCTCCATGAGGCCTTCATCGCTGTTCTGCTTTAGTTTCACGGTAGTAAGCTTTCCAAGACTCCTAGGCACTTTGCTTAAGCAACCGTTTCGGTACCAGAACACTGCGTAGAGACAGTAAGCTCTGGTCCTGCGTGTATGCTGCGTGTCAACCTAGAAATTGGAGACTGATGGCATAAGGCTTCTTTTCCCATTATGAAAGCTCCGTTCATGCGGCCTCGAAGCTACCTGAAAAGCATTGTTGTTGCCGGGGTTTTCCTCACTGCCGGCATGGTTCTGAGAAGAAAATGAGTTTTCTCCTAAGAAACCTTGGGTTTCCAGTTCCTTGTTGGAAGCTCACCCTGCTCTGCTCTATACCTAAAGTGAAAGTCAACGTGAGCCCAAGCTTCGAAGTAAGGCCCTGATTATCCTTGCAAAACGAGAGGCGTGCAGCAGCTCCATGAGGCCTTCATCGTTGTTCTGCTTTAGTGTCAAGGTAGTAAGCTTTTCAACACTCCTAGGGGCCTTGCTTCAGCACCCGTTTCAGTACCAGAACACTGCGTAGAACCAGGAAGCTCTGCTCCTGCGTGTATGCTGCGTGTCAACCTAGAAATTAGAGACTGATGGCACAAGGCTAGTTTTCCCATTATGAAAGCTCCGTTGATGCGGCCCCGAAGCTACCTGAAAAACACTGTTGTTACCGTGCTTTTACTTACAGCCGGCATGGTTCACAGAAGAAAATGAGTTTTCTCGAAAGAAACCTTGTGCTTCCAGTTCCTAGTTGGAAGCTCACCCTGCTCTACTCTATACCAAACGTGAAAGTCAATGTGAGCACTAGCCTCGAAGTAAGGCCCTGATTATCCTGGCAAAACGGGAGGCGTGCAGCAGCTCCATGAGGCCTTCATTGCTGTTCTGCTTTAGTTTCACGGTAGTAAGCTTTCCAAGACTCCTAGGGACTTTGCTTAAGCAACCGTTTCGGTACCAGAACACTGCGTAGAGACAATAAGCTCTGGTCCTGCGTGTATGTTGCGTGTCAACCTAGAAATTGGAGACTGATGGCATAAGGCTTCTTTTCCCATTATGAAAGCTCCGTTCATGCGGCCTCGAAGCTACCTGAAAAGCATTGTTGTTGCCGGGGTTTTCCTCACTGCCGGCATGGTTCTGAGAAGAAAATGAGTTTTCTCCTAAGAAACCTTGGGTTTCCAGTTCCTTGTTGGAAGCTCACCCTGCTCTGCTCTATACCTAAAGTGAAAGTCAACGTGAGCCCAAGCTTCGAAGTAAGGCCCTGATTATCCTTGCAAAACGAGAGGCGTGCAGCAGCTCCATGAGGCCTTCATCGTTGTTCTGCTTTAGTGTCAAGGTAGTAAGCTTTTCAACACTCCTAGGGGCCTTGCTTCAGCACCCGTTTCAGTACCAGAACACTGCGTAGAGCCAGGAAGCTCTGCTCCTGCGTGTATGCTGCGTGTCAACCTAGAAATTAGAGACTGATGGCACAAGGCTAGTTTTCCCATTATGAAAGCTCCGTTGATGCGGCCCCGAAGCTACCTGAAAAACACTGTTGTTACCGTGCTTTTACTTACAGCCGGCATGGTTCACAGAAGAAAATGAGTTTTCTCGAAAGAAACCTTGTGCTTCCAGTTCCTAGTTGGAAGCTCACCCTGCTCTACTCTATACCAAACGAGAAAGTCAATGTGAGCACTAGCCTCGAAGTAAGGCCCTGATTATCCTGGCATAACGGGAGGCGTGCAGCAGCTCCACGAGGCCTTCATCGCTGTTCTGCCCTAGTTTCAAGGTAGTAAGCTTTTCAACACTCCTAGGGGCCTTGCTTCAGCACCCGTTTCAGTACCAGAACACTGCGTAGAACCAGGAAGCTCTGCTCCTGCGTGTATGCTGCGTGTCAACCTAGAAATTGGAGACTGATGGCATAAGGCTTCTTTTCCCATTATGAAAGCTCCGTTCATGCGGCCTCGAAGCTACCTGAAAAGCATTGTTGTTGCCGGGGTTTTCTTCACTGCCGGCATGGTTCTGAGAAGACAATGAGTTTTCTCCTAAGAAACCTTGGGTTTCCAGTTCCATGTTGGAAGCTCACCCTGCTCTGCGCTATACCTAAAGTGACAGTCAACGTGAGCCCAAGCTTCGAAGTAGGCCCTGATTATCCTAGCAAAATGAGAGGCGTGCAGCAGCTCCATGAGGCCTTCATCGTTGTTCTGCTTTAGTTTCAAGGTAGTAAGCTTTTCAACACTCCTAGGGGCCTTGCTTCAGCACCCGTTTTAGTACCAGAACACTGCGTAGAACCAGGAAGCTCTGCTCCTGCGTGTATGCTGCGTGTCAACCTAGAAATTAGAGAGTGATGGCACAAGGCTAGATTTCCCATTATGAAAGCTCCGTTGATGCGGCCCCGAAGCTACCTGTAAAGCACTGTTGTTACCGTGCTTTTACTTACAGCCGGCATGGCTCATAGAAGAAAATGAGTTTTCTCGAAAGAAACCTTGTGCTTCCAGTTCCTAGTTGGAAGCTCACCCTGCTCTGCTCTATACCAAACGTGAAAGTCAATGTGAGCACTAGCCTCGAAGTAAGGCCCTGATTATGCTGGCAAAACGGGAGGCGTGCAGCAGCTCCATGAGGCCTTCATCGCTGTTCTGCTTTAGTTTCACGGTAGTAAGCTTTCCAAGACTCCTAGGCACTTTGCTTAAGCAACCGTTTCGGTACCAGAACCCTGCGTAGAGACAGTAAGCTCTGGTCCTGCGTGTATGCTGCGTGTCAACCTAGAAATTGGAGACTGATGGCATAAGACTTCTTTTCCCATTATGAAAGCTCCGTTCATGCGGCCTCGAAGCTACCTGAAAAGCATTGTTGTTGCCGGGGTTTTCCTCACTGCCGGCATGGTTCTGAGAAGAAAATGAGTTTTCTCCTAAGAAACCTTGGGTTTCCAGTTCCTTGTTGGAAGCTCACCCTGCTCTGCTCTATACCTAAAGTGAAAGTCCACGTGAGCCCAAGCTTCGAAGTAAGGCCCTGATTATCCTTGCAAAACGAGAGGCGTGCAGCAGCTCCATGAGGCCTTCATCGTTGTTCTGCTTTAGTGTCAAGGTAGTAAGCTTTTCAACACTCCTAGGGGCCTTGCTTCAGCACCCGTTTCAGTACCAGAACACTGCGTAGAACCAGGAAGCTCTGCTCCTGCGTGTATGCTGCGTGTCAACCTAGAAATTAGAGACTGATGGCACAAGGCTAGTTTTCCCATTATGAAAGCTCCGTTGATGCGGCCCCGAAGCTACCTGAAAAGCACTGTTGTTACCGTGCTTTTACTTACAGCCGGCATGGCTCATAGAAGAAAATGAGTTTTCTCGAAAGAAACCTTGTGCTTCCAGTTCCTAGTTGGAAGCTCACCCTGCTCTGCTCTATACCAAACGTGAAAGTCAATGTGAGCACTAGCCTCGAAGTAAGGCCCTGATTATGCTGGCAAAACGGGAGGCGTGCAGCAGCTCCATGAGGCCTTCATCGCTGTTCTGCTTTAGTTTCACGGTAGTAAGCTTTCCAAGACTCCTAGGGACTTTGCTTAAGCAACCGTTTCGGTACCAGAACACTGCGTAGAGACAGTAAGCTCTGGTCCTGCGTGTATGCTGCGTGTCAACCTAGAAATTGGAGACTGATGGCATAAGGCTTCTTTTCCCATTATGAAAGCTCCGTTCATGCGGCCTCGAAGCTACCTGAAAAGCATTGTTGTTGCCGGGGTTTTCCTCACTGCCGGCATGGTTCTGAGAAGAAAATGAGTTTTCTCCTAAGAAACCTTGGGTTTCCAGTTCCTTGTTGGAAGCTCACCCTGCTCTGCTCTATACCTAAAGTGAAAGTCAACGTGAGCCCAAGCTTCGAAGTAAGGCCCTGATTATCCTTGCAAAACGAGAGGCGTGCAGCAGCTCCATGAGGCCTTCATCGTTGTTCTGCTTTAGTGTCAAGGTAGTAAGCTTTTCAACACTCCTAGGGGCCTTGCTTCAGCACCCGTTTCAGTACCAGAACACTGCGTAGAACCAGGAAGCTCTGCTCCTGCGTGTATGCTGCGTGTCAACCTAGAAATTAGAGACTGATGGCACAAGGCTAGTTTTCCCATTATGAAAGCTCCGTTGATGCGGCCCCGAAGCTACCTGAAAAGCACTGTTGTTACCGTGCTTTTACTTACAGCCGGCATGGCTCATAGAAGAAAATGAGTTTTCTCGAAAGAAACCTTGTGCTTCCAGTTCCTAGTTGGAAGCTCACCCTGCTCTGCTCTATACCAAACGTGAAAGTCAATGTGAGCACTAGCCTCGAAGTAAGGCCCTGATTATGCTGGCAAAACGGGAGGCGTGCAGCAGCTCCATGAGGCCTTCATCGCTGTTCTGCTTTAGTTTCACGGTAGTAAGCTTTCCAAGACTCCTAGGGACTTTGCTTAAGCAACCGTTTCGGTACCAGAACCCTGCGTAGAGACAGTAAGCTCTGGTCCTGCGTGTATGCTGCGTGTCAACCTAGAAATTGGAGACTGATGGCATAAGGCTTCTTTTCCCATTATGAAAGCTCCGTTCATGCGGCCTCGAAGCTACCTGAAAAGCATTGTTGTTGCCGGGGTTTTCCTCACTGCCGGCATGGTTCTGAGAAGAAAATGAGTTTTCTCCTAAGAAACCTTGGGTTTCCAGTTCCTTGTTGGAAGCTCACCCTGCTCTGCTCTATACCTAAAGTGAAAGTCAACGTGAGCCCAAGCTTCGAAGTAAGGCCCTGATTATCCTTGCAAAACGAGAGGCGTGCAGCAGCTCCATGAGGCCTTCATCGTTGTTCTGCTTTAGTGTCAAGGTAGTAAGCTTTTCAACACTCCTAGGGGCCTTGCTTCAGCACCCGTTTCAGTACCAGAACACTGCGTAGAACCAGGAAGCTCTGCTCCTGCGTGTATGCTGCGTGTCAACCTAGAAATTAGAGACTGATGGCACAAGGCTAGTTTTCCCATTATGAAAGCTCCGTTGATGCGGCCCCGAAGCTACCTGAAAAACACTGTTGTTACCGTGCTTTTACTTACAGCCGGCATGGTTCACAGAAGAAAATGAGTTTTCTCGAAAGAAACCTTGTGCTTCCAGTTCCTAGTTGGAAGCTCACCCTGCTCTACTCTATACCAAACGTGAAAGTCAATGTGAGCACTAGCCTCAAAGTAAGGCCCTGATTATGCTGGCAAAACGGGAGGCGTGCAGCAGCTCCATGAGGCCTTCATCGCTGTTCTGCTTTAGTTTCACGGTAGTAAGCTTTCCAAGACTCCTAGGGACTTTGCTTAAGCAACCGTTTCGGTACCAGAACACTGCGTAGAGACAATAAGCTCTGGTCCTGCGTGTATGCTGCGTGTCAACCTAGAAATTGGAGACTGATGGCATAAGGCTTCTTTTCCCATTATGAAAGCTCCGTTCATGCGGCCTCGAAGCTACCTGAAAAGCATTGTTGTTGCCGGGGTTTTCCTCACTGCCGGCATGGTTCTGAGAAGAAAATGAGTTTTCTCCTAAGAAACCTTGGGTTTCCAGTTCCTTGTTGGAAGCTCACCCTGCTCTGCTCTATACCTAAAGTGAAAGTCAACGTGAGCCCAAGCTTCGAAGTAAGGCCCTGATTATCCTTGCAAAACGAGAGGCGTGCAGCAGCTCCATGAGGCCTTCATCGTTGTTCTGCTTTAGTGTCAAGGTAGTAAGCTTTTCAACACTCCTAGGGGCCTTGCTTCAGCACCCGTTTCAGTACCAGAACACTGCGTAGAACCAGGAAGCTCTGCTCCTGCGTGTATGCTGCGTGTCAACCTAGAAATTAGAGACTGATGGCACAAGGCTAGTTTTCCCATTATGAAAGCTCCGTTGATGCGGCCCCGAAGCTACCTGAAAAACACTGTTGTTACCGTGCTTTTACTTACAGCCGGCATGGTTCACAGAAGAAAATGAGTTTTCTCGAAAGAAACCTTGTGCTTCCAGTTCCTAGTTGGAAGCTCACCCTGCTCTACTCTATACCAAACGTGAAAGTCAATGTGAGCACTAGCCTCGAAGTAAGGCCCTGATTATGCTGGCAAAACGGGAGGCGTGCAGCAGCTCCATGAGGCCTTCATCGCTGTTCTGCTTTAGTTTCACGGTAGTAAGCTTTCCAACACTCCTAGGGACTTTGCTTAAGCAACCGTTTCGGTACCAGAACACTGCGTAGAGACAGTAAGCTCTGGTCCTGCGTGTATGCTGCGTGTCAACCTAGAAATTGGAGACTGATGGCATAAGGCTTCTTTTCCCATTATGAAAGCTCCGTTCATGCGGCCTCGAAGCTACCTGAAAAGCATTGTTGTTGCCGGGGTTTTCCTCACTGCCGGCATGGTTCTGAGAAGAAAATGAGTTTTCTCCTAAGAAACCTTGGGTTTCCAGTTCCTTGTTGGAAGCTCACCCTGCTCTGCTCTATACCTAAAGTGAAAGTCAACGTGAGCCCAAGCTTCGAAGTAAGGCCCTGATTATCCTTGCAAAACGAGAGGCGTGCAGCAGCTCCATGAGGCCTTCATCGTTGTTCTGCTTTAGTGTCAAGGTAGTAAGCTTTTCAACACTCCTAGGGGCCTTGCTTCAGCACCCGTTTCAGTACCAGAACACTGCGTAGAACCAGGAAGCTCTGCTCCTGCGTGTATGCTGCGTGTCAACCTAGAAATTAGAGACTGATGGCACAAGGCTAGTTTTCCCATTATGAAAGCTCCGTTGATGCGGCCCCGAAGCTACCTGAAAAACACTGTTGTTACCGTGCTTTTACTTACAGCCGGCATGGTTCACAGAAGAAAATGAGTTTTCTCGAAAGAAACCTTGTGCTTCCAGTTCCTAGTTGGAAGCTCACCCTGCTCTACTCTATACCAAACGAGAAAGTCAATGTGAGCACTAGCCTCGAAGTAAGGCCCTGATTATCCTGGCATAACGGGAGGCGTGCAGCAGCTCCATGAGGCCTTCATCGCTGTTCTGCCCTAGTTTCAAGGTAGTAAGCTTTTCAACACTCCTATGGGCCTTGCTTCAGCACCCGTTTCAGTACCAGAACACTGCGTAGAACCAGGAAGCTCTGCTCCTGCGTGTATGCTGCGTGTCAACCTAGAAATTGGAGACTGATGGCATAAGGCTTCTTTTCCCATTATGAAAGCTCCGTTCATGCGGCCTCGAAGCTACCTGAAAAGCATTGTTGTTGCCGGGGTTTTCTTCACTGCCGGCATGGTTCTGAGAAGACAATGAGTTTTCTCCTAAGAAACCTTGGGTTTCCAGTTCCTTGTTGGAAGCTCACCCTGCTCTGCGCTATACCTAAAGTGACAGTCAACGTGAGCCCAAGCTTCGAAGTAGGCCCTGATTATCCTTGCAAAATGAGAGGCGTGCAGCAGCTCCATGAGGCCTTCATCGTTGTTCTGCTTTAGTTTCAAGGTAGTAAGCTTTTCAACACTCCTAGGGGCCTTGCTTCAGCACCCGATTTAGTACCAGAACACTGCGTAGAACCAGGAAGCTCTGCTCCTGCGTGTATGCTGCGTGTCAACCTAGAAATTAGAGAGTGATGGCACAAGGCTAGATTTCCCATTATGAAAGCTCCGTTGATGCGGCCCCGAAGCTACCTGTAAAGCACTGTTGTTACCGTGCTTTTACTTACAGCCGGCATGGCTCATAGAAGAAAATGAGTTTTCTCGAAAGAAACCTTGTGCTTCCAGTTCCTAGTTGGAAGCTCACCCTGCTCTGCTCTATACCAAACGTGAAAGTCAATGTGAGCACTAGCCTCGAAGTAAGGCCCTGATTATGCTGGCAAAACGGGAGGCGTGCAGCAGCTCCATGAGGCCTTCATCGCTGTTCTGCTTTAGTTTCACGGTAGTAAGCTTTCCAAGACTCCTAGGGACTTTGCTTAAGCAACCGTTTCGGTACCAGAACACTGCGTAGAGACAGTAAGCTCTGATCCTGCGTGTATGCTGCGTGTCAAC